>NC_054842.1:28512967-28822504 GCF_018345385.1 Vulpes lagopus | reverse complement strand
CAACACTTGTTATATTATCAATTATTTCCACTCACCAATTAAAGCAATCGGGTATCTTCCTAAGAAGAAATTTTAAATATTTGGAAAAAAGGCCATTGCTTCAGGATTAAATGAAGTCTGTTATTACAGTTCAGAAAGGTTCTTGAAGCTTTCTATAACCTCTGAATACTTTCTATGTCCCAAAATCTGAATGTTCTCAAAGACTGACAGCTCTATAGGTGTTAATGAATAGCCTGTTAATTCCAAAAGTAGATGCGACTGGCATGCTAAACTAGATGCCTAACTCCATTTTCTAGCCTGTCAATCTATTCTATACACCGTGACCAGATTAAGGGCAAGATCATTTGCCAGCTGCATATGACCTTTAAAGCAAATTCCTAACCAGTAAAATCTGAAGTAGAGCTTTGTATCCAAGGCCTCCTTGAATCTGATTCCATCATATATTTTCTACCCTTAACATATTCTATCTACCCCAGTGCTATACACTGGGACATTCACAGGGATCTGAATACTGCTGCTTCGTGGTCTTCCGCATCTCTGTCCAGTACTACCTTTCTATTCTCACTATCAAAGCCACGTTGTTGTCTGAAGCATTTTCTGATTTTCACTGAAATCAGAGGTAATTGCCCCTTTCTCTAAGTTTTTACACTCCATTCTTTGTACTTCTCTTAGTCACTTACCAGACTGTATCTTATTTTATTGTGAGTGATTTACATACACAAATAGTGTGCTCCCTGATCACAAGAACTCATTACATCATCTTTGTGTCTTCCGCAAGACCTAACACACATTTCCATAAAGATAGGCTGATTCACTAATGTATACCTCAAAAGACTCTGTGGTAAAGATAAATATATTTTAAGAAAACAAAACACGTTTACTACATGGCACTTTTTAAACAAAGAGTCCAAATCAGCTATGCATTCTTAAAATTACTAACATCTATTCTTTAGTCTACATCCAAGTATTCTCATTTCTCACAAAAAGATCACCAAATGCGATGGTCTCAATATTTGCATCCCCCACTCAACTTTATATATTGAAATCCGAAGTCTCAAACATGAGGTATTAGCAGGTATGACTTTTCAGATGTGCTTAGGTAAAGAGGATAGAGCTCTCACAAACAGGATTAGTGTTCTTGTAAGAGACCTCAAAGAGGGCTCCCCAGCCCCTTCCACCATGTGAGGACAGAGAGAAGGCACAGCTATGAACCCGAAAAGAGGGCCCTCACTAGAACGCAACTGGGCTGGACCGTTGATCTTGGATTCCCCAGCCTCCAGAACTACGCAAAATACTCTTCTGTTGTTTATAAGCGACCCAAGCTATGGTACATTGTTAAAGCAGCCCAAAGAGATTGACACACCAAACTTACCTCAAATAAGCGTAAATCAGCAGGAACTCTGTCTCCAACAGAAAGGTAAACTGTATCACCTGGAACCAAGTCTCGAGCTAGTGTATGTTCCAATTTTCCTTCACGTACACTGTAACATGAAACAGAAACAACTATGGCTGAAAAAGTAAGACACATCACTTATTTTTAAAAATTATTTCTAGTGGGCTTGCCTGAGGAAAAATATGTTGTAGTATTATAATCACTTCAAAGAAGCTAAGTCAAATATAAGAAACTAAGCAAATAATTATTTTCCTATTCTTGGTAATTAAGATGTTCAGATGACAAAAAGGGCATTGGAAAAAATGACCAGTTAAGTTGTAGCTCTCTTCTTCTTCATCTGGGTCTGTTTGATTGTGCATCACTATAACCCCAACAGTGCTTAACACAGTCACACACACACACACACACACACACACACGCAAGCACACAAAAAAAACCTGTTAAATAAATCCGTGTCTCAAGAATCGCAAAATCAGTACTTTAAAGTTTTAATATTACAACTTCCTACATTGAACAGAACATGACTTTTTCACGTCAGCCTAATGATTTCTACCATATGTTTGGACAGATCTGGTATCACCATTTGTTACTACTGGTACTATTCACACTCAATTTCTATTTTTAAGACTGCAAATCCATTTTCATTTATCTCCATGTATTTTTTTATTTGCTCTTTGAATTCTATTGTATGTGTGCTCTTTCCAAATTTTTCTTGTGATGGATTTCCAGTTTCATACCACTGCAGTCAGAAAAGATGCACAATCTAATTTCAATCTTTATGAATTTCTTGAGACTTGTTTTGTGGCCTAATATGTGATCTATTCTGAAGAATGTTCCATGTGCACTTGAAAAGAATATGTAATCCATGGTTTTTGGATAGACTGCTCTGAATATTATGTTAGGTAAATTTCAATTAATTTGTCATTCAAAGCACTGTTTCCTTGCTGATTTTTCTAAAAAAAAAAAACAAACAAACAAACAAAAAGAAAAAAAAACAAGAAGAAGAAGAAAGAAAATCAACGGTCCAAAATCTTTGGGACACAGAAAAAAATCGTTCTAAGAGGGAAGTTTACAGCAATACAGGCCTACTTCAAGAAACAAGAAAAATCTCAAGTAAACCTTATACTTAGAGCTAGAAAACAGAGAATAAAGTCAAAGCCAGTAGAAAAAAGAAAATAATAAAGATTAAAACAGAAATAAAATAGAGACTAAAAAAACAATAGATCAATAAAGCCAGGAGCCAGTTCTTTGAGAAGATCAACAAAATTGACAAACCTTTAGCCAGACTCCTCAAGGAGAGGATGCAAATAAATAAAATCAGAAAGGATGTAGGAAAAATAACTACTGATATCACAGAAACACAAAGGATTATAAAAGATTATTACAACAAATTATATGTCAACAAATTGGACAACTTTGAATAAATAGATAAATTCCTAAAAATATATAACCTTCCAAGACTGAATCAGGAAGAAGGAAAATTAAAAAGACCAACTCCTAGCAATGCAATTGAATCAGTAGTCAAAAAATTCCCAATAAAAGTCCAAGACAAGATGGATTCACAGGTGAATTTTACCAAACATTTAAAGAAGAGTTAATACTTATTCTTCTCAAACAATTCCAAAAAGTAGAAGACATTGGAAAGTTTCAAAATTCATTACATGATGCCAGCATTACCCTGACATCAAAACCAGATTAACACACTACAAAAAACAAAAACTACAACCCAATATCTCTGATGAGCACAAATGTAAAAATCCTCAACAGAATATAAGCAAACAAAATTCAACAACATATTAAAAACATCATTCACCACAATCAAATGGCATTTATTCCAGGAATGCAAGGGTGATTCAATATTTCCAAATTAATCAGCATGATGCATCACATTTACAAAAGAAAGGATAAAAACTGTATGATCATCTCAACAGATGCAGAAAAAGCATTTAACAAAGTACAACATCCATTCATGACAAAAACGCAACAATTAAGTTTAGAGGGAACATACATCAACATAATAAAAGTCTTCTATGAGAAACCCACAACTAACATCATACTCAATGGTGAAAAACAGACTTTTCCTCTAATATCAAGAACAAGGCAAGGATGTCCACTTTTCACCACTTTTATTCAACACAGTATTTAGAAGCCTTGCCACAGCAATCAGACAAGAAAAAATAAATAAATAAAAGGCGTCCAATTGCTAAGGAGGAAATAAAACTGTCACTATTCACAGGTGACATGTTACTATATATAGAAAAACCCAGGCAGCCCCAGTGGCTCAGCGGTTTAGCACTGCCTTCAGACCAGGGCCTGATTCTGGAGACCCGGGATCAAGTCCCACATCAGGCTCCCTGCATGGAACCTGTTTCTCCCTCTGCCTGTGTCTCTGCCTCTCTCCCTCTCTCTCTGTCCCTCATGAGTAAATAAATAAAACCTTAAAAAAAAAAAAAAAAAAAAGAAAGAAAAGAAAAACCCTACAGATTCCACCTAAAAACTGCTGGAACCAACAGTGATTTCAGTAAAGACACTGGATACAAAATTAATATACAGAAATCTGCTGCGTTTCTATGCAATAATAATGAAGGAGAAAGAGAAATTAAAAAAAAACAATCCCATTTACAATTGTACCAAAAAGAATAAAATACCCAGGAATATATTTATCCACAGGTGAAAGATTTATACTCTAAAAACTTTAAAACACTGATGAAAGAAATTGAATATGATACAAATGGGAAGACAGACACAGAGATCAACAGAACAGAATAGAGAGCCCAGAAATAAATCCACACTTAAATGGTCAATTAACCTACAACAAAAGAGGCAAGAATATACAATGGGGAAAAGACAGTCTCTTCAATATACGGTGTTGGGAAAACTGGAAAGCTACATGCAAAAGAATAACTGGACCACTTTCTTACACCACAGAAAAATAACTCAAAATGGATTAAGGACCAAAATATAAGACCCAAAACTATAAAACAACTAGAAGAAAACACAGGTTGTAATTTCTTTGACATCACCACAGAAACATTCTTCCTTCTTCAGGCAAGGGAAACAAAAGCAAAAATTAACTATTAGGGCTAAACAAAAATAAAAAGCTTGTATACAGCAAAGGAAACCATTAAAAAAAATAGCAACCTACTTAATGGAGAAGATATTTGCAAATAATATACCCAATAAGGGGTTAATATCCAAAATTTATAAAGAATTCCTACAACTCGACACTAAAAAAAATAAATAAATAAAAATAAAATAATAATCTGATTAAAGATAGGCAGAGGACATGAATAGACAGTTTTCCAAAGAAGATGCACAGATGGCCAACAGACATGAAAACATGCTCAACATCACTAATCACCAGGGAATGCAAATCAAAACCACAATAAGATCACTTTACAACCATCAGAATTTTTACAATCAAAAATACTAGAAACAAGTGTTGGTGAGGATGTGGAGAGGAAGGAATCTTCATACACTGATGGTGGGAATACAAACTGGGGGAGCCAATGTGCAAAAACAGTATGGACATTTCTCAAAAAATTAAAAATAGAGTATGATCCAGTAACTGGTAAAAATATCATATAATCCAGTAATTCCACTACTAGGTATTTACCTAAAGAAAATGAAACCACTAATTCAAAAAGATATATGCACCCCTATGTTTACTGCAGCATTATTTGCAATAGGAGAAGATATGGAAGCAACCCAAATGTGCATCCATAGATAACTAGATAAAAGAGATGTGGTGTACACACACACACAGAGGAATATACTCAGCCATAAAAAAGAATGAGATTTCACCATTTGCAATAACATAGATGGATCTAGAGGGTATAATGCTAAGTGAAATTAAGACAGAAGAAGACAAATACCATATAATTTCACTCACATATGAAATTTAAGAAGCAAAACAAATGAACAATGAAAAAAGTGACAAATGAAAAAACAGACTCTTAAAAACTGAGAACAAGCTGGTGGCTGCCAGAAGATGGGAAGGGGTATGGGTGAAAGAGATAAAAGCAATTAAGAGTACACTTACAGTGATGAGTACTGAGTAATATATAAAACTGCTGAATCATTTATTATACACTTGAAATGAATATAACACTGTATGCTAATTATACTTCAATTTTTAAAAAAGTAGAAATTCATATCAGAAACAAGGATCATACCAATGGCATTCTGGTGGCATAAGTTTACTCAGTTCTTCAAGAGATTTTTCTGAACGATATTCCTATTTTTAAAAAAAGAATATAATATTAAGAGAAAACATTTATAAAAAATGCAAATATGTATGTTCCTATGTACATATTCCATGTTAGACTTAAATATTAATCTCATTTTTATTTTTATTTCTTTAATCTCATTTATTTTTTTTTTAATCTCATTTTAAAAAGAACTTCCCCCAGTTTTTATCTTTTCCTTTAGTTGCACTTATATTTCTAACACATAAAACGTTATCCCTTATTAAAAATAACGCTAAATTATAGTGACCAAACAATTCTGACAATTAAATATTCCCAATTATATATGTTAATATTCAATGTGAAACCTAAGGTCAGTTTATTTATAAGAAAATGAAGAACACTCATTAGAGTGTCCAAAGAATATATAATCTTCAGTCATTTAAAGTTAAATTTATTGAGCCTCATGATTAAGATAATTTTACTTTCAGTGTTTCATGACCAAAGAAGTCAAAGACAATTAACTACAAGCAACATCTGCTTTGAGGATTAAGCACAGGCTAACCACAAAGGTTTGTGGGGTAAGTTTACTTGGAACATGTTAAATAAGAAGTCAGTTGTGGCTGGCACTACTTTGACAGACACCTTTCCCATCACCCTGAATTATCCGGAAGGGGACATTCTCAGGAGCCCTAAGTCTGAGATGCTCCAGTCTTTCTCTATGCATATAATCAAAGCTGAAAGTCAGAAACATCTTTAACTTCACCATACTATCTAATCCATGTTTCCATGGGCAGTCTTGCTTCACACATTACTGCTATTTTTGTCTCATGTCTGCACTAAACGCACCAATCTTTTAATCTAAGTTTTATTTTTTTAACTTTTTTTAAAGATTTTATTTATTCATGAGATAGAAAGAGAAGCAGAGACAAAGAAAGAGAAGCAGGCTCCATGCAAGAAGCCCGATGTTAGACTCGATCATGGAACTCTGGGATCCGTCGGAGTCTGCCCAAAGGCAGATGCTCAACTGCTGAGCCACCCAGGCATCCCTTAATCTAAGTTTTAAAAAGGAGAAGGGTGAGTAGTGGGAGTAAAAGCTGAGGAGTGTTTTGAAATGACTGCAGCGCTAGTACTATTCAAAGTTTCACATCCATCACAAACTTTTTCAAATAGCAAATTCAAAGCTGTATAAGAATAACTTAGAATTAAATCAGTACTTACTTAGGCAAGAGGCACAAATGTGAAAGTAAGGTAAATCTATAATATGAAAATTCTAAGACACCTCTCCCCCAACCATACAAGAGTATTAAAGAATTTGGAAGTTTTACCCAAAAATTCCATTGAAGGTTAGAAAACACTCACCAATTCTAGATCCTAGTATTACCTCCCTCTTCAAATGTCTTAAGGCTTTCCTCCCTACAACTACAGAGATAACTTCTGTATCAAAATGACCATTTAACATAACATTAAAAACCTGGCAGCCATCTCTCATGAACACTTAAAGTTATATCTACAGTTTATTGTAAGGTGATATCAATGTATGACTATATAAAACAATTAGCTATATTCTTGGCTGTGAGGGTATACAATGGGGTAAGAAACAGAGATTTGAAAGAGACAGGGAAAAAAGGGTACACATAAATATAAAAATAAACAAGTGTTCTCCTCCTAAAACCGAGATTAAAAACACAAATACTAAATAAAATACGGCATTG
This sequence comes from Vulpes lagopus, assembly GCF_018345385.1. Lineage (NCBI taxonomy): Eukaryota > Metazoa > Chordata > Mammalia > Carnivora > Canidae > Vulpes > Vulpes lagopus. Next base: position 28,815,209 of record NC_054842.1, on the reverse strand, counting down.
ATAATTTCAGAGTTTTGGTAGTTTTCTGACAAAACACTATAAGTTGAAGCAGCAGCACAGGATCCTTTTACAGAGGGTTTTTAATTGCAGTTTATAGAATATTTTGTTGGTTTCAAGGCACATTTGGGTAAAAGGCTCATATATATATAAGAAACCAGACATAACAATCTGAAACTGGGCTTTTCATAAATGTTCTGATTCCTTCTGGGGTTTTCCATCAAATGAACCCCTCATAGAGATATTTAGCAGATGGTTTCTGCCATTGCATTCACAGTGTATAACATGCAATCTTTATGGAAAATTCCACACTATGTTAAAAATCGCAATTTTGTGCGTTTTTTTTTGGGGGGGGGGTAGGGGCTCTCTATGTACCAACAGAATGAGCAAAGGTCCTCATATCTGTAGTGATAATGCTGTAGGAATCCCTCTGAAGAAAGTCACTCCATATTTCTTAAGCATTATTAAAGATGCAAGAGGGTTCCCAGTTACTGGTTGAGTGGATGGTACAACCCACATGTCTGAATGAAGAACAGCCTTGAATATGACCAGCCTGGAAGGATCTCTGCTGGACTAACTAGTTCCACCTACCCCAGGGCAACTTTTGTCTGTTCTAAGAAAGAAGATTCCCTGGAAACAGAATCCCTGAAGTCTATTGATGGAGCTCACAAACTTACTGTAGATAATGTGATTACAACTGCCTTTTTTACAGTGGGTTACTGTAAAACTAATAACTTACTAAATTAGAGATTGCCACAGAAAGCCTGGATAATGACAGAAATAATAACCACAGATGTAAAAATAACCACAATCACTTAAAATATAGTCTTAAGATTAAAAACAACATGAACTTGAATGTCATACATTACATTATTCCCCTAACTAGAATAAACTTTTCTAAGATTTTTTGAGTCATCTCTACACTCAATGTGGGGCTCAAACTCCCAACCCCGAGATCCAGAATCACATGCTCCACCAACTTAGCCAGCCAGATGCCCCATTCCTTCTATTCTTATTAACTATGCTTTAAAATTGTTAATAAAATGAGACCTGCCAACACTATTCTAAAATATGAAGTTATCAAACATTATATAAACATAAAACTAAGCCTATGTTTTCATATATGCCTATACTTGCAATAAAAATCCTGACATTATCTCAACATTATACACATTTCATTTTTAAAAGGGGTTCCTCAGGGGCAGCCCGAGTGGCTCAGCGGTTTAGCACCTGCCTTCAGTCCAGGGTGTGATCCTGGAGACTCGGGGATCGAGTCCCACATGGGGCTCCCTGCATGGAGTCTGCTTCTCCCTCTGCCTGTGTCTCTGTCTGTCTCTCTCTCTGTGTCTCTCATGAATAAATTTTAAAAATTACAAAAAAAAAGAGGGTTCCTCATTGTATGTTTTATTTACTGTTTGAATGCCTATGCTGAATTCAAAGTTTAATACAGGTCAGAACATTCTTTATGTCTAGGAAATGAGGAATTTAAACCTAGCCCAATTTTTTAATTAAATAAAGGTTTTAAACTTGTTGCTGGATTTTATTTATTGTGCTTTTTGTCTTAATCTCCTTCAGTTACCTTTAACTTCATCAAATAAAAAAACATTTTCTTCATTCTACTTTCTAAATCAAAACAGTCAAATTAGTTCCACAAAGTTCCCTAGAGAGTTGAGTTTCTGAAGTCATTTCAAAAACAATGAATGAATTGTTCTGACCAATATTACCATCCTCCAATAACCACAGATTTTATCATAAGACACCCTAGTTTTTTTAAGCAATTAACTAAAATACCATTTTCATACTGAAAAAATAGGCTACCTACTCACCTGAACAAAGGCAACCGTGACGACGATAAGTATTGCCTAAACCAAACAAAGAAACAACTTTTTAAATCAGACATTGTAACTTCAGAAATAACTGTTAATAGTGTTTTATTTTTCTATCTGCAGTCTCCAGATACCAGACACTAAGCACTGATATCTACTGGGAAAGAAATCACAACTTTGCCTTTGGGGAAAAACTGACAGCTGACTGTGATTTGCCTCCCCTAGGGCAGCTTCTCAAATTTGATCTCAAGATACCTCTTTGCTCTTACAAACTAAGGACCAGCTTTTCTGTGGGTTTTAATCTATTGATATTTATCATAATTACTTTTTAAATTGCTCAGTTTTAATTTCTCCTTATTAATTCATCTAAAAAGTAGTAAAACCATTACATGTTAATATATACAACATTTTTATGGGAAATACACCTTTCAAATAAAAAAGTTTTTGAGAAAAATACCAAGTGTTTTCAATTATTCTATCTTTAATATCTGCCTTTAAAGACATTAATACAAAGCTAGATTCTCACATTAGCTTCTGCATTCACAATCTAAGATCTTATGTTGATTAGGCTGAAGTATACAAAGAAAACCTAATCTCATACAGATATTGTTGGAAAAGGAAGTATTTTAAAAGCTTTTTCAGATGACTGTGATATCCTTCTTAGCTACTACACCAAAATTAGACAAGTATAGTTACTTAATTTGCAATGTAGAATCTAAATTGTATCAATGAACTTTTAATTTATTATAGAAAATCCATTAACCTATTTTCACTTTGAATGGATCTTTGATCACTGAAAACACTGTAACATCTTGCACTGGTCACTTAGAAAACACTGATTTACTTGGTTACTCAAATCTTTCAAGTGTTAACACATTTTATAATAGTAAAAAAAAATCATATTCATTGAAATCACTACTGATCTCATTAGAATAAAGTCTTAAATACTGGGAAAGTATTTAGCACATGGTAATTAATAAAAATTTTGCAAAATTCTAAGTATCACTTGAAAGCCTGAATTTTATCACAGGCAATAAGTGCTATTTGTTTTCCTTGAAGTGATAGGTTCATTTCATTCACTTCCTTAAAAAAATATGCCATTTATCCAAGTCTTAACCAAGTCTATCATTCCTTCTTTTTAATAAAAGCCTAGTTCAGCTCACCAAAACTGCCCTTCCCTGAAACGACCACTGTACCTCAAGATACATAAATCCTTTATGCATATTTCTCATTTTATTATACAGAATATTCAAAAGACATGTACTCAACTTCCAAAATTTAATGAAATTAATTTTTACTGCTTTATGAAAAACACTTCTAAGAGAAACAAGGAAGAAAACAATGACCACTAGTACAGCTTGGTGCCATTATTTTGACTTGAGTCAATACTGTTTTACCTGCCATTGCTTTTGCACCACAGATACAAATATCTATAGCAAAAATAATGTTTTAATATTACAAAAATAGATTTGACCTTACAGTCTCCCTGAAACAGTTTCAGAGACACCACGGAGTCTACAAGCAAGAGTTCAAAAACCAAATTAAGCTCTATCTATATTAATTTCTACTGTGTTCTTAAGAATAAACATTTGTTTTAATCAACGCTTATACTTGCTATAAACTTTTATACTATAAGAAAACAGAGGATAAGAAAACAAAGGAAACTTAGGAAACTTTCAATGAAAGCTAGAACAGCTTAGCCAGAAGAAATAAAATGTTACATAGTAAATAGTGTTCAATTGTTAAGTAATATTTTTACTTTCATAATCATCAGGCTTAGTTCACAATTAGTCAAAACATTCTCAATTAGAAAGGAAATTACATTTTAACCAGAAATTTATTATAAAATATTTCATATCTGTAAAATTATAAGGTTATCAAATAATTCTCATGAATGCCAATCACAGACCCTTGAACATTACTGGAGATTACTGCAACAAAATGCAGAATTTGGATATTAACAAAAAACCTGAAGAAATGTTAAGGTATTTCTCATTTGACTTCCCAAAATAAAAGCCAACCCTAATTTTAAATGATTATCCAATAATTTTAAAATATACATATTTTTTCTTACCACAGTGATACTGACAGCATCATCAAACTGATGCATTAAAACACTGATGACTGCAGAGGCCAGAAGCAGCATAATAAGGGGATTTTTAAACTGAAAGTGAAAACAAACAGCAATTCAACAGTTTTGTATGAATGGTAGTTATGTTCCATCACAACAAAAACTTAATAAACTACTGAAGCACAGCTAGAAAACTATGAGTCTACATTTGAATGAGATTTTATGTCTCTTCAATTAACAAAAAATTTATACTTAACTACATTTAAAAGTCACCACTTAACAGTTCCTTTTCAGAAAAAAAAGAAAATTAAATATCAATACTTGAAACTAAGAACCTACCAATTCCTTATGATACATGTGTATTTTCAGTACAATAATTTAATAAATAGAACTGGACTGAATTTCTACTGAAGCTAGAATGAGTGGAAAATTATTTTTAAGATGACGATTTAGGTTAACACTGGGTAGCACACCTAACTTATGAGGTCCAAACATTCCTATACTTAGTAAATTAGCACAGATTACAATTCAGGGGTTGTCCCACATGCCCCAGGGATAATCCCCCTTGGTCAGCAAAGAGCTGATAGTAAGATCCACTCCACAGAAGCTGAGAATTTTCCAATTGCTCATTTTCCTAATATCTATCTGGCAGAGGCAACAGTATCTAAAGAAACAGAACCACACCACCGACCCAACCAGGCCATGCTTTGATGACCAAGCACCAGAGCTACCCTAAATTCTTCCAGTTGGACATCCTACTCCTTAAACATCAGAGCTTTGTTGCCAGAGCCTCTTCCTTCTGATGAAATGGTGCCAATCACTGTTAAAGGTGCAAAAGTCACTAGGCTACAAAGAATTCATCCCACCAGAGAGCCCAGCCCCTAGATACAACAGCAGTGAGGTTAGATCCTGTCACCTCCCACTCCCTATATGATTCCATTCCCTGACACAGTGGTTCTGACCCTGCTTCACATCAGAATCATGCGAAGAACTTCTAACAAATGCCTAGGTTCACACCAGACCAGTTAAATAAAAATCTCTGGGCATAGAGCCCAGGCTTCAGCATTTTTTAAGCATTCCCCAAGTGATTCTAACTTTTAGAGGATTGAAAATCACTACTCTAACAAACTAAAACTACAACTGCAATATGGTTTAGGGTTGACAAACCACACACACTTCACTGAGTCAGAGTACCTGGATTTAAATCCAGCTCTTTCACTTATGTATGACCCAAGGCTCCTCATCTGGTAAAACAGTACCTTACACCAAAAGTATGGTAAAAATTAACTAAGAATGTATATTAAAGCACTGTGTAGGGAACCCTGGATGGCGCAGCGGTTTGGCGTTTGGCCCAGGGAGTGATCCTGGAGACCCGGGATCGAATCCCACGTCGGGCTCCCGGTGCATGGAGCCTGCTTCTCCCTCTGCCTATGTCTCTGCCTCTCTCTCTCTGTGTGTGTGTGTGTGACTATCATAAAAAAAAAATAAAAATAAAAAATATAAAAAATTAAAAAAATAAAGCACTGTGTAAACCATAAAACCCTCTTCAAATGTTAGCTCTTATCATCACAAATTGATGACAAGACCCATGGGCTTTTTTATTACAATCTCTAAAATAGCTATGCCATGGTAATAAGCATACCACTTGATTAATGGCAGGCTTCAGACAAATGTTTGCAAAGCAAAAAATTCAGTGTTCTTTGTAGAGGAACAGAGAGGCTGCCCAGTACTTTATGATTAACAACTGATATTTACTGCTAATGTAGTTCAGCACAAGCAGAACTACATTACATTGTTTCTGTTTCATTCTCAAGGCAATCCCATGATGCAGGTAGCTAGCTTTGAAACACGAATAAGAAAGTAAAGCATCAAATTATACCGCCAAGTAATAAGTAAGTCCAATCATCGTAGTTTGTAAATCCAGAGTCAACTTCCTAAAGTTTTAGGTAATGTGGAAATGTGGTAAATGTGAGAATACAAACATGCATATAAATAATATTCTACAAACATGACAGATTGTTTTCCACTTTAGACAAACTCATCTGCAAAATTAAGACCAATAAATTTGGACCCATTAATAAGCCCTTTAGGAAAGTTATACATAGGGTAGGGGGATAGGGTAATTGAGTGACAGGCATTAAGGCAGGCACATGATGTAATGAGCAGTGGGTGTTATACTATACGCTGGCAAATTGAATTTAAATAAAATTAAATTTAAAAATAACATCTTTAAAAAAAAAAAAAAGCTACACATAGATCTTTAAAAAAAAAAACCAACTGGTAGTTAGAAGGCATTAAAAGTTTTCTTTACTAAAAAGAACTTGTTAAAAAAATAAGTAAATAAGTAAAAATAAAAAGAACTTGTTTGGCAAACTAACCCTACTGGGTGAAAACTGGCGACAGGATTCTGGATTTTTGGAACTTTTCACAGTAACATACTTGTTATCAAGATAAGACAAAATCCTACAATAAGTCTTTCTGAAAAGATTGGGATATTGACAGAATATATTAAAAATAACTATTGTTTATAGATACCTTACAATCTCCTAAAATTTCCTCATGTTATAGATAAGAGACTCAGAAGATAATAAAGATCATATAGCTAGTAAGAAATAAAGATAGAATCTGTACTCAGGCAGTCTGGATTCAAATTACCTAACTTACTTTTATTACATTTTCTTTTTTTTTTTTTTTAAAGATTTTATTTATTTATTCATGAGAATACACAGAGAGGAGAGAAAGAGAGAGGCAGAGACACAGGCAGAGGGAGAAGCAGGCTCCAGGCAGGGAGCCTGAGGTGGGACTCAATCCCAGGTCTCCAGAATCAGGCCCTGGGCTGAAGGCAGTGCTAAACCGCTGAGCCACCGGGACTGCCCTTATTACATTTTCTAAGCTGGCCATATTACTTTAAAAAATATGAACATTCTAAAAATATATATTAATATACATATATTAGCATTCCTTATAAGTGTAAGGTAGACATCCGTAAAGGAAACTACTGTTCATAATATCAATTCCACATTATAGGTAAGTCCTTAAAGATTTGCATAATAAAAATTATATAAATTCCAGGTTAACATAGCAAACTCTAACAGAAAAATGTAGGTAAAACAGGTTTTTTTTTTAATTATTTTTCTCCCACAAAAAAAAAAAAAGCTTCACAAAAGTAAACAACTACACTAACAAAAAATACATGTAAATTACACAGCAGAGGAGGAAATAAAAACATCTCACCTGAGAAATATATTTCTTCCATAGTGGCTCATCTTCACTGATATCAAACTCATTCCAGCCATGGAAGGCTCGCCTATGACTCACTTCACATTTGTTTAGACCATTCTGAAGATCAGCCTATTAGATTTTACATATAAAAGTTACTAAAAATGTTAGCAGAGGACAAAAGAACAAAAACACAAGGGTACATAATGTATGTTCATATTTATAAGAATTATACAGCAGTCAAAACTAATCTGTTGTAACAAAAAGCATTATTCAGTGGTTGCTTGGGGCCAAGAGCAAAATCTTCTTAGAAATCTGTAGAGGAACCTGATGGAACTTCTAGGAGTGATGAAAGTGTACCATATCTTAATTCTGGTGGTAGTTACATTTGCCAAAATGCAAACTGTTCCCTTAATATGGGTACATTATATTTCATTTAAATTATACCTTGATAAAAAAATTACTGATATATAGGTAACATATATTAGCACTTTTAAAAAATGTAAGCAATAAGGTAGAGTTTAATAAACTTATGATTTTCTCTGAGAAAAAAGAAATAACAAAAATCAGCCACATGACTTACAGAAAGCAAAATATCAGTACATTTTAGTTAGCTTTGTTTTCATTGTTTTATTTTCTAAAATTATTTTCTCCAAAAGAACATTCAGTGGACCAAAACTGCCTTTCTTGTTCTCTGAGCATATTATCAAAACTCTCAGATTGGTATTACTTTTTACTCCTGAACTGTGTAATTATTTCAAGCAGATAATTTGTGGTTCCTAAATTACTGAAAATAATTATGTTCTATGAACACCACCTACATTCTTCAGTCACCACAATATTGTGACTTATAAGAAATACTTATGTTATCTGGTCATCAATGACCAAGCATATTTCTCATTTTTATTTATCTGGTCTTCCTCCAGGGTTGTTGGCTCAGAGCTCCTAAAACTCTTGGAATTTCCTGGGATATGGCAAAAAGGTGTCTTTTGTTGTGTTAATGAAAGTGACTTTTGGACCCCACCCAAAAGCAGCAGCTGGTAGCCAAGAGGGTTCACCATCCTCCCTTACCTCTGAAGAGAGAGAGGATAGAGGCTGTATCAGCCAAAGGCCAATGACTCAGTCAATCATGACTAAGCAATGAAGCCTCCATAAAAGCCCAAAAGGACTGGGCTTGGAGAGCTTCCAGGCTGAACACATGGAGACTGGGGAAAATGGAGTACCTGGAGAGGACATGGAAGCTCCAGGCCCTTTCCCCATACCAGACCCACTTATCTCTTCATCTGGCTGTTGATTTGTATCCTTTATTTTATCTCTTTAATAAACTGATAAACTTAAGTGTTTGCTTGAGCTCTGTGAGCCACGCTAGCAAATTAAATGAATCTAAGAAGAAACATCTCATCTGTACTGAGTAGGTCAAAAGCATAGATAATAGCCTAGAACTTGTGATTGACTTTTGAAGTCAGGAGTAAGAGACAAACTTCCAGGGCTGAATCCTTAACCTATGGAATCTGATGTTATCTCTGGGTGGATACTGTTAGAATTGAGTTAAATTCTTGGGTGTCCAAGAATTGCATGGTGTTATGTGTAGGAGAACCAACCCTCCCAACCATACTGGAATTGGGTCTGAGAACCTCAGAAGAGTCATTGTCTCTCACGATGTATTATCATAACTAGCATTAAAGAATGAAATTGCTTGCATCCCTAAAATAATGGGATGCACTCAGTTTCTCCAGCCAAAAGCTTTATAATAGAATTTTATAATGGAGTCTCACAACACTTAAAAATATTTAAAATAAATGGTTTTAAAACATAAATACACCAAAAAAACCTCAAAAACACAGATATCCAATGTTTTTTAATGCCATCATTAAAATACGTGAATTCTGAAAGAAAAATAAAAAACACTATGTTACATTAGACTGTGCTTTTTAAAACTAAAGAGATTAAGTTACATAGGCAATTAAAGTTTATTTGCAGTCCCTATCTTGTACTTAGCTTTTACTTTACTTTAGAAAACACTTACAAAAAAATGATAAACTCCTAACTCTACTTATGTTAATTAATATTAATAATTAACTATTTTATTAATCCAACTAATCCTTACATAGCATTAATAGTTCCTGGCAATGCTAATGACCTAGAGCTGCACTGTCCAATTAGGTAAACACTAGCCCTGCACAGCCATTTAAATTTTAATGAATAAAAATTAAATTAAATTAAGTTCAGTTCCTTACCTAAATAGCCACACTTCAAATACTGAGTTGTCATGTTTAAATTAACTACTCGCTACTGTACTGAACAGTGCAGAACAGCATATTTACATCATCACAGAAAATTCTATTGGACGGCATTTATCTATAGTCTAAGTTGACTGATTTACTATTTACTCCCTACCTCCCCACCAAGCACTTACTTGGAGAATGCTTGCAACTTCACTGACTGGTAATTCGCTTGCTTTTTTGGATGTCAATACAGGAATCATTGTCTCATTTTCAGCATTAGGAATTTTTTGAAAACGTGCAACCTGGCAAATAAAACCAAAGGAAAAATATTTGAATATATCAAAAAATTGAATGCACTCTAGAATAAATGAATATCCAAATGTTCATAAAGACTTAGTTTCCATTTAAAAAACAAACATTTTTAGAAAAATAAATATCTAGTTCTAATAAGATAATTTTATACTGACCATGTGCTATTTCTCCAGAAAGCACATTTCAAAAATTAGGCCACCAGTGCCAGCTAGAACACAAAATAATTTCCACATTAAATTAAAAAGATGCTATTTCTACACCAATATAATGAGTAAAAAGTAAAACAGATGTCCTGTCTAGCAGATCCTGATAATTACATGTAGTCATAATCGTCTAAACTCATTATGTTTAACAGGAAAGACAGAATGCTAAGCTTTCTCCACTTTAACTATGCCTGTTGGTCAGCCCATTTCTTAACTATCCAGAAAAACACCTGGCTACTCTACATAAGCACCAGGACAGCAAGTCATATTTTAAAACCTATTCCCAAACTAGCCGGAAGACAAAAGAGCAAAAAAGAGGATGCACAGTTGGGAAGGGGCTGTGAACAGAGTAAATCACAGAGATGGCGGTAACCATGGTATCTACTTGATGCAACTTCATAAGCAAGTATCTATAGAAAACTGTTTAATACACTTCCAGAAATAGATCCCCAATCCAGACTGTCCTGGGTCCTATGCTGACAGATTTTTTATAGACAAAAAGTTCTGAATAAATAGGAGAAGGTGAGACAAAAGCTCCCCACAGAAAGTGTAGAGGAAAAACATTTCAGTTGCTACCATCCCGATTAAAATACTGAAACTGAAGTGATCATCTTATTACCAAGACACACATCTTTAAGCTTTCAGATGAAACATCTTCAACCTTGGATAATCAACATTTTTAGGATAAAATATTTCCCTAAAATTTTGTCGACATAACACTTCTTTAACACAAGAAATGAGATGGATCAAAGAATAACTTAGTTTCTCTTATTATAAGACAATAATAGAAGACTATATGCTCTCATTACAGAGGTCTGTATACATAAAAAAAAAATCTTTACACCTACTCCAAAAGCTAGTAAATAGTGTGACATTATCTTGTGAGATCTTAAAGCAAAATTAAAAAGGATCAAATAAATACATTACCTGAAGTGACAAGATTCATAAAATCTTATTTCTAAGATTCTTGCACCTCAGTTTCTTCACATGTAAAATAGGGGTAATAGTGACTAAAGTTGTGTGAGGATTACATCCATTAAAAACATACCTGACCCACTAGTTAAGGGCTGAAATAGCTATTTTTCTCTAAGCAGTACTTAATATTTACATGTATATTCACCAGTACAATTAGCTCAATAAAGAACTAAATTACTAAAGAGAATAAAGTTAGATTTGCAATAATTTTTCTACTGAAATATACTTTTCTAATGTTGACATATTGGAAATTGCCATCTCAAGTACCCAATATGAAGTACAGGAGCCTTTCTCATAAAATCTTTTTAAAGTAATCCTTTGGTAGCTGTTACAAAGACAGGGTCCATGTTGGAATATACTCTCCATAAAATCTTTCATGGGCCCAAAAGAGCTGAAAAATTTCAATAGAATAAAGTGAGACTATTTCACTTAACAATGGGTAAGACACTGAAGAGACATGATGATAACTAAATATAAAAAGGGCTGCCTGCCACGTGAAAGAGAGAAACACCAAAACCAAAGGGTGAGTTTCTAGCCAACCAACTTCTGGAGTTGGAATAAAGAGCACTGGATGTGTTCTGGCAAAGGCTGGACAACCATGTGATAAGGATGATTTCACTGAAAGGATTGCTAGTAATAGAGGGAGGCTACAGCACAAATTTCTTGGCCAAAGGCAGCAATCTCAATCTACATTTATGCTTATTAGATTCTAATTCAACCTAAAATTATGGAAATTATTGAGTTCTAAGCCAGTTTTCTTTTTAAACAAATGTTATTCTTAGTAGTTCAAATGGATCATTAGTTCTATGGCTTATAAGAGTAATTTGTTCACTCATTTATTTTTTAACAAATACTGCATCTATTGAGAATCTAACTCTGGTAGGCCCTTAGTATTAACAATGAGCAAAAACAAACTGAAGGGGTGGAGGGAGGAGGAAGGCGACAAATGTTATCAAAGAATAGCACAAATAAATGGAAAACTGAAAGTGATCATTACTATGAAGAAGTCCTTGGGCATGAGAGCTTACACAAAGATTGCAATCGGGACAGAAAAGTTTTCATGAGGAAGTGATACTTAATAGAATTGAAAGACAAGAAACTGCTGTCTAAGGGAAGGGATGAAAGTAGTAAGGGAACTGAGTGTGCAAAGTTCCTGGGAAAGAGGGAAGCATGGCAAAAGGAAGTCCTAAAGAATGAAGAACTAACAGAAGGCCACCATTTATTCACTTACTCATTCTGTCTTTAGACATATAATAAATGCTTATTATGTGCCAGGCACTGTTGTTGTTGCAGACCAAAAAGGTAAGAAGTCTAGCCTCATGAAGCTAAATACCAATAGGAAACAGAAGACTATAAATAATGTACTATACAATAAATGTTCCAGAAGACAATTTAAAAAGGAAGGGTAAGTAAGGAAGAAATTGCTTCAACCTACATAGGAGGTGAGAACTGACTGCTGAACTTGGCAACATAGAGATAAAGAAAGCAGTTTCAATGGAGTGGTGATGAACAAAAATCAGGCAGGAGTGGGTTCAGAGAAAACAGCAGGAAATAAGGTGGAGACAGCACACATAATCCTTTCCAGTTCTGCTGGAAAAAGGAGCAGAGAAATGGATTATTATAGCCAGAATGGAGTGTAGGTTTTAAGAGCTCGGTTGTTTTATTTTTTAAGATGATGTTTTTTAATATGAAAGAAATAACAAACAGCATGATGATCTAATAGAGGAAAAACCAGGAATTCAGAAGAGAGATGGGATAACTTAAAAAGTGATATTCTTGACTAAACAAGAGGGGATGGAATCTGACATAGTTGTAGAAGGACTGGCCTTAGATAAAGGAATAGATAGTTTATCCACAGTTACAGATGGGAAGGCAGAGTAACAAGGGAAGGATGCAGGCATACTGGTAGCTGTGGCAGAGGAACATATGGATATATTCTTCTGAGAATTACCTGGATTGAAAAAATCAGGAGGACATATAAAGCAAAAAAAAAGGCTAAAGAATTAAGTGGGGATCCTACAGGGCCCTATGGGTCATATTATCGAATTTCTGTCTTAATCCTAAGAGCAAATGGAAGGCCTTGCACTGTAGTCTTGACAGTAAATAAAATAAAAGGTACAAGTTAGAAAATTGAAGTACAGAATAAGAGTGGTGAAATTTGGATACTATTACATATGCCTAAACAAGAGATAAACGTAGCCTGGACAAAGGTGGTAGGGTGCAGGAACAGATGTAGAGGTAAAAATAACAGTACAGGATGATGAACTAGATACATATATCAAAGAATTATACTAGGTTTCTAGCTTGTCTTACATGCTAAATACTAAAGCTATTCACCATGGTAAAGAATATTGGAATATTCTTTTTAACAAATGGGGCTATGACAACTAGATATCCATGTAAAAAAAACACAAAGATGGACCCCTCCCTCCCACCATACACAAGATTAAATCAAAACGGATCAAAGACCTAAATGTAAGAGCTTGAACTATTAAACTCTTCAGAAGACAACTTGGGCTTAAATCTTAACCATGTTTTCTAAGCATGGCACCAAAAGTACAAGAAACAAAAAGACTGAACATCATCAAAATTAAAAACTTTTGTGCAGCAAAAGACACCATCAAGAAAGTGAAAAAGACAACCCACAGAATGAGAGAAAATATTTGCAAGTCATTTATCTGGTAAAGGGCCTATACTGCAATATATAAACTCTCACAATTCAATAATAAAAAAACATAATCCAATTTTAAAATGAGTAAAAGATCTGAATATATATTTCTAGAAAGAAAATATACAAATGACCAATAAGCACACAAGCAGATCATCATTAGTCATGAGGAAAATACATATCAAAACCACAAAGAGATAGCACTTCATCCACTAGGATGACTAAAGTAAAAAAGACAATAAAAAGTGTTGGATAGCATACAGAGAAACTGGAACCTTCACGTATTGCTGTTGGAGCTGTTAAAAGGTGCAGCTGCTATGGAAAAGTTTGGCAACCATTATATACAATTATGCTATTATACAAACATGTTATTTTCTCGGGCTAAATGAGGAGTTTTCAGCTTGAAACAATTTCTGAGTGATTAAATAATGCTTTGATTTTGAGAACTATAAAATACAGGTGGATCATATAAATGTAGTTGAAGGTATTATCACCTCTAACAGGCAATGTTACGTCCTTCACATGTTAACTACAGAAGTTCATTGTCTATGGTACTAAGTTTCAAACATTAGGTATTATTTGCTTATCTCCTACCTCACCCTAAAAATATCCTGGGCTTAACTACAGGATAAGTTGCTAAGCCTCACAGTTGCTTTACTTTTGTTTCAGATAATGGCATTTATTAGATTTACACCTTCAATTATTTAACTCATGCAACCAATAAGCATTTACTAAAAAGACCTATACCTTGCACAGATGTAACTTAGCTGGAGAACCATGCCATACCAAAACACAAACATTTAAGAGTTGCAATACAGCAGTCAAATCATCACAATGCAATTAAGTCTGAAAATTCGGGAAAGGGAAGACTGTTAAAGCCCTCAGTATTCTGAGAAAACTTCCCTGAAGCAAGCCATTAAAAATGGATAGCAGGGAATGGCTAACACCTGTCAAGGAAGTATTTCAACCAAGAACACGAGTAAAAGCCAGAGAGCAATAGAAATCTAATCTGTACGTGACTAGGCCAATCTGGCTAGAATGAAATAAGTGTTTTATTATGCACTTCTGCCACTAAATGACCAAAAGCTACCCAGACATTAAGACAAGCTATAGAGTTTTTAATGGGATGCATTTAAAAACTGCAGAAATTTTTAAATTAGATCCTATAGGCAATAAACCCCATCACAGACCTACTAATCCCATATTTACATTTTAACAAGATTACCAGGTGATTCACTCATATATTTTGAGTCTAAGCACTGATGTATACATCAGTTCCCAATTCTGATGCAAATTAGAATTACATGGGGATTGCTATGGATCGACCTGCCCTCACCAAATACTCTGTTAGAAGTCCTAACCCCCAATTTATCGGTATTGAGATATGGGGCCTGTGGGAGGTAATTAGGTCATGAGGGTGCAGCCCTCATGATGCTATCAGTGCCCTTATAAGAGACACAGAGGGCATGTCTGTGTGTCTCCTCTCCTCCTCCCCATCCTCCAGAACTGAAAGAAATAAATGTCTGTTATCTAAGCCTCCTAAGTCTAGGATATTCTGTTACAGCAGCCAGAGCAGACTAAGACAGGGGTCTTTTTTTTTTTTTTTTTCTCATTTTAATACAAGTCTCCAGGTCCCATCCCTAAAGAGTGTCTGAGGTGGAGCCAAAACATCAAAACATTTTTTTTGACCGGGCGGGCGGGGGTGCCCTACACTACACTACACGCAAGGGTGAGCTGAGGGGCAGAGGCAGAGAGAAAATCTTAAGCAGGCTCCATACTGAGCACAGAGCCCAATGCTGGGCTGGATCTCACAACTCTGACATCATGACCTGAGCCAAAATCAAGAGTTGCACATTTAGCCAACTGAGCCACCAGGTGCCCCAAAAATGATGATTTTTAAAAGCTTCCCAAGGTGGATCTAATGCACAATGTTGATCACCACTGGCCTAGATGATGGGGTTGAAAGGCATGGTTGGATTAAACTCAAACATTAGACTATTTTACTTCAAAAAGGTATATATCTTCTAAAGTGAGCCACCACCATAGGTTTATAAACTGTCCCTGGAAAAAGAACAAAAAAACTTCTGTCAGAATTCAGCACACAGAAATCTGATTCTAAAAAAGCAAGTTAGCAAACTTAGCTCAAATCACCCAACAGAAGTCAAGCCAGAGGGAAAAACAAAATTATTTCATCTCTACAAAGTTCAGGAGTACTGGGCAGCCGGGGTGGCTCAACAGTTTAGCGCCTGCCTTCGGCCCAGGGCCTGATCCTAGAGACCCAGGATCGAGTCCCACATCAGGCTCCCTGCATGAAGCCTGCTTCTCCCTCTGCCTGTGTGTCTGCCTCTCTCTCTCTCTCTCTCTCTCTCTCTCTCTCTGTGTCTCTCTCTTTTTTGATGTCCACTCGGACTCCAGGATCACACCCTGGGCTGAAAGCAGGCTCTAAACCGCTGAATCACCCAGGCGTTTTTTTTTTTTTTTTTTGATGTCCACTCGACAAAGTTTTCTAAGTTTCACCTGCAAGTAATCAGAAAGACATCTAAACACCCAAGAAAATCAAGTGTACTCATTATTAAACTTGAAAGAACCAAGCACTTCTCCAGGGTTAACAGCTATAGCATAAGAAAGCAGGGTTATCTGGGAACTCTAAGGGTCCAACTATACAAAGCCATTGTTATCAATGTAATGAAGGCATATCCAGGCCAAAGTAAACAGTGGGGCACCTCCGGTGGCTAGGCGGTTTAGCACGGCCTGCAGCCCAGGGCCAGGGCATGATCCTGGAGACCCTGGATCGAGTCGCACGTCAGACTCTCTGCATGGAGCCTGCTTCTCCCTCTGCTTGTGTCTCTGCCCCAACCCCCCGTCTCTGCATCTCTATGAATAAATAAATAAAATCTTAAAAAAAAATAAACAGTGACACAGCAGTTCCAACAAGACAATACTAATAATAGCAGTTCCTATTCAAGAATGGTAGGTTCGGGGCAGCTCGGGTGGCTCAGCGGTTTAGCACCACCTGCAGCCCAGGGCATGCTCCTGGAGGCCCAGGATGGAGTCCCACATCGGCCTCCCTGCATGGAGCCTGCTTCTCCCTCTGCCTATGTCTCTGCCTCTCTCTATCTCTCATGAATAAATAAATAAAATATTAAAAAAAAAAAAGAATGGTAGGTTCACAGTAATTTACAGAAATCAAGCAGACCTGTTTAATTTAAGAAGCAGTTCCTTGATTAGAGCCAAAAGTAAACTGCACTAAATAATCCCACCGGTTAAGGTTAGATACAGTTATAATTACTGACACAGAGAAGCTTACATGCATAAAACACTCCTGGTAAAAGGTAAAATTTGTACTTCTGGCATCTATCTGCAAACCATATTTGTAGAAGTATGAAGTAGTAGTAGAAATATGAATCATTAGAAGTAGTAGTGAATTTTCAAAAGGTGACCAAATGACTCCAAGTTTCTTGGAGAGAACTCCAAGTTTTTGGTTGAGAACAAGGCAACCCGTATTCCTCTATAACACGGTATAAGTTCACTTAGAGCCACATTGTAATATGCTCATCTGGAT
This sequence comes from Vulpes lagopus, assembly GCF_018345385.1. Taxonomy (NCBI): domain Eukaryota; kingdom Metazoa; phylum Chordata; class Mammalia; order Carnivora; family Canidae; genus Vulpes; species Vulpes lagopus. The sequence continues at coordinate 28,798,151 of NC_054842.1, read as the reverse complement.
GGGATGATAGTATAGCGCAGCAGGCACCAAACCAAACATCCCCTTCAGAGCTGGAAAAACAGGAAAGGTCCCAGACCCCACTCCAACTTCAAATACAACAGCCTTTCTTTTCTGTATTGTATGGTTTGGCTTCAGCAAAAAAGAAGCTAGTATTTAAACAAAGAACTTTACAGCTTTATAAGGGGGTTAGGAGGAGGCTTAAACACCTCGTACTGTGGTTTTCAATCTTATTAGTTAGCATCAGAATCCCCTGGAGAGCTTGTTAAAACAAGGTTACTGAGCCCTAACCTTAGAGTTTCTGAATCAGCAGGTCTCAGAGAAGTCCCACAAAGTACATTTCCAACAAGTTCTCGAGAAATGTTGATGTACTAGTGCAGGTCACACTCGGTGGAGAACCACTGCTCTAGTCAAGGTCAGACTTGACTAGATCCTACTTTATAGTCCCACGACTATATCTTGATATCCGTGTGACCCCGGCAAGTTATTAACTTCTCTGCATCTTTTTCCTCAGTGGAAAATTGGGATAATACCGATTCAATTTCAGCAAGAACTAAAAACTATATATATATATATATGTGTGTGTGTGTGTGTGTGTGTGTGTGTATGTGTATGTGTGTATGTACTGTACCTAGTATATGGTTAGTAATCAGATGCTGGCTCCCTTCTCCTAAGGCAACTAATCACACAATTACACATTTGCCTCACCCATGCTCTAGATCTTCACAAGGGTATGACCTCGTTTTCGTCATCTTGGTATCCTTGGCAAAGTTCTTAATATCCAATACCCAAGGTACTACTAGAAAAAAAAATAATAAATACTGGGATTTCAGTCTTAACAGACAAGTATGTAGCAACAGAATAGTGTTATTATCCTAATATATGCCTATGCCTTTTAAATTATTTTTCACTCAAAGAACAAAAATATGGCAGAACTGATCAGAAAAAAAGAATGTATTTAATTATCCATGAATTACTCCATCTTCCACAGGGATGAGGCAATTCCATGTGTTCTTAACTTTGAAAGTACTGATATTAAAATAAAGTTTTTAACCTCTAGATGTCAAATTTTATTGGCAAATGTAGCAGCCACGCAAGCAGGAAAGTCAACCTGTCTCTGATGAAGCATTTCAAGGATCGTCTAGACTGCTGGCATGGAGCAGAGCAGAGGCTGGCAAGTGTCTCAAAGTGGGCAGGCTCATCAGCTTAGAATCACCGTTCAGTCCTACCAATGAAGAAATGTTGGCATGGAAGAAAGGACTGGAAACACATTCTTATGAAATACCTCATTACCAGAGCAGCAGATTTAAAAACACTGAATACAAAGTGAAAAGTCCAAATTGAAGTAACATATCTAGGATGAATATGTTATTAAGTATTCAGAAACATCCAAAAATTCTTCCTATAATATGTAAGTTCTTATTTTTCCACCCCTGTATCTGGCAAAGTCACCAACTCAGTCTTACCATCTCAAAGGGAATATGGATTATGTCCATTCTCAAAATTTAGTTGTTTTCAGAATCACCTGGGAGTGAAATGAAATGCTTATTAAGAATACAAATACTCCCACCACTTTTATTCAAATAGTACTAGAAACCTGAGCTGTAGCAATCAGACAAGAAAAAGAGATAGAAGGTATCTCAATTGGTAAAAACTCTCACTACTTGCTGGACATCACGATACTATGTACGAAATACCCTAGACTCCCCTGAGACACTACTGAAACTGAGAAATTAATTCAGTAATGTCACAAGATACAAAATTAATATAAAGAAATGTTACTTCTGGGCAGCCCGGGTGACTGGTTTAGCACCGCCTTCCACCCAAGGCCTGATCCTGGAAACCAAGGATCGAGTCCTGCATCGGGCTCCCTGCGTTGAGCCTGCCTCTCCCTCTGCCTGTGTCTCTGCCTCTCTCTCTCTCTCATGAATAAATAAATAAAATCTTAAAAAAAAAAAAAAAAAGAAATGTTACTTCTATACACTAATAAAGATGCAGCAGAGAGAGAAATAAAGAAAATAATCCCACTGGGGCACCTGGGTGGCTTAGTCATTTAAATGTCTGCCTTTTGCTCAGGTAATGATCTGGGGTCCTGGGATCAAGCCCCAGTTCAAGCTTCCTGCTCAGGGGGAAGACTGCTTCTCTGTCTCCCTTTGCCCCTCCCCCTGCTCATGCTCTCTCGCACTTTCTCTCAAATAAATGAATCTATTTTAAAAAAGAATGAATAAAAAAAGAATATTAACAATAAAAAAGAATGACATTTCTCCATTTGCAACAACATGGAAAAAAAAATATATATATATAAAACATGGATGGACCTAAAGGCTATAATGGTAATAAGTGAAGTAAGTCAGATGGAGAAAGACAAATACCATATGATTTTACTCATATATGGAATTTAAGAAACAAAACAAAAAAGAGAGACAAGCAAAAAAACCCCAACAACAACAGAAAACCAGACTCTAACTACAGATAACCAACTGGTGGTTGCCAGAGGTAGGGGTGGGGGGTGGCAGAGGGACACTAATTGGATGAAAAAGATAAAGGATATTAAGAGTGTACTTACCCTAATAAGCACTGAGTAATATAAAGAATTGCTGAATTATTATATTGTACACCTGAAACTAATATAACCCCATATGTTAATTATACTTCAATAAGGAAAAAAAAAGAAAGAAAGAATATAGGTACTATGTGGATCTTGGCAAAAAAAGTTAAAGCTAAATATGACCAGTGGTAACTAGGTCTAGAGCAATGGTTCTCAACTCAGAGTGTACATTAAAATCACCTGGGGAGCTTTCAATAATTCCTACAGCTGGAACTCCAGACCAATTAAATCAGAGTCCATAGAAATGGTTGGTCCCAAGAATGTGGAGATCCCAGGAACAGGTTTTTATTTAAATCTCCTCGAAGTGATAATGTACAAAGAATGCTCTTAACCTACCCATAAATTAAACAGGAAATACAGTAGAGAAGATATTAAATTACTTCAAAAAGAATGTACTCAGCAAATTCCAGGCTGTGGGGAATTCTACAGGACAACCAACCTGATTTTATCAATAAGCTACAAGGGAAAGAGACATTTTTTTAGACTAAGAGATATTTAAGAGACATGTTAACCAATTACAGTATTTGGGCCTTATTTCAATCCTGATTCAATTAAATAAACTTGTTTGTTTGTTTTTTTAATCAATCCAGGCTCACAGTTGCTTTTAACTCTCATGTATCATCAAATCTGAAAAAGTTCCTTAGTTTTTTGTCTTTCATTACCTTGACACTGGAAGAGGAGAAACAGGTTATTTTGTGGCATATCCTTATCCTAAAAATTACAATTTGAGATTGATTATTTCTAATTAGATTCACGCAATGCATTTTGAGGAAAGGGGAAACAGCGAACATTATATCTTTCTCAAAACATCATATCAAGAGGCATATGGTGTTTGCTATAGATGTCATTTGTTGAAGCCATAACCCTCAGAATGTGAGGGTATCTGGAGACAGGGCCTTTAGAAACGTAAATAGGGTTAAATAAGATTAGGATGGAGCCCTAATCCAATAGGACTGACGTCCTTATAAGAGGTAGAAACACCCACAGTCGGCACACACAAAGGCCACAAGGAAACAGCAAGAGGGCAACCATCTGCAGGCTGAGAGGCCTCACCAGAAACCAACCCTGCCAGCACCTGATATTAGACTTCGACCCTATACAATTGTGAGAAAGTCAACCTCTGCTTAAGCCACTCACTCAATCTACAGTATTCCGTCATAACAGCCTGAGCCAACTAATACAATGCTGTTTGTACTACTGATGGTAATGTTCATTTTGAACATTTGCCTAACGTGGTACTCGCAAGATTTTCCCATTATTAAGTTACTCTATTTCCCTTTATATTTTCAAAGTTTCTTGTAGGGAGTTATTTTGAGACTAATAAAATAGCCTGTACTTTACACTCTTGCTCACAAGGTAACTCTTGCCTGAAACAATTATTACTGTGGTGGTTACCAAATGTGATTTTTTGTAATTCCATCATTCTGTCTACGTTTATTAAATGGAATCCAACTATAATGAACTCTCCCTTCTTTCCCTTTGTGTGTGTGTTTGTAGATATATTCTCGCTTCCTTTATCATGGATTTCTACCTTATTCTACAAGATATAACATCTATTACTATTCATTTTCTTGCTCAAATTATCCCAGTTTTGGCCAATGTGGAGCCTTGAACAGGCTACCTCCTATATCCTTGTGACAAGTTCTCACCAATTTACAGCACTTCCTTACTTTCTGGCACCACAGGATGTTCTAGGCGTATCTTTCTATTTTCCCTGCCCTAGCATAGAATTAACCATTTCTCCACAAAGCCTTGGTACCCTTTACTGACAAAAAATACTCAGAAGTATTATGGCTTCAAGGACTTCACAATGGACTGAATTAAGGAATATATACACATACACAGAAATATATCTATTTTTGTATTTACCTGTAAATATGTTAAATACACGGAGTCCATACTGAAGCTACCAATTTCTAACTCGAGGTTCATTTCACCCTTTCCCCTTATTTCTAATTCTGTAACAATGAAAAACCGGACTTTCATTACCACCATTATATACTTACTTGCTCTACTCTAGAATACACAGAATAGTGTAGGAGTTTTAATCATACCACTATAAACAAATTTTTACTAACCAGAGTACAATATTTGTGTACAATTCCTTTGGTCTCTAGTCTTAGGTTTGTTTATAGTTCTTTTTGTCAATTGTCTTAGATTATATAGACAAAATCCTGTACTCCAAAATTACTTGTGTTAGTTCTTCCCATGCACATTCTTCAGTATGGTTGTTATCCAATTGAAAAAGGCTGGCTTATTTATTTGTATTATTCCATTTGGGAATTTTTTCCCCATCATCTTTGTTAATTTGGAGTATATGAAACATGAAGTTAGTTCTAATACTCAAAACTATTCAAAATAGGGAAAATCAGATTAATGTCCTGCCTAATCCCTTCAATTTCTTCAATCCCTACCTCCCCCTCTCTCTGTTACCAATCTCATTAGTTTCCAAGGTATCTTTCCTATGTTTCCTTCTGCACAAATGAGCAGCTGTGTGGTTATGTTTTATTTCATCCTCTTTTCTTTAGAGTAACAGTCTATAACCTTTTTCTCTTAACCATATATCCTAGAGATTAATCCATCAGTTCAGAGATCAGCTCAGAGATCTTCCTTTTTTCCTTTCAAAGCTACACAGTACTGTCATAGGGATAGAACATATTTTATTCAACCACTCTCCTATGTATGAAGTTGCAGACAATGATCCATGAATAACTTTACATATGGATGTTCATATTCCTGGAGTTCTGCCCTCAGGGAAAATTTCTAAAATTGAAAATTATAGGCCAAATGGCAAATGCCTACCCAGTATTTTGTTGGATACTGCCAAATCTGAGGAATGGTTGTGCCTTCTCATCAGGAAATGTTATGGGTCTGTTTACACACAGCTTGCCAACAGGATAGATTGTTACACTTTAAATTTTGTCAATCTGAAAGCTAAAAAATAATGTCTCAGTGTATTTAAATTTGCATTTTTCTAATTATAAATCATCTCATGTTTAGGGGTTATTTTAGGTTTCAAGGGGAATTATCCATTTATGTATTCTGATCATTTTTTCTATCAGGTTGCTGTACTTTATACTCTTCATAATGTTTTCTGATGCATTAATTTTTTTAAGTTTGATGAAGTCCATTTTATTTTTCCTTTTTTACTTGTGTTTTTGGTGTCATTCTTAATAATCCATTGCCAAGAATCCAAGGTCATGAAGATTTATTCCGAAGGTTTTGTTTTTTTTCTTTTTAAGATTTATTTGAGAGAGAGAGAGACAGAGACAAAAAAAATTCCAAATCAGACTCTCTACTGAGCACAGAGCCTGACAAGGGGTTCAATCTCATGACCCGAGCCAAAATCAAGAGTTGGACATTTAACCAACTGAGTCACCCAGGTGTCCCAATTTCTGAGTGTTTCTTTAAGAGTTTTATGGTTCTAGCTCTTATATTTAGGTGGCTGACCCATTTTGAGTTAATGTTAGTATATATTGTGAAGTGGGGCACATCACTGAATTTTATAGTTATAGCTAGGACATACTGCTTCTCTCCTTAAAGATTCTGTATTGTTAAGTTTGGCAGTTAATTTTTGAGTTTTACCTTGTGTAATATTTAGTCCATCCTTAACTATTAAGTACCAGACAATTCATGCAACTGGGCCTTATGGCTTTTATAACGTGGTAATTTTAAGCCTTCAGGAATAACTCAAAATACAGGGACACTAAGAGAAAGGATTGATACATTTTATTACCAAAAAATGAAATTTTTTTGCAGGCCAAAAAACATAGTCAAGACAGCTGACAGAGTAGGAGTAAATATCTGCAACGTATCACAGATATTTCCTATGCTGATGTTCATTGCACTATTATTTACTGACCAGAGCCAGAAGGTGGAAATTCAAGTGTCTACCCAAAGATAAATGAATAAACAAAATGTGGTATATACATACAATAGATTATTATTCCACCATAAAAAAGAAATGAAGTTCTAATACATATAGAATATGGATAAATCTTGAAAACATTATGCTAATTGAAATAAGCCAGAAACAAAAGGACAAATACCATATGATTTCACTTACATGAAATATTTGCAAAGTAAAATTCATTAGAAGCCTAAGTAGATTAGTAGTACCCAGAGGCTAGGAATAAGGGGGAAATGGGAAGTTACTGCTCAATGGGAACATTTTCTTGCTTAGAGTGATGAAAAAGTTTTGCAAAACACAGTGAATGTAATTAATGCCACTGAACTGTAACACTTTAAAAAAAAAATTGCATTTTGGAGCCACCCCTTCCAATTTAAAAAACTGGGTTGTAACATTTAAGTTAACCAACTGAATCTAGTTTACTACTCTAGTATACATTATTAACAAACATTTTAAAGTCAGGGTCACCACTATGCCTACCACAGAGACTATTGGTAGGACTGATTATGACTCCCTGTAGATGAAACTTGTAACGCAGAATTCATATACTATGGTTACTCTGACATCCTCAGGTATCTAAAATCCAAAAGATGAGGGTTCATTCTTCATTCCTTCCTAGATCTGAACAGAAATGTGAAGGTAAAGGTTGTTCTCTAAAATAAAGGCAGTAACTTCCCATTTCCCCCTTATTCCTAGCCTCTGGGTACTACTAATCTACTTAGGCTTCTAATGAATTTCACTTTACAAATATTTCATAGAAACAGTGGTTTCTATCAAAGTCCCAGTATTTCCTCCCCTAGCACTAGTCTTTTCAATTTAGTATTTTAAATCTATTCTCTCAATCTGAGCTTTTTTTTTGCCCTACATATAACTTTCTCCCTTTCCCAAAATAGGCATTTTTATTTCCCACACTTATCTAATTCATGCTTACCAGAATGCTAATGACTTTCTTAAAATAAAAATAATACAAATATGACAACCACAATTCTAACAACCTTCTTTTCTATCTAGTTCATCATACATTCAACAATGTTTTACATGAGGACAACTGAACTTTTTTCTGTGCCATTCAGTCAGTGTTTAACTCTGGCATCAATGTGGATAGCCCTCTGTCACCCTTCCAGGACTCCTCCACCCCTCTTGACAGAATTCTCTTTCGTTCTTCCCTGCTTTCTTTAACAAATACAGTTCATTTCTTTTTTTTTTTTTTTTTTTTTAAGATTTTATTTATTGAGAGAGAGAAGGTATGAGTGGGGAGGAAGGTACAAGGAAGAGGGAGAAGCAGACTCTCTACTGAGCAGGGAGACCAATGGACCCTGTAATCATGACCTGAGCCAAAGGCAGACACTTAACTGACTGAGCCACCCCAGGCACCCCATTTCTTATCCCATTATGACAACAAGGGGTAAAGAATGGGATCACTGAAAAAAAAAAAAAAGAAAAAAAAAACGGATCACTGACCCTTTCTAAGTAAATCTCTATTTGCCACATTACCTCCAACCTTAAAAAACTTCAACCTAAAAAAAAAAAAAAAAAACTTCAACCTACACACTTCTTCATGAGTAAAGTCCTCAAAGTGTCTTAAAATATTTGTACTTTTTTCTCCAAGAACACAATAAAAGAAAAAAATCAATCATACACATTCTCTTGTTAAATTTCACCCATCTGATCCAAACTTTTAGATTTTAAAAAATGTTCAAGTCAAATAAAAGCCAAATACTTCCATTATAATTTTCAGCACACAATACTCTTTAAGCAAGATTTAGAAATAGACTCCGGCATTTATTCCCAACTGTTGTCTGTTGAATACACTTGTAACCGATCTGTAATCTAAATTAAGACCAAAGTCTTACATAAAATGAACAAACCAATCCAAAGGAGCTCACATTTTTAATCTGTAGTCTTAAAAAAAATGCCCTTCACTAGTTTTATTTTCTGTAGAATCCACTACTCAATACTTTGTTTCTACTAACCAAAGAGCTTAGTTGCTTCCAAGGACACAATGGGGGAAATGAATTCCGAATCAGTACATACCAATAAAACCACGTTTACAAAAACCAATCCTCAGGACACCTGGGTGGCTCAGATGGTTAAGTGTCTGCAGTCAGCTCAGGCCATGTTCTCTAGGCCCTGGGATTGCCCTAATTGGGGGGGGGGGGGGTCTGCTCAGTGGGGAGTCTGCTTCTCCTCCTCCTTCTGCCTGCCCCCTCCACTGTGCATGCACACTGTCTCAAATAATGAATAAATAAAAACCTTAAAAAAAAATCCTCAACATGAATAAGTAGGACAGGCAAGAAAGCACCACTTTGGTACAGAGACCAAAAAGAAAGAAAACTGAGGGGTTAAATGACACAGAAAGCTTGGACATCATAGATTCAGACAGGTTTGCACTTTACTAGTCAGGTAACTTAAGCTGCACTGCCTGCATTGGTACCAGTTGTTTCATTTCTAAACCAAAAGAAACTAGTATTACAAAGTAATACACAATGGTTTCAAAAAACAAAGAAAAAAAAAAAAAAGAAAAACAGAAATTCAAGCTCCATATACTCTACTAAACAATCACATTCTGGGATGCCTGGGTGGCTCAGCAGTTGAGTGTCTGCCTTTGGCTCAGGGCCTGATCCTCCAGTCCTGGGATCGAGTCCCCACATCAGGCTCCCTGCATGGAGCCTGCTTCTCCCTCTGCCTATGTCTCTCTGCCTCTGCCTCTCTCTCTCTCTCTCCCTCTCTCTGTCTCTCATGAATAAATAAATAAAATCTTTACCAAAAAAAAAAAAAAAAATCACATTCTGAACCTTGCCCCCCAAAAAATCATAGTTCCTACCTCACTTCAAACACTCACACCCAAAACCACACCACTGCCTAATGTGGGAAAATATCTACTACTCTACTTGGTCCCACTGCCTCAAATGCCTGCAGAAAATCTCTACAGAAAAGAGGGACCAGGTCCAATCCACATACTCCATACCTTAGCAATCTTTCAGGCCTTATCCAGTCTAATGAATCTTTTTGTGACATTTTCCCACAACTCTACATTAGCTACCCACCCCCTAGTTACCCAAGTAGCTATCATAGCTCTTCCAGACATGTCTTTTCCCTCTGCTAACACTACTGTAAATTCAATGGCTACAAGAACTGAGGGTTCCACAAACCAGGACTGGTCATGTCTGGCACATATTTGGTTCTTGATAACTGCTAAAAGGATAAGTGAATAACTAAGCTAACAGATTTCTTTCTTAACTTTTTCAACTAACACTATGTAACTAAACAAAAAAATGTACATTCATACAATTAAAAATTAATTAAGAACATATAAGAATTAATTCCAATAAATTCATAATTAAATCTCTTCTTTCCTAATCTCTACTCAGGGGAAAAAACCCTCTGTCATCCAAAGTAACTAATGAGTCAAAGGAAGATACAATGATCCAACTGATTTTACTCAATGTATACACTTAAACATATATTCTCTATTTGCTCTGCAAAATAACTGCAAAATACTTGTATGGTTCTGATACTTGCCCATGAATAACTGGGCTTCTTTCTATTGCGATATATGTTCTCATGAAGAGAGGTGGTGGGGCACTTGAGTGGTTCAAACTATTAAGTGTCAGACTCTTGATTTCAGCTCAGGTCACGATCTCAGGGTCGAGATCAAGGCCCCATGTTTGGTGCTCCCACTCCCCACTGAGTCTACTTGTCCCTCTCTCTCCCCCTCTATCCTTCCCGCCCACTCACTCATGCACTCTCTCTCTCTAAAACAAAACAATAAATAAAAACTAAAAAAAAAAAAAAAGAGAGAGAGAGAAGAGCAGTGGAAGAGAAAAGGGCAATCAAAAATCACTAGTCCAGAAAGCTACTTATTCCTCAGTATCCATCTGTATAACATGTAATTTATATCACTTTTAGTAACTCACATGCATATTTTTAATTCCTGTGTCAATCTCTAATATTTTTAAGTTACATCAAAGATACTCAAAGTGGCCAAAAATAGTTTGGCATGAATCAGGAATTTGAATAGATTTTTATCTTTTTTATTTTTTATTATTTTTATTTATTTATGATAGTCACACACACACACACACACAGAGAGAGAGAGAGAGAGAGAGGCAGAGACACAGGCAGAGGGAGAAGCAGGCTCCATGCACCGGGAGCCTGACGTGGGATTCGATCCCGGGTCTCCAGGATCGTGCCCTGGGCCAAAGGCAAGCGCTAAACCGCTGCGCCACCCAGGGATCCCCCCTGAACAGATTTTTAGTTGTAAAATTACATGGCTTTAGCCCTGAATTGCAAAGAACAAAAATATCTAGCTATGAAACTTTCATGGAGCACTTTCATTTAAAAAGATGAGCTATTTGTTTTTAAAAGATCCACAAGAAACATGGTGTTTTTGTTATTTTGAAACTTTTGAGTTTAAAAAAAAAATGTCTAAAGCTCTGGAATCCACATACTTACTCGTGTATGTTACCACAGTAGGAGCTTCAGGAGGTATAACAGGAAAAGGACTATTAGTAGTAGCAAGAGGAAGAAATGGAGATTTATACTTCTTGCTTGCTAAGGACCAGGGTGATGCTAAATACTTCTATTATTTCATGCGATCCTTAGAAAACTCTGAAACGGGCATTATTTTTCCTATTTTGTAAACAAGAAAATTAAAGGCTAAAGAAGTAATTTGCCCAAGACAAAAAGACAGTAACAAAACTGGTAAAGGGTATAGCCAGGAACTAAACCACTGTCCAACTTAAAACCTTCATTGTTTTCTTTAAAGTAAGCTCAATATAAAGTTCATGACCCCAAGATCAACAGTCACATGCTCCACTAACTGAGCCAGCCAGCCACCCCTAGCCTCTTTCTTAATAACTGCATTATATTTAAATTAATCAGATAACCAAAGTTCCGAAATAAATCAACTTTAAAGGACTGATTTCACTGTGGTGAAACCAGATTTAAAATTGAACAGGGGGCAGCCCCGGTGGCGCAGCGGTTTAGCGCTTGCCTTTGGCCCAGGGCACGATCCTGGAGACCCTGGATCGAGTCCCACGTCAGGCTCTCTGCGTGGAGCCTGCTTCTCCCTCTGCCTGTATCTCTGCCTCTCTCTCTCTCTCTCTCTCTGTGTCTCTCGGGATAAATAAATAAAGTTTAAATAAATAAATGAATGAATGAATGAATGAATGAATGAATGAATGAAATTGAACAACAGGGATTCTGAGAAGATGAATGATGGAATACGAAACAACCAGGTATCTATCTCCACACCTAGATAACCATTATGCTGGCAAAATCTCTCTGATGTAACTATTTTAGAATACCAGAATCCATGAAAGGCTCACAACTTCCAGAAAACTTGAATGGTAAACTGAAATTAGTTTCAGTTCATTTCAGCTCTTGCACAATAGCAGGCAGGTACTCATCCTACACCCTTACACACACACACACACACACACACACACACACACACACACACCCCAACTCCTGGCATATGGTCAGCTATGAATGTATTCCTGGAGAGCTTGCACATAACTTAGGGAAGCCAGGGTGAGCAAAAAGCACCTGTCTTCCAAATAATGGAAACTCTGTGCTATGACCCCTGATCGCTAATTTTGATCACAGAGGCTCAAAGACTGCAAAAAAACGTGGCCAGCAATTGTCCTTCCACCTCTCTATAGTTATAAACCTCTCCCTCTCCAGCTGGAGTGAATTTCAGAGGATTTAAAGGACCAGCAACTATTCTTTTCCCCCATTCATTTTTCTCCTTTCCCTTTCTGAGAGCAAGATGCTAAAGATCAGGACACTTAAAAGCAACCACACAGGGCAGCCCAGGTGGCTCAGCAGTTTAGCGCCGCCTTCAGTCCAGGGCGTGACCCTGGAGACCTGGGATCAAATCTCACATCAGGTTCACTGCATGGAGCCTGCTTCTTCCTCTGCCTCTGTCTCTGCCTCTGCCTCTTTCTCTCTTTCTGTCTCTCATGAATAAATAAATAATATCTTTTAAAAAAGAAAAAAAAAAAGCAACCGCGTATATAAAAGTCACTGTGGGGGATCCCTGGGTGGCTCCGCGGTTTAGTGCCTGCCTTTGGCCCAGGGCGCGATCCTGGAGTCCCGGGATCAAGTCCCACGTCGGGCTCCCGGCATGGAGCCTGCTTCTCCCTCTGCCTGTGTCTCTGCCTCTCTCTCTCTCTCTGTGTGACTATCATAAATAAATTTAAAAAATTTTTTTAAAAATAAAATAAAAAATAAATAAATAAATAAATAAAAGTCACTGTGAATGCCCAGGGAAATGCATAGGCTCAGAAAAGACCTGAGAAGATCTTAAATGTACACCTCAGGCTGATAATTGGTATAAAAATACCCAAAACACAAACAAACAAAACAAAATGTGGAAGAGGAAGTAGAATCTGATTTCCAGAGTTACTACATTAGTAGAGTCGCAAGTCCAGGTTTTCAACAACAAAAAAATCACAAGACGTACAAAGAAACAAAAGTATGGTATATTCAAAGGAAAAAACAAACAAAGAAACTGTCCCTAAAAAGTACCCGATGGTGGACCTATTAAACAAACTTAAAACAATGATCTTAAAGACACTTAAAAAACTGAAGACATGGACAAGTCAAGAAAACAATGTATGAACAATAAGGAGATATAAAGCCTAAAAAGAAACCAGAAACAAATTCTGAAGTTGAGAAATACAGTAACTGAAATAAAAAATTCACTGGAGGGATTCGAAGACTGATCTGAGCATGAAGAAGAAAGAAACAGTAAACTTGAAAATATGACAACAGAAATTTAAAATCTGAGAAACAGAAAGAATAAAGATTGAAGAAAAGTGAACAGAGCATAAGGGACCTGAGGGACATCATCAAGAAGACCAATATAGACCATTATGGGAGTCCTAGAAGGTGAATAGAGAAAGGGACAGAAAGAATATCTTAAAATATAATAGCCCAAAACTTCCCAAATTTGATGAAACACAAATATAAACATCTAAGAATAAGAAGTTCAAGGAACTCCAAGTACAATGAACTCAGAGAGCCATCCAGAGACACATTATATGCAAAAACCAAAGGCAAATAGAAAATCTTGAATGCAGCAAGAGAAGTTACTTGTCATATACAAGAAATAACAGTAAGATAATCAGATTTCTCATCAGAAACTTTAGAGGCCAGAAAGCAGTGGACCAACAAGAAAGAAAGAAACTAAGAAAAGATAAAAAAAACCCTGTAATTAACAAAATTGAGGGAGAAATTAAGACACTTACAGATAAACAAAAGTTGAGAAAGTTCATTACCACTAGACCTGCCCTGTAAGAAACGCTAAAGAAAGACCTGCAAACTGAAATAAAATGACACTATACAGTAACTTGAAGAAATAAAAATTTCAGTAAAGGTAAATACATAGGCAATTATAAAAACTAGCACTATTGTAACTCTGGTTTATAATTCCATTTTTTGTTTTCTACATGATTTAAGAGACTAAAAAATTTTTTTAAAAAACAATAGTCTAAAAAATAGTATTATTGTACCTTTATAACTCCACATTTTGTATCCTTCATGACTTAAGACGCTTGTATATTTTTTAAATTATGTTTTTGGACATACATTGCATAAAATGTAATCTGGGGACATCAACTTAAAAGAGAGTGGAGATATAAAGGAGCTGAATTTGTAAGCTAATGAAGTGAAATTAATATAAATCCAAATTAAAGCATTACAACTTTAGGTTATTAAATGCAATCCTCATGACAACCACACAGAAAATTAGATAAGACCTTAAGAATTTCACTACAAAAAACCAACTCAACACAAAAGGCAATTAATGATGGAAATAAGGGACATAGCATAGCAAAATGACAGAAGTCCCTACTTATCAGCCAGCCTTAAAAAAAAAGGAAAGAAATCAGTATGTTACAAAACAGATGAACTTTGCTGACACTATACTAAGTGAAATAAGCTAGTCACAAATACACTGTATGATTCCACATATATGATGAGCTTAGAATAGGCAAATTCAGAAAGAGAAAATAGAATAGAGGTTACCAGGAGCTGGGAAAACTGGAGAATGGGCAGTTAGTATTTAATGGCACAAAGTTTCAGATGGGATGATAGAAAAGTTTTGGACATACACACTGGTGATGACTGTATAACACTGTGAATGTACTTAAGGGCACTGAATTGTATACTTAAAAGTGGTTAAAAGGGTAAATTTTATATTCCATATATTTTATAATTCTTAAAAAATAATAAAAATAATAATGTAAAATACCAAAAACCACTGAATTGTATGCCCTAAATTCAAGAACTATATGGTCTCTGAATGTGTACCTCAGTAAAGCTGGGTTAAAAAAAAAAAACAAAACTAAAAGCTTCTTTTAAATCAAAAACAACTTGGTGCAAAGAAGCTTCTCACCCTCATCACCCTCCCCCCGTCACCCCAAAAATCTTAAGATACTGCAGAAGATTCTTGGAAATTGTGAAAAGGAGAAAACCATTTAAAACCAGTCTATGTCTAAGAATTTCTCACAAGGTTAGAATACTAAGACTCTACAGTCTTCTAACAACAACAAAACATCCTACAAATTCTGTCACATGCCACAGATAAAACCACAAAGGCTAAACTAAACACACAGGTAGATCTCTGGCTAGGTGAACCAACAATATTAATAATAATTCAGTACACATGTGCCACTAGGCTCTATCCTGTTTAATATTTTATCATAAACTCAGACAAATACTTAAGTAGCATGCTTATCCAAGATGACATCAATTTAAAGCTGAAAAAGGGTAGCAACCTTGCTTCATAATTCAAATGAGCTCATCAGGTTACACCAATGAGTACAGGTAATATACCACTGTCTTCACAGTTACAAAAGCATATATATACTTTATTAGAGATAGATGTAAAAACCAAAACTCAAAATACAACTACCAAAAGTACCAGATGATGACTCTAGAATAACAATTTAGAAAATTATATATGTTGGTATGACCTCATATACCACTTAAAGAACTGTACAATTATTCTCAGTGCAATCCTATTACTAAAAAGATAAGCATCATCTTAAACTGAATTATTAGAAGTATAGCTTTTAGACCAAGACCAATGGCCCCAGAGTACTATATGATCCAACTACACTTTGAGAATTCTATATTCACATTAGAACACTACTAGGGCCTGCTACGGTGTAACTTATATGGTGACATTTCTGGAAATAAGAACTTATACAAATTGTTGTAATAAGTGAGGACTGCTTGGCCTAGAGAAGAGAATTATGAAGGGCAATACATGACCATTAATTGGATTGCACTAAGTTTCTAAGTAAATAAAGGATATGAGTCAGCTTCAAATATTTTAAGGACTGTTATAAGAAGCAATAGTCTGGGTGCTGCCTTCAGCAAGGGCGTGATCCTGGAGATCCAGGATCGAGTCCCAGGTCGGGCTCCCTGCATGGAGCCTGCTTCTCCCTCTCCCGGTGTCTCTGCCTCTCTCTCTCTCTCTCCGTGTGTGTCTCAGGAATAAATAAATAGAATCTTTGAGACAAAAAAAGAAAAGAAAAGAAAGAAAAGGAAAAGGAAAAGGAAAGAAAAAGGAAAGGAAAAGGAAAGGAAAAAGAAAAGAAGAAAAGAGAAAAGAAAAAAAAAAGAGAAAAGAAAAGAAAAGAAAAGAAAAGAAAAGAAAAGAAAAGAAAAGAAAAGAAAAGAAAAGAAAACAATAGTTTGCCTAGGTTAAGGACACTACCAGTGTCAAAATAACAAAAGTATAGTTTCCAATCACCAAAAACTTCACTAGGAGACAATATTGGTGATTTTTATATAGAGTAGGAAGTTGGTTCCCTTGAACTCTAGTATTTTAGAAATTGTTTGGCAGAGTGCAGAGTGATACCACTGCTTCTTTACTGCCACAGTACTAAAGTTTCTGAAAATGAATAAACAACACTGTCTCTAAAATGATTACCTTCCACACCAAACTGAAGTTCCAGAACATAATCAGGCTCCAATGTAGACAAGCACTCAAATATTCCTCATTTGACAAATTAAAAACACAATCCCAAATCACAATCATAAATCATATTTCTCTTCCATACCTATAAATGTTTGGAAACAAAAGAGAACATTCTAAATGCTACTAAACATTTTTACCCAAGAGCTAATTCTAACCCACTTTCACTAGAGCAATACATATTTTAAAAATGCATTTACCTCTGGAGACCCAACAGAAACCATACAATACTCAACTTGACAGGAAAAAAAAACAAATCTCTTATTCCTAAATACTGTATTTTTTAATTACACTAAGTCATTTTCCATTTTTTGTCATTTTCAATTTTTAAAAAATGTAATCCTGCTCATTGCTTTTAGAGTCAAGTAATAAGAAAGGGTTTATTGTAATAAGTCCATTCCCCCAGTTCAACTGCCCAGAAGTAATCTGTTAGCTGTTTCTGTATATACTGCTAGCTATTTTGTACAGGTATGTTCCAACTTTTGGTGTCCTGTTTTATATTTTATCACAAAATAGGACTACATAACTACAACTTGTTTTTTTTCACTCAATACATCTTGTACCTCATTCTATTTCACCACACATACTGATCTGCTTCATTTTTTTTTTATTGAAGTGTAAGTAACACACAATATTCTATTAGTTTCAGGTGATTTGATATTTTTATACAGTAAGAAATTGATCCCAATGATGTCTTGTTACCATATGAAGTTACTAAAATATTACTGACTGTATTCTCTGCTGTATTCTCTATGCTAACCACACACACTCCTCTATCCCCTGATCAACTGATGGACATTGTGGTTGCTTCCATATTTTCACTACTAGAAATGAACATGGGGTGTGTCTATCTCTTTGAATTAGTGTTTTCATTTTCTTCAAACACCCATAAGTGAATTGCTGGGTCACATGGTAGTTTTATCTTTAATTTTCTGAGGAACCTCCATAGTATTTTCCATAGTAGCTACATCACTTTACATTTCCACCAGCAGTTTATGAGGGTTCCTTTTTCTTCATATCCTTGCTAACATTTATTTTTGTCTGACAATAGCCAATCTAAGTGATCTTAGTGATCTCACATCTAAGTGTGAAGTGATAACTCATTGTGGTTTTGATTTGCATTTCCCTGATGATTAGTGATACTGAGCATCTTTTCACGTGCCTGTTGGCCATCTGTACCTCTTCTTCAGAAAATGTTTCTTCATGTCCTCTGCCTATTTTCTAATCAGGTTGTGGGGGTTTTTTTCTTTTTTAAGAAAATTCAATTTGCCAACATATAGTATAACACTCAGTGCTCATCCCATCAAGTGCCCTCCCTAGTGACCGCTATCTTGTCACCCCATCTCTCCCACCCTCCTCTCCTTCCGCAGCCTTTGTTTTCCAGAGTTAGGTATCTCTCATGGTTTGTCTTCCTCTCTAATTTTCTCCCACTCAGTTTCCCTCCTTTCCCTTATAGTCCCTTTCACTATTTCTTACATTCCACATGAGGGAAACCATGTGCAGTTTAGCCTTCTCATATTGACTTATTCAGAAGCAAATGGTAGGTATTCGTCCCTTTCTGACAGTACTCAGGTGTTTTTTTTTTTTTTCTTTGATATTAGGTTGAATAAGCTCTTAATATATTTTGGATATTAACTCCCTATTGGAAGTACGATTTGCATGTTTCTTCTCCTATTTAGTAGCTTGCCTTTTTGTTTTGTTTGTCTCCTTTACTGTGCAAAAGCTTTTTAGTTTATATAACACCACATGTTTACTTTAGCTTTTGTTACCCTTATCTGAGGGGATTAGTCTAAAAAATACTATGACCTATATCAAAGAGCTTGCTCCCTAAGTTTTCTTCTAAGAGTTCTATGGTTTCAGGTTTTATATTCAAGTCTTCAATCCATTTGAATTTATTTTTGTGTATGGTATGAGATAGTGGTCTAGTTTCATTCTTTTGCATGGAGCTGCCCAGTTTTCCCAACATAATTTATTGAAAAGACTGTCTTTTCCCTACTGCATATTCTTGCCTCTTTTGTTATAGATCAATTGACTATATTTAAGCGTGTGTTTATTTCTGGACTCTCTTTTCTATTCCATCGATCTGTGTCTGTTTTCATACCAGTATCATACTGTTCTGATTACTACAGTTTTGAATTAGTTTGAAATCAGGGGCCTCATTTATTTTTTAATGGCTCACAGAACATTTCATTATATGGTAGTACCTCTCTATTTAACTAGTCCTCTTGATGACAGACATTTGAGTTATTCTCATCTTTTGTTTCTAAAATGTTGCTATAATAAGTATCTTTGTACATATGTCTTTGTATGCTCTTGCAAGTATAGGTACAAAATACATTCCTGCACATAGAACTGCTGAATGTATTTTTTATTCTGATAGATTTTGCTAAATTGTTCTCCAAAAAGACTGCGTCAAATGAACTTCCAACAACCAGGAGCTTCTATTTTCCCTGCAATCTAGCCAGAAGTAAGCATCATCACATTGTTAAATCTTTGCCAATTTGATGAGCAGAAAATAGTTACTTAAATTCACATTTGTTCATTACTGAGGTCAAGTACCTTTTCATATATCCTTTGACCATCTGCA
Organism: Vulpes lagopus; assembly: GCF_018345385.1. NCBI lineage: Eukaryota > Metazoa > Chordata > Mammalia > Carnivora > Canidae > Vulpes > Vulpes lagopus. Next base: position 28,779,055 of record NC_054842.1, on the reverse strand, counting down.
ACCTTTTCTGTGAAACACTTGTTCATGTCCTCTTCCCTGGCTATTTTCCCCTACAAGTAATTGCAGATTTCTTATAGATATAAAGCCTTTGTCATTTGTTCAAGTGTTTTTTACCATTGGTTTGCATCTATTTTTTACTTTTTAATATTTTACATGACCATGTATTTCAATTTTTTATGATTTTGAGATTTTATTCCATGCTAGTTTTTTTAAAAGCCTTTCTCCTCCAGCTTTACCTTTCTTCCTAAAAGTCAGCTAAATGTCCCTATACCATTTATTGAATAATATATCTTTTCCCCCACTAAGTTATTCTCAGAGGAAGAGGACGAAGAAGGGAGTAATAAGACTATTTCAACTTTTAAAGCCATTTTGTACATTGCCTAGAATAAACTGACATCCAAACATTCAAAAAGATCTTATGTTTGTACCTATATAGAAATATTACATCCTCAAAATACAATTATTTCAATGCACTATGAAAATTCTAATCGCTTTTTTTTTTTAAGGAAATAAGCAAACCAATTCCAAAATTCATATGAAAATGCAAGGGACTCAGAATAAACAAAAATATCTTGAAAAAGGACAAAGGTGGTGGACTCATACTCCCCAGTTTCAAAACTTACTATAAAAGCTAGTTAGTCAGGGTGGTAATGGCATCAGGATATATAGATCAATGGAACAGAATTGAGAGTCTAGAAACAAATTCATACATCAATGTCAATTGATTTCTTTTTTGAGATTTTATTTATTTATTCACACACAGAGAGAGAAGCAGAGATAAAGGCAGAGAGAGAGAAGCAGGCTTCCCCCCAGGGAGCCTGATGTGGGCCTCAATCCCAGGACCCGGGGATCATGGCCTGAGCCAAAGGCAGACCCTCAACCACTGAGCCACCTAGGTGCCCCAATGGTCAACTGATTTTTAACAAGAGTTCCAACACAATTCACTGGAGTAATGGTGTTGGAATACTTGGATATTTCATGCAAAACAAGAAAATTGGACCATCACCTCATACCATATATAAATACTAACCCAAGGTGGATCAAGTGTGAAAGCTAAACTGTAAAATTCTTAGGAAACAACATAGATCTTTGTCACCATGAATCAGGCAGTGGTTCTTAAATATAACATCTAAAGCACAAACAACAAAAGAAAAAAAAAAGACAAACTGGACTTCATCAAAATTTTAAGTCTGTACTACAAAAGACATCATTAAGAAAAAAAAAGACAATTAAAACTGAAAAAAGAAAAAAGAACATGAAAAGTCAACCTATAGAATGAGAGAAATATCTGCAAATCATATGTCTGATTAAGGGTATTATAAACACTGTAGTGAACACCCATGCACAAATCTCTTTGTATGCTTGTGCAAGTACCAGTATAAGATACATTCCTATCCAGGGGGTGTTTGGCTGCTCAGGCGGTGAAGTGTACAACTTTTGATACCAGGGTCATGAGTTTGAGACCTACATGGGTGAAATTACTTAAATAAATAACACTCTAAAAAAATAAAATAATAAATAAATAAATAAATAAATAACACTTTTTAATAAAAAAAAAAAGAGATCTTCCTATCCAGTACCCTGAATATGAATAGAATCTCATAATTCAATAATAAAAGAGCAAGTAACAAAATTACAAAAGGGACAGGGTTGCATTGATTATTTCTCCAAAGATGTGTAAGTGACCAATAAGCACATGGAAAGATGCTTGACATCATTAATCATTAGAAAAACACAAATCAAAATTAGAACTCGGGGATGCCTGGGTGGCTCAGTGGTTGAGCGTCTGCCTTCAGCTTAGGTGGTGATGCTGGGGTCCTGGGATCAAGTCTCACATTGGACTCCCCATGGGGAGACTGCTTCTCCCTCTGCCTATGTCTCTGCCCCTCTCTCTGTCTCTCATGAATAAAGAAATAAATCTTTAAAAAAATAAAAAAAAGAACATGACACAATTTCATACTTTCAGAATAGCTATTTAAAAAAAGAAAGAAAGAAAACAAATGTTGAAAAGGATGTGGAGAAATTAATTGGAACCTTCACAAATTACTGGTGGGAATGAAAAATGGTGCAACTTCTATGGGGATTCCTCAATAAATTAAATATGGAATTACCTTATAACCTAGCACTTCCACTATAAGTATACATCCAAAAGAACTGAAAACATATTTTTACACACTTGCATATGAATGTTCACAGCAGTATTATTCACAATAGCCAAAAAGTAGAAACAACTTAATATCCACCAACTGATCGATGAATGAAATGTGGTAAATCCATACTCTGAAATATTATTCAACCAAAAAAATAATGAAATGATACATTCTATAAATGGCTGAATACTGAAAACATGCTGAAGTGAAAGAAGTCAGATAAAGAAGCTCACATATTCATTTATATGAAATATCTAGAACAGGCAAAAAATAGAGACAACAAGTAGAGTTGTAGTTGGCAAGAGCTGAGGAAAAGAGAACAGAAAGTGTTTGCTAATGGGTAAGGTATTTCTTTTGCAAGTGATGGAAGTGTTCTGGAATTAGATTAACCCATAACTTTGTGAATATACTAAAATCCACTTAACTATGTACTTTAAAATGGCAAATTTTATGGTATGTGAATTATACCTCAAAAATAAAAACCAAATGAGGCGCCTGGGTGGCTCAGTTGGTTAAGCCTCTGCCTTCAGCTTGGGATATGTCATGATCCCAAGGTTCTAGGATCCAGCCTCTTGTCTGGTTCCCTGCTTAGTGGAGAGTCTGCTTCTCCCTCTGCCCCCCGCCCCCTGCTCATGTGCATGTGTTTTCTCTCTCTCCCTCTCAAATAAATAAATCTTTAAAAACAATAAAAATAAAGATAAAAACCAATAAATGACAGGATCTGCAAAATAATTTAATTTACCCCAGCCTCTAGCTGACTTTGGGTCTAAAACCATGCATCCAGAACAAAGATTTAGTTGAAGACTGATTTCAAACACTTGTGGGAACACAGAATAAATTCCCAAGTGGAGAAAATGTAGAAAGTTGTAACTAAGGAACCAAGTGAGCAAGCCCAAGAGAATAATCACCAGAACACAGCTCCTTTCAAGTGAACTGCTATCAGCCCAAACAATTATAGCTGTACCTATATCTAAGCAAATCTAATCCTTTTAAAAACAGATCTTCACTACAGAAAAATGGGAGGGATAGGTCACCATTTTTTTTTAATATAAAAATGAAACTTTATTCTGTCCCATCAAAAACTACCGGCTGCTAATGGGGAGGGAAAAAAGATTTGAAGGCCCACATCAAATTCCCTTTGGTACTCCTGCCTGGATAGTACTGGGTCAAAGAGGAGGAACTGAGCTTTGAAGGTCTTGTCTTAGGCATAGGAACAGAAAGCATTAGATGTCATTATGGTTCTACATCCTCAAAAGGGGATCCATGGGCAAGAAAGCTGGTGGCGGGGGGAAGGGGGGGCGGGGATGAGTAGAATGAGTGCCATCAAGCAGGTCACCTATGAAGAGCTGTCTTCTGGAGAGCATGCACACGATCCATTTACTTCAAAAAGATTTAAGAAACTAAAACATGATGTGGGAAGATGCTAAAATAAAATGTAAACGGATAATACCTAATTTCATTATTAATGAATAACATAACCATACCAAAATAAGGAAAACAAAGTACTAAGTAACTTTGGAAAACAGATTTTGTCTGTGTATTGGTAAAGCTAAAGACAAATATATTTTAGTTTTTAAATGTGTCTCTCACAGGGAAATAGGTTAGCAATTCTGAAACTACTTTTGTGTCTGTGTGTTGTGTACTAGGTTTGAACAGATAAGTAAATAATATACTGTGGATAAGAACCAAGTTTCTCACCTTTGAAAAAGGAAGTAACAGGGGAAATGACAAAGTGGCAGAAAATCTAGAATGAACCCTGAGGTCATGGTTTTCAGTTTATATAGATGGATAAAGAAATAAAAATACATCCATGTATATTACTATATATCTATTTGCTAACTCTAATTACAAAGAGAAACAGTGGCAACCCGATAACACACAGATCTTGGTTTCCAGATCCAATAAAATGAACATGATGCCTTTCTTAGAGAACGGACTGATTGTGTATGTGGCTGCTATAAAGAGGGAAAAACAGAGATGCACATCTTGTGTTGCCAGAGAGTAAATTAGAAGTCACAAAATGATAGAGGCATTATAGAAGGGCCAAAGGAGCACATTTGAAAGGATTCTCAATAATCAAAGTTGGAATGATTTGAGCACAAAGTATTAACTTTTAGCCCAAACAGTAAAATAAATATTCATAAATGCATGTAAATAAACAACTGGAAAATTAATAAGTGAAGGAAAAAGGACAGTTCTTCCTTAACAAAAATCTAGTTAATAAATATAGAAGAGATGAAAGGAAACAAAATCATCATTAAGCAACCACAGTAGTAATAGCAGCCACGAAGAACCACTGATAGATGCAAAAACTGGCCTGTGAAATGTATGGTGAGACAGAAGATACTTGCAGCTTCAAAGTATCTCCCCACAAAAGGAAAATTATTAATTACAAAGGAATGATTACATTACTAAAGAAATATTACATTTATTTTCATTAGAAAAGAAAAAATAGTAACTTTACAGTGGAGAAAACTGGCATACACCTTAACCTTAATCACAGTTAAGATATCTTAATCGTAAGTAAACATCAGACAAATCCAATTTGGGACATTCTGAAAAAATAACTGACCGGTACTCTTCAAGTGTCAAGATTATGAAAAATGAAAAAAAAAGACCAGAGAATTTAACAGATGGAAGGAGACTAAGGAAACAAACTAAATGCAAGACGGAATCCAGAATTGGATCCCAGGGTAGATAAAGGATAGTTTATAAATGTGAATTTCTTGGGTTTAATCATAATACTATGATTATATAAGATGTTAACATTAGGGAAACTGGGAAAAGGTTTTATAAGAACTCTTTATAAAAAATTTTGCACCTCTGATGTAAGTCTAAAATTATTTCAGTTAAAAAATGTAAAGATTTTGGGCAATCTGGGTGGCTCAGCAGTTTAGCGCCACCTTCAGCCCAGGGCGTGATCCTGGAGACCTGGGATGGAGTCCCCCGTCAGGCTCCCTGCATGGAGCCTGCTTCTCCCTCTGCCTGTCTCTGCCTCTCTCTCTCTCTCTCTATCATAAATAAATAAAATCTTTAAAAAAAAAAAAAAATTTAAGATTTTAAAAACACCTCTGAAAGTAAAGCAAATCTTTCTTGTATAATTAGAAGTTAAACAACAGGGATCCTTGGGTGGCGCAGTGGTTTGGCGCCTGCCTTTGGCCCAGGGCGCGATCCTGGAGACCCGGGATCGAGTCCCACGTCGGGCTCCCGGTACATGGAGCCTGCTTCTCCCTCCGCCTGTGTCTCTGCCTCTCTCTCTTTCTCTCTGTGACTATCATAAATAAATAAAAATTAAAAAAAAAAAAAAAGAAGTTAAACAACACTTTAACCCCAGTTAAGCAATTACACCTGGAAAGAATTTTTTTTTTGTTTACTAAAAGGTAGACATAATACTCCATTCACCGATGTATCAGTTTGTAGAAATTATTCCAAGTCCTGAGACAAATTTGGTACAAAGATGAGGGAGGAGGTATAATATTATCTACATATTTTTTTTAATCTGTCCATTTTGTTGCATTAAACATGGAGCTGTTTTTTAAAGTTTTCAGCTAGCAACAATTATTTTACTAGTAATACCAGAGTAAAAAAAATAATAAAGTTAGACCAGCTAATAATTCGACTGTAGAAATATGGTAGATTCCCTTATTCCTTCTGCTAGTTCCTTGATATGTCCAATGGCATTCCTTTCACATAGTTAATTTTCATTCATTAATTAATTTTACAGGCTATAGCAACCAAACACTTACAAAAATCAAAGACATAAATGCAGCATCCTTCACACCCTGTACTTAACTGACCTAAATGTCTATAGGCACAACAGAGAACCATGTAAGCCCTTAAAAGCAACATGTGGTCAGATATAATTTATATCATCAAAAGCTACCAACTTTGAACCCTACAGGTTGAATGAGCATTTATTTGCTGCCACAAAATGTATTTTATTATCACTTATACATCATTTTCCATTTTAGGTGGTTTTCCTCAAGTTATTTAATTCTTCTAACCAACAATTTAATGATTGGTATGTTCAAATCATCTTAGTTTAATACGAGAAACAGAAAGAATGTTATTTATAAATTCCACTATTAGTAAAAGAAATACTAGTAAGAGTCCAATAAATAGTTCAGTAAACTCAAACATCTTTATCTATTAATCTCATGTTATAGATGGGGATATTAAAGTTTAGGGAGACTAAACCAAACTATTCCTAAAAGGAAAGAGCAGCAAAGAATCCTTAAAATGAGAATGGTACACAACTACATAAATGTAAGCAGATATTAAACACAGTGAGGCTAAAATACATTTCCAGGGATCCCTGGGTGGCGCAGCGGTTTGGCGCCTGCCTTTGGCCAGGGCGCGATCCTGGAGACCCGGGATCGAATCCCACATCGGGCTCCCGGTGCATGGAGCCTGCTTCTCCCTCTGCCTGTGTCTCTGCCTCTCTCTCTCTCTCTGTGACTATCATAAATAAATAAATAAATAAATAAATAAATAAATAAATAAATAAAATACATTTCCAAAGTTATGGTCCTTGTATTAGAATTGAAAATAACATGTGTCCTGATCCAAGCATAAGTGAAAGAGCTGGTGGTAATATCTACATTTTACAAAAGAATAAAAAGATACTTAACGAGTAAAAAAAAGCCACCTAATGAAGATCTTAAGTAAATCTGAAGAGTTCTGATTTCAGAGAAGAGTCTACTTGAAATTTTGTAAATGGATAAAAAAAAGAAAAGGCGTTATAGACAAGTCTGGCATATTCCAAAAGAAGTAACTCACAACACTTCAGTCTTGATATCAAAGAACAGTAAAATTGCTTTCAAACAGTAAAAGTTCTAACAACAAGCAAAATTATGAGTTTAACCTCACTGATTAGTAGGTAAAACATTTAATCCAAATTTCAACATTTTTACCTACTAATTACAAATCATGAAGTACTCAAAACCCAAAATTGTAATGTGATGCAACCACGACAGAATCCTTAAGATTATAAAAACTTCTATAGTTTTTCCCAGGCATTCCACTTATCTCAGAAAAATTTAGGAAGCCTTGAAATTAGAAGTTATTTAATAGACAAATAACAAAAATAACTTCCTCATATCTTAGTCATCAACCAAGGTAAGGGAAATTAGTACTTGCTCAGCAGCCTTTTCATGCCAGGCACTTACACACCTTGCCCTATTTAATCCTAACAAAACTAAAGTAGAGTCATCATCGCTTTACAAGTGAGGAAACCAAAGCTTAGAGAAGTTAACTTTCTGCCCCTTGGTTAGAACAATGTTTCTCAACCCTTGACATTTGGGGTCAGTTAATTCCTTGGGGGAAGGGACTGTCTTGTACATGGTAGGATGTTTACCAGCATCCCTGGCCTCTTCTCACTGGATGCCAGTAGCATCCCTCTAGTTCTAACTAAAATATCTCCAGACATTGCCAAATCTCCTGGAGGGCAAAATCACCCCAGTTGAGAACCACTATGCTCAAGTGAAGAAGCCAGTATTTTCATTCAATGGGCAAAAGCTACATGCCAAATTCTATTCAAAATGAATTAGAGACAACTAAGGGTCTTTGCCCTCAAGAGCTCACTTTGAACTCTGGTCTTCTAGCCCAACTGGTGTTCAATTTTAAAACCTCCCTCTACATACCCTGCTTGGCCCTGTCCCCAACACAGCTAACTACTCCAACTAGCCAGTGGTACCTCCTCTCACCCACTTATGCTGGCTTAAAAGCTTATTGTCATTCTGACTCAACCTTCCCCCTCATTTCCTGTACCTAATTACTACCCAAGTTCTGCTGGGTTTTTCCTAGGAGTAAAATGTCTCTCTCATCCATCCCTACTCTCCATTCCCATCCTTCTAATATAGACACAAGCCATCTCCCCTCATTTTTCTAGAACAGAAAAAAATCAGAAAGAAGTAATCTCTATTGGTCCCTCAAAGTAATGAGAGGTATACATCAGGATATCATAACTGAATGCCAATGTCTAGAGTAGGAGGCTGACAGACCTGAAACAGTGGCCAACAAAGAACACATTCTCTACCTCTGGAGTGGGAACAGAAATTGGACTTCCCCATCTGATCACTGACACTTTTTTTTTTTTTTTTTTTTTTTTTGAGAAAGAGAAAGAAAGCACGTGGGTACCTGAGAGGGGCAGAGGAGAGAATCCCAAGCAGGTTCCTCACCCAGCACAGAGCCCCATGCAGGGCTCAATCTCAAGACCTGAGATCATGACCTGAGTCAAAATCAAGAGTCAGATTCTTAAATGACTGAGCCATCCAGGCACCTCTGATCACTGACACTTTCACAATCTGATGTCAACTCTCAGTAAATAGCAACCCCGACAAGCATTAAGAAAAGGACATAGTAGAGATTAGTTTGCATGCCTTAAAAAGTGGCTTGCATGCTATTTCTGGCACTTGTGCCATGAATGGCTTTTGCCTGCTCTTAGGGAATGTACAATTGACACTGAACAGAAAAAAGAAGAGAGAGGAGATTCCCAAAGAAAGTCTGATCCAATTAACCTTTCTGCCTCTCCCAATATATAAAACCAGATGAAAGAAGGCAAAGCAAACATTCTACCATGGAAAGTCTGTAAGAGATGGTCAAAGAAAAGCTAGCAAAATAACTGCAAAAGCACATAAAAATATGTTCACAACATATATGAATATATAGCACCAAGAGGCTAATTTATTTATACTGCAAATGAAAGGCTCTGATTTAAGATAAGAGGAAATTCAGGACCTGTTTTAAAGCTTATCTGTCCCTCAGGCAGGGAACAGAATTTTATTTTATCAATGATCCCTAGGAAATGCTTTATCCTTTTTAAGATCCCACAATCAAGTTAATTTTAAATCCAAAATCTGAAATTCACAACCTAATCAAAAGTTTTCATTAATATTTCATAGTTAATATTCAATGAAATTATGACCATGACATTCTAAGTATTTCTGCTTCTGTTATCATTTCTGAGTTTTCCTGTGAAGTAGCCAATATATTTAGTGTCAGGATCCTACTGCTATTCTCATTTTATGGGGTTCTTTAAGTAAATAAATAAGTGAAAACAATTTCTACAATGATGTTTCTGTGTTTTCAGAAGGGATAAAGACATACATAATCCTGTTCAGGACAGTGCCTTTATGAAAAGATCAAAAGTCAAGCCAAAAAGCCCTAATTAAGCAACTATAATTAACAGGTATATTAAATAATTCCAATCACACATTCTCTATTATCTGAAGCAGAAAGAAAAAGCAGGGATTGAAGTTGAATTAGATGTCCTGTTACAGCCATCTTAAGTTGATGCTTTTGACCCACACTATTACTTTCTTTCTGGCTATAACCTATGATATGATAGGTTGTAACATTTCACTCAAATTTTTTCTAATGTATCCAATAAGCTTAGCCTAAACTAATTTCATTCCACATAATTTGAGTAATTTCCTTGTAATTCCAAGATATATGCCTTTGTCAATAGTAAGTTAAAGCCTTGAAAATGGAAGACTTATAATTAACAAATGCATATAAATACCAGCCATAAAAAGTCTAAAGGAAATGCATCAATTTAGCCTGACATTTCTTTTTCAGAGAAATGCTTTTCCTATACATTATGGCATTAATATAGAGCCTGACCAGTTTTTACTTTACTGCCTTTTACCAACATTTGTCCTTATGAAAATCATAAAGACAATCTTGTCACAACTAAAGCCTGAAATCACTATAAAAAGAATTTCTAACAAAGTAAATATTGGAGGACCTTTTGAACTGATCCTTAAGAGTTGTTTAGATGTTACATGTAGCAATTATGTAATTTAAAATTCACACCAGCTAACTTTACCATCAAGCTATGGAATTCTTTCCAGATTTAAAACAAAACATAACCTTGTTAACCATATTATGGTTAACCAAGATCCCCCCCCAAAAAAAAAATCAGCCTTGAGCTCCAAGGGGTGTATTCCTAAGAGAATATTGCGATTGACACCGCTTCAGTTGACAGTTTAATTCCACTGACGTTAAATGAATGATAAAAACATTAAGACAAATCAAGTTAAATTGAGGATTCAACTGTAGAAAGCTAATGCTTACAAATAATCTCTGCAGCATCCTTCCTCTAGGTTAAGTTACTATATCTTATAAGATGCTGTTATATACATAATCTCTTTCAATTTCAACTCTTTTCTAGAAATACTAAGAATATTACTTTATTGACAAAAGAGCAAACGAAATATGTTTTCCACATCTAAAGATATAAAATACTTTTATAACCTGGTTTCCTATTTCTAGTTAAAAGAAGGTAATTAAGGTGGTTTTCCGTTTTATTTACAGTTCCTCCAACTATCCTTATCCTAACACACAATCTTTTGAGACATTCTTAGATGATTAATAATTTGACCAAGAAACTATTTTTAAAGTAAAGCATAAGGATGCCTGGGTGGCTCAGCGGTTGGGCGCCTGCCTTAGGCCCCAGGCGTGATCCTGGAGTCCCAGGATGGAGTTCCACATCAGGCTCCCCACATGGAGCCTGCTTCTCCCTCTGCCTATGTCTCTGCCTCTCTCTCTCTCCCTGTGTCTCTCATGAATAAATGATATTTTTGAATGAATGAATGAATGAATGAATAAATAAAGTAAAATGTAAATAAACATACTATCATTTCCAAATGCAACCCAAAGAGATCAAGGTAATTTATTCTAGACAAATTAGCCCTGCCTGTAAGTATAAATTAAACATGTCCTGAAATCTTGAAGACTATTACATTTCTATCCACTAGTCAAAGAAATATTTAAAGCTTTATTAGTTTCAGGTACATTAAATTCATATTTTTCTATGAGAAAAGCCAAATTTACTCCAAAGGAAAGAACCCATTACTGGGAAGAAGAAACTGTGTGCAAAATTCTCCAGCTTATAAGCCATCCCTTTAGGCACAAATAATTTTTTAAAAATCAGGAAAAGAGCCATTTACTCGTACATCTCCGGTTCCTAGGTGGTATCTATTTAAATTCAAAATAAACATGCAAAAAGGAGTTCCAAACATGCAAAATGAGTCCCACAAAGGGATGCCTAGGACCAATCCCTGAAATTCCAGGAAATTAACACTTCAAATACTTCCTGTGACTGGCAGGAAATGTTCACAAAGCAATCTGGAGACTGGCTAAAAACCAGGTAGGCTTTGCTGATACGGTTTAAGTGAGACATGGGAGAAAGGTCCAGAAGAATTGAAACTTAAGTTCTAAAGAAAATTACCACCATTGCTGAAAGGAAACACAAGGATAATAAAGTCATTCTCTCCAAGAACCATTGTACATATGGCACACTAAGAACCTTCGAGCTAATTGCCCCTGGAAGCCACTATCAATTCTATCCTGTACATACCTAGAGATGTAATTTATCTATATACCTACTAGAGAAGTCTCTTTCTGGGGAACAGTAGCAATCAATCACTCATGCATGCTAACCATGTGTCAACCGTCATTCTGGGCACTTCACACACCAGGCTTCATTAATTCCTCACATCAAACCTCCAAAGGGCATTATCCCATTTACCGATGGGAAGACTTAGAAGCACAGTAACTCATCAGTTTTTTAAGGAGAGAAAAAAGCTACTTGTTAGGATTTAAATCCAAACCTGTCTCCTTCCACACTGGCCCCAGGTTTCTTGTTGGAGCCCCAACCTTCTTTATAGAACTAAAGGCATAACAGTACAGAAAATTATGTACTTAACTCACCAATTCCCTAAAAACAGCAACTTCATACAGAGGATTTTCACCACTACTGTTCCTCCTTTCAATATTCAGCTATCATATCATTAATGTAACATGGCATAATTGCGTGCAAACACCAGGTAAAGCTATTTATAATAATCATTTATTGAGCACTTACTATGTGCCAGATACTGTTCTAAATGTTTTTAACAATCTCATATAGCAGGTTCTATCAAGTACCCTTATTTTATTATAGATGAAGAAACTGAAGCACAAAAAGCCAAATTATGCTAAGTGGGGATCCGGCATTCAAATTGGATTGCCAGGATCCACAGTGCATGCTCTTAAATTCTTTCCTCTCTCTCAAAAAGAAGTTTCTAACTTCTTAACTATGTAACCCTCTTAACTATGTAACTAAGTATTATCAATCTCAATTTACAGATGAGGAAACAGAAGCTAAGAAAGGTGAAATACAGTTAACCCTTGAACACAGGTTTGAACTGTGCAGGCTCACTTACATGAAGATTACCCACAGTACAATAAATGTGTTTCACCTTCTTTATAATTTTCTTACCATTTTCTTTTCTCTAACTTAATTTTTATAAGAATAGAGTATACAATACATATACAAAATATGTATTAATCCATTTTATTATTAATTATATGGCTTCCAGTCAATAGTAAGGTATTAGTAGTTAAGTTCTGGGGGAGCCAAAAATTATAGTACATTTTCTACTGGGGGCGGTGCCCCCCCCTAAATCCCACATTATTCAAGGGTGTACTGTAATTTGTTTAAAGTCACACAACTTTCAGTGGTTAAGGCATGGTTTGAATCCATTTTTTTCCACACTCCCAAGATGTTGATTCACATGTCAAAGGAAGATACTAACTATAAAAGGAAAGCAGTAATATTCTATGTATTTCAAAATAGGCCATTGATAATTCTAGGTTATATACAAATATTTCTTAAAAATGTTTACGTGAGAAAGGAAAACATGTAATGGTAATGAGAAATTGACAAAAAAGCCCTCTTGATTATCACAAGGCAGAAAACCCCGGCAAGTTTTTAAGTGTAATCTTTTACTATGAAGTCAAATAATAAAGACTCAATCAGACACAAGCATGCAGCATGCTTCCATCTCACCACCACTCCCTCTCACGTCAACAGACAATATGAGAGTCGGCTTTATTAGTCATGCCCCTTTTCCTAAGAGATCAAGAGACAAAAGCAACACCTAAGAATACACCTACTTTAGACTACTCTCTTAAACCTGGTAACACTCTGAAAGCAGAAGGCATAGATGTTATTTAAGATACAACTACTAAGAAACAGGTATACAAGTGCATTTACTATTCTTTGTCTCTTGTGAAGAAAGGATTTGCCTTTCTGAAATCTGTAAATCAAGACAAAGAGAAAGCCTCAGAAAAGTGATTTCTCCATTCTATCAAACAAAAACATCATTGCTTTCAAATGATCTTTCTAATGACCCTACTAGGTTGGCATAACTCCTCTGCAGTTATATACTTCAATATTTCAGAAAATGTCTTCCACCAATTATTCATGTAGAGTAAAACTGAGCAATATAATCGTGCCTCTCGTATTTCCCACATATCCCAGGGTCTCAGGCAGCAAAACAGATCATGCATATAAGAAATATCTATGCGAAAATTACCAGTCCTACCTAGGGCAACTGAGCTTACGTTCTTAAAATGGGAAAAACAAGTGAGAAAGCAACCAGCAAACCCCACTGCATCTCCTTTGTACCAGTTCAGATTTTAAAAACCAAGAGACACAAGAAGACAAACCGTAATTTGTCTAAGTATCTTTCATAGCATCTTGCAAACCAGGGCGGGGAAAGAAAAAAAGAAAGATTATCACACACAAGTCAGAAGTCAGTCCCGGGAATGAATAAGTGTGGTTGTTTCAGGAGAGAAAATAATATTCAGAGTTATTCGACGCTTTTGGAAAATCACCAGTGCTGTTTAGTGAAAAAGCATTAAATACTTTAACGCGACCAAAGAAATCAAGTAACATGTGAATGATAATCTAGTGGTCCAAAGTGCACAGTGGACAAACAAGTTCCACTGTCAACCTCCTAAACGATGTTCTCAAATAGGGAGGAACTTTAAGAAAGGAAATCTCCTCATTAACATTCTGTTAAATTCAAAGTTATTTTTTTTTTATGAAGTGAAAAACAAATCTCCATGAATTAAAAATTGTCTCGTTTCTTATAAACTAATCCAGTCACATAACATTATCAAGGCTTGATATGCAAATATACAGAGAGGCAGTGCATCCCCTTCTCTCCCCCTTTCCATTTCCCCTCGAGTGGTTCCTTTCAAACAAGCTATTTAAAACAAGCACAGATGCTATCAGAAATGAAAACTTCCCTTCCATTCCCTAAAGACAGCAGCTCTCTCAGGAAAGCAGAATAAAGCTCAGTCAGCCCATAGTGCCTTAATTTCCGAAATGCCCTATGTTACCAAAATAAATGCTAGTATCCCAAGAAAGCAATTCCTTGGATACTTCACAAATGGGGAAAAAAAAAAAAAAAAACAGGAAAATAAAAAGGTGGAAAAAAAGAAAGGCAACTTAAAAGCAAACCACCACACCCTCAACTCCGCGTTGCAATCCGTCTGCCAGGGGCCTTTACCTTCATTTTCCATCGAAACTGCACTTGGGTTGATGGCTACAAAGTCTTTAGTGTCAGCCGCGGCCACACTGGGAATAGAGAGGAGAGGAGGACAAGGAAGAGAAGCCCCCGGAATCCCAGGCTGTCACCCCCTCTCCCGGCCACACGTCCCACGGCTGCTCCCACCACCCCTAGCAGCAGCATCTGCAAGAGAAACCGGGAGAAGCGGCGCTGACGGGAGACGCGCAGAGGAGGGAGCCTCCGCCCCGCCCCCCCCGCCTCAGCCCCCCGCGACGCCCCCAGCTCCAGCCGGCGGGGCGGCGCCCGAGAGACACCCGCGGGCCGGGGTATCCCCCGGACGCTCCCTCCCTCAGGACCTGGAAGTTTCTGGAAATGAGGGGCACTAGGTGATACTGGTGCCCTCCCGAAGCCCCAGAACCCGGTCCTCCGGGCTGCGGGGATGGGGGCGGGGATGGGGGGACTCACCCGCGAGGCTCGCGGGAGCGCCCCGCACGCTTGGGGCGAAAAGGAGTGGCCCGCCGAGCGGCGGCGCCAAGCGGGAGCCTGCTCCCGGCGTGCGGAGGGAGCGCCCTGAGGGCGGCCGGGGAGGGGAAAGGACAGGAGGTGAGGGGACCCGTCACGGTCGGCCCGGCCGCTTCGGCGCGGCCGCGCGGCTCTGCTCCCGCCTCCGCCTCCTGCGCTCGGCCCCTCCCCGCCGCCCCCCGCCCCAGCACGCTCCGCACTCCCGGGCCCGCCGCGGACCGAGCTTTGTCGCTACTACTTCCGCCGCGAGAGGAGCGCGCGCACGCGCACTGTCACGCACAGGCGCAGACGGCGGAAGTGAAGCTGCCGCCGAGCCGCCTGCCGCCCGCCGCCCGCCGCCCGCCGCGAAAGCGTGGTTGGTTGCGGGTGCGGAGCGGTCCCGCGGGAGGGCGCGCCGGGCGCGAGGCGCTCCCCGGCCCTACCTGCCCTGTGGAGGCTCCTCGCCGACCTCCGGTGCCCGCCCGTTTCCACGCACGCACTGGGCGCGAGGGGCGGAGGCCCGGCCGCGCATTGTCGAGAGGCCGCCGCGGGGTCGGGCCGAGCGGGCAGGCCCGCGCGTGCTCCGCGCCCGCAGGTGTTCGAGGGGCGACCTGGGGAGCCCCCTGCCCACGTCGGGATGGCCGTCACAATCTCGGCGGGCGGCGCGAGGACCTCCGCGGGAAGGGGCGAACGCAGAGCGACTGCGGTCCTCCGTGGGACTTGCCACCCGCCCTCGCAGGCCCCGGGACGGCCGCTTGGCTCCGACCGCGGGCGCGGGTCGTCGCGGGGCGACTTCCCGAAGTTGTGTGCGGCCAAGGGATCCATCTGCTCCAGGGCCCGTGTGTGCGGAGACAGCGAGCTTCAGCTGCAGAGCTCGGGGGAGGGGCTCCGCCTTTTCAGGTGTGTGGACCCGAAAGGTTGGAACACCCAGCAGCTAACTGAGCGTCCACACGTGGAAGCCGGAGAAGGTGAATCACCTTCGGCCACTGGCTGTGTCTTTGGCCGCTTGAATCTTTCACTTGCTCAGCATCTTGGCCCAGACAACCCCCCTCTCCCCCCGCCATAAGTAATTTTTTTTTTTTATATGGACAGTTGATGTTAATAAATAAGCCTTGGTAAACCAGAAACAGACTGAAACGAAGTCCTCTCACACCCAGATCCGCTAGAGGGCAGGGCTACACCTGCCGAGTTCGACCGCTTCCGCCACCAAGAACCCGACGGCAGAAGTCCTCCCTTGTGTGCTAGAGGTATTTTTCTCCATTAACACTTTTTCTCATTAAAACAAAAAAAACAAACAAAAAAACTTGCCCCTTATCTCAGATCCTGTAACATGTTCTCTGACCACATGTTCGACGTCAAAATAAACAACCGAACCGGGTTACCTGTGTTCCCCATTTAATCCCAAATTGTCTAGGGTCAAAAGTTCTGGACAGCTTTCTAGATGCACTTCTCAATGAAGAAACGTTAAGGTTTTATTCGACGAAGTCACTTTAAAATTCCCAAGCCATAAATATAAAACTAGTTTCTAATGTCCCGAGTTCCTATCCACGACGCTTCTGGCTTACATGCTTAGAGATTTTTGCCTACCCAGTGGTGTTATAAGCATCATTTGTAATGCAATGAACGTGCTATCTCTTGCTCAGTGTTGTGATTAATCTTTAATGACTATTAGTTACTATCCTTTTGGACCTTGACGCCACAGCATCCTATTAAAAACATAAGCATCTAAAGTAGAAGATGCAAATGTAGACATTATTTGAGACTAACCTATGATCTTACAAAATAGAGAGTAATTTCCCTGTACAGAATCTGATACTGGATTGCTTTAATTAGCTCAGAGATTTTATCTGAGGTAACTTCAGAATTATGGGTTGTGCACTGCAATGCCCCAGCATTAACACTGAATTCATAATTAACTCCACCCCCTTCTCCCAAAGATGTATCTCACCCCATGGTTTACACCTAAAGTAGCTTACACTGGAATTTTACTTTTTGCTTGCCTAAATTGTGAAAGCCATTGTTCCTATTACTAAGGCAAAAAAGAAACTGGATAAAACCAGCTTTGTCCAGAAGAATTATTACATACTGCCTGCATTCCTAATCCACCATCGGTCGTCTCACAAATTCCTGGGCTTGGGAGCAGCAAAAGCCTTAAAGGATAGCTGCTGGTTCAACCACTCCCCTGATCCTTCACCCTCATCAGCACATCTCCACAGAGTGATCCTCTGTTCTGTGTCTGAACACCTCTTCCACCCAAGCTAGCCAACATCAGTAGCACCGACTTTGACTTCCTATGTAAGTGAAAGATAGCATTTATTAACACTATTCAAGCCAGAGCAGTGGGGAGTGCTTGAACTGTGAGCTTCAGAAATCCTTGTCCCCAAAAAAGAAAGAAAAAAGAAATCGTTGTCTTTCTCTCGGTTTTGTCATCTGATCAGCTAACCTGCCATGAGACTTTTGTGTAGCAATCTCCACCTCCTCATCTTGGGGGAACGGGGTTAAAATATATGTACGCTGCCTTATGTACATATACATATATATGTGTATATACATTCACTTATACATAATGTACATATATATATTATATTTTAGATACAGATGTAAGCATAGATAAGTATCCTTTTTCTCAAAAGATTGTGAGGATTTGATAAAGACAGGTTGTATTTTATAGGCACTATAAAAGTATAAGATCAAACAAGTGAAAGCATGGACTATCAGCTACCTAGAATGAGATTTTTTTTTTAAACAATTTTTTTTTATTATTTATTTATGATAGTTATACAGAGAGAGAGAGAGAGGCAGAGACACAGGCAGAGGGAGAAGCAGGCTCCATGCACCGGGAGCCCGACGTCGGATTCGATCCCGGGTTTCCAGGATCGCGCCCTGGGCCAAAAGCAGGCGCCAAACTGCTGCGCCACCCAGGGATCCCCCTAGAATGAGATTAATGGCAATGAAACGTATTATGTTCAAGTTCCTTCTGTTTTCTTCTTTATGAATCATTCTAAAAACCCACTCGTTTGGTTCTGAATATTTAACCTGCAAAATTAATTAAATGTGTCTGATACATATGAGCAATAAAGGGGAATTTGTCAGGCCTCTCTGCTTGGTGGAAATACTACAAATAGGGAAGACTGAGGAAGGACTGCCATAGTGTTCTATTTATACTGCACCTTGTTACACAAAGGATGTAAGGCATCTTGTTTTTGATATAAAATGTGATAGCTGACATTTTTTTTAAGATTTTATTTATTTATTCATGAAAGACACAGAGAGAGAGAGAGGCAGAGACACAGGCAGAGGGAGAAGCAGGCTCCACTCAGGAAGCCCGATGCGGGACTCGATCCCAGGACTCCAGGATCACGCTCTGGACCAAATGTGGCGCTAAACCGCTGGGCCACCGGGGCTGCGCAATAGCTGACATGTTTATAAACCTAGATGATAAAGAAATATGTGGCCTTTAGGATTTAAAAAATTAACCTGGGAAATGTTATTTTTAAATCTTTCCTCAATGTTTTATTTTAAAGGCTATTTTAACCTTGTTTTTAAGTACCAAAGGTTTATAGTTAAGGAATTTCACCTAGTGCTAGAAAAAAAAAAAAAAAAGTCATTTTTTAAGGTAGATATGTTAAAAAGCCTATAAAGATGTAATGCTTTATTGTTACAAGCTAACCTCAAACAGAGCAACAGCAGAAGTATTTTTCTTCCTGTGGGAGAAAAGACATGCTAAGGGTCAAGTCTAGGGAAATACAGTCTTACTGTGAGAAGAGTCTTAGGGAATAAGTGTCTAATAATCACCTGCCAGAATTACTGTACATCTGCTTGGTTCTATATCTTAGCAGTGCTGGAAGAGTAAAAATAAGAAGCAAGAATAAAAATCAAATGAGCTCAAAAATGAGCTACGTGTTTTTGGTTGGCTTTACTAGCACAGAGATACCCAAGTAGTTTACAAATATTTTATCAGCCCAAAAAATTGCATAGCTTCTACACTTGCTAACATTCTAAATATGAAATGCTTGCTGAAACTGAGCAAAAGAAACTAGAGAATTTAAAGTGTGTTTTTTTTAATTAAAAAAAAAATCTGGGACGCCCGGGTGGCTCAGAGGTTAAGCATCTGCCTTCGTTGGGCTCAGGAGGTGATCTTGGAGTCCCGGGATCGAGTTCCACAAAGGGCTCCCTGCATGGAGCCTGCTTCTCCCTCTGCCTGTGTCTCTGCCTCTCTCTGTGTGTCTCTCATGAATAAATAAATAAAATCTTTAAAAAAAAAAAAATCTATATATGACTCAGTTTCCCCATTCACAAATTCTGAGGTTTTGGTGATAATTGTGATCTTTGGTATGTACTATCAATCTTCTAGATTGGAGGTGAGGGTAATTGGGGGCACAGGTGAGGATAAGAAAAAGGAAGAAAAAAGTGAGTATGAGTCCCATATCCAGAAGTCATCTCTGGACTTCATTTTTCCCACAGAATATAGACATGCAATATCCCATATTAATATTACATATACCCCCAAGATTTATCTTGAAATAAAATGTACCCTTTTAGAAGATATTCTGTCTGGTTTCCAAATGCATAACGCATCTCTGGCCCAAAAACATTTGTCTGTAAGTATATATCTAATAAGGACCTATTGAGTAAATGAGTAATCTGGAAAATGGTCATCATGAATACATATTTATTGTTGCATGAGTAAACATAATCCCCATCTTTGACTTCTCTGCTTGCTACCTATGATCAAACTAAAACATGAGCTTCTACTGTCCTGTAAAGCAAAGAATTAAGGGATTTTCCAAGGTTTAAAATTGAACTTAAATCTGAACCACAAAGGGGTTGACTAGGATAACTTGGTCTGAACAAGAATAAGTCCTAATCATTGTATGAACTATTAAATTGAGTACTGCTCAACGAAGATGAAATTTCACACCCAGATTTTGAACCCAAGTAACCATTTGAAATTAAAAGATAAGGATGTTGATGTGGCTGCTTCCTTGCACAAGGAAATTTCACTGAACTTTTGCTTTGGGTTTTGATGGCATGCATATCAATGCCTGGCAAAGTCAAAAGCACTACAATTTCCTGCACAGTCTTCAGTTATTACCCTAGGTATCCAGGAATCTACTCTTAATGCTTAGACAACACAGCTTGGAGACTAGGTATAAGCAACAGGCCTTAGTATAGCCAACTACATTAAGTTGCCACTGGCCGCATCTTCTCCTAATTTTGGGAGTTTTACAGATAGGTTGGTGTCGTAAATTAGTTGAAACTATCAGACGGATTCCACATTATATATACCGGCCCCTTGCTGTGTTTGCAGTAATAGCTTAGCCTCCTCCCATTCAAATCCTTCCTCAATTTCACATCAGAAACATTTTCAATCTCTGTTGACTGTGTTGCACACTGGGGTTTGAGAGAGCTTTGAGGAGTACCAAAGACTACCAAAATGGTACATTTCACTCTTAAAAGTTTTCTACCCCACCATTTTCTAGAAGTCAAATATTTTTTTGCAAAGCTTTCATCTTTGCCTGAACTTGTCCCAAGTCCTTTCAGGCCTCCTGCAGAAATCATCTCTCTCCACTGTGCTTTCCGTTGTGAGAATAAATGAGAAAAAAGGCACAAAAATGCCATTATGATAATAAATTAAAGAGGGAGATCAACGGCACAGAAATTGCTCAAGGTTTTATGAGGATTCAGAAGCTTAGCCCTGGACAGTCATGCACAAAGACCCTATTCCTATCGAGCGTACTACACAAAATAGGGAACTCCCAGCAAAGAGACAGGTTTACAAAATAGCCAACAGAAAGGAGAATTGCAATTTGGCAAGATGGTTTGCAAGATAGATGATAGAGGAGAATTACAAATTGGCAGGAAGGAGTTCTTGCAACATAAGCAAATTGTTAAATCTTCAGGTTAGAGAATCCATCACTACAAATAACGATCAGATGGAAAATTAGATTAGCATTTTATATATATATATAATATATGCAATTATTATGTGTGTGTATATATACACCTTCAGGGTACCTCCTTGGTTATAAAAGGCAATGTTTATGTAGCCCTATTTCAGAAGATATTAAAAATAATATTGCCCCCCAAAAATAAACATAATATTGCCAAATATTCTATATTGGGAGGATTAAGAAAATGAGAATTTTGGAAAGAAAGAGAAAAAAGGCTTTCTACAGGCCAGGAACAAATAAATTGAAGTGCAAATTAGAGGCTTGAACTGGCCCAAGCAGTCCCTAGTTCAAACAATTGAATGCAAAACTATTTTCTAAGAAACTACTACCTCAATCATAGGAATATTAGCATTCAAAGCAAACAGTGTCCCTCTCTAGATTATTGAACAATAAGCTGACAAACTAGAAATGGCATCAGGCCCTATGAGGAGAGCAAAAGGAACTCTCTGTTATATTCCAAATGATAAAGTACATCTTGTAATGATTGTTACCAGTGATCCTCAAACATCCATTCCCCTCCAGGATCATTAGTCTATATTAGTGTTTCTCAAAGTATGGCCCCCACTACCAGCAGCATCAGCATCACTTGGGAACTCATTAGCAATGTAAATTCTCAGAACCCACTCAGACCTACTGAGTCAGAAATTCTGGGTGGTTGGACTCAGCAATCTGTGGTTTAACAAGTCTTCCCCATAATTTTAAGTGTTTAGAAGTGCTGCAGCCACCTTATTACTCCACCAACCCCTCTTAAGAAAAGCCAACACCAAGGATGGCAAAGTAGTGATCAGAGGAAGTCAAGTCCTTTAATACACAATTAAGCTAACAAATCAACCAAGTCCTGTCCTACCACAGGACTTCCTTTTTTTTTTTTTTTCAGGACTTCCTTTAATATGAAATACTAAACAAATTATATTTTCTGTTGCTTATAGCTGGGAGCATCCTAATTGATAAAGTTTAAATGAGAAAAAATAGTTTGCTTTAGATAAATAGGTTAATGTATTAGTTGGTTGATGATTCGGCTGCTCCTAGACAAGATGAGAGAATTCAAAATACTATGACAATGCAAATTATAAAATGTTAAATAATGTACTCTAAATATTAAAGGCAATATGTTAAAAAAAAAGGCAATATGTTAAATAATGTACTCTAAATATTAAAGGCAATGTTAATCAATGGGAAGTTACAGAATAAGATGTCAGGGAAACTGAACAAGGGAATATTGTCTGTTTTTTAAATTAGGTGATTTCCATATTAGCATAGAGAGTAAAGAATTGGCTATTAATTTCAGAAACTCCTTTGAAAAATTGTACTTAATTACTAATCAGGAGTTTTTTTAAATTATGTGATTCTGCACATTATTCTTGAAAACTAGTTCGATTTTAGAATTTTTATTTTCTTACATAGTTGTATGTCCTAGACCAGATTTTTTCTAGTTTAATTATTTTTTCTTGTTTAATTACTCAGGTAATGACTACTTAGTGATTCTACTGTGAAATTGCTAAAATAAAATTAAGTTTAGCAAAGTCATTTTTTTCCAACAAACTTGACAAAAATATTTATTATTTTGAAGCTTGCACATCAGGGATCCCCTAGAATGAGATTAATGGCCAATGAAACGTATTATGTTCAAGTGTCTTCTGATTTCTTCTTTATGAATCATTCTAATAACCCCACTCGTTTGGTCTGAATACTTTTAACCTGCAAAATTATTTAATTGTCTGATACATATGAGCAATAAAGGGGAAATTTGTCAGGCTCTCTGCTTGGTGGAAATATACAAATAGGGAAAAGACTGTGGAAGGACTGCCATAGTGTTCTATTTATACTGCACCTTGTTACACAAAGGATGTAAGACATCTTGTTTTTGATTTAAAAGGTGATAGCTGTCATTTTTTTTAAGATTTTATTTATTTATTCATGAAAGACACAGAGAGAGAGAGAGGCAGAGACACAGGCAGAGGGAGAAGCAGGCTCCACTCAGGAAGCCCGATGCGGGACTCGATCCCAGGACTCCAGGATCACGCTCTGGACCAAATGTGGCGCTAAACCGCTGGGCCACCGGGGCTGCGCAATAGCTGACATGTTTATAAACCTAGATGATAAAGAAATATGTGGCCTTTAGGATTTAAAAAATTAACCTGGGAAATGTTATTTTTAAATCTTTCCTCAATGTTTTATTTTAAAGGCTATTTTAACCTTGTTTTTAAGTACCAAAGGTTTATAGTTAAGGAATTTCACCTAGTGCTAGAAAAAAAAAAAAAGTCATTTTTTAAGGTAGATATGTTAAAAAGCCTATAAAGATGTAATGCTTTATTGTTACAAGCTAACCTCAAACAGAGCAACAGCAGAAGTATTTTTCTTCCTGTGGGAGAAAAGACATGCTAAGGGTCAAGTCTAGGGAAATACAGTCTTACTGTGAGAAGAGTCTTAGGGAATAAGTGTCTAATAATCACCTGCCAGAATTACTGTACATCTGCTTGGTTCTATATCTTAGCAGTGCTGGAAGAGTAAAAATAAGAAGCAAGAATAAAAATCAAATGAGCTCAAAAATGAGCTACGTGTTTTTGGTTGGCTTTACTAGCACAGAGATACCCAAGTAGTTTACAAATATTTTATCAGCCCAAAAAATTGCATAGCTTCTACACTTGCTAACATTCTAAATATGAAATGCTTGCTGAAACTGAGCAAAAGAAACTAGAGAATTTAAAGTGTGTTTTTTTTAATTAAAAAAAAAATCTGGGACGCCCGGGTGGCTCAGAGGTTAAGCATCTGCCTTCGTTGGGCTCAGGAGGTGATCTTGGAGTCCCGGGATCGAGTTCCACAAAGGGCTCCCTGCATGGAGCCTGCTTCTCCCTCTGCCTGTGTCTCTGCCTCTCTCTGTGTGTCTCTCATGAATAAATAAATAAAATCTTTAAAAAAAAAAAATCTATATATGACTCAGTTTCCCCATTCACAAATTCTGAGGTTTTGGTGATAATTGTGATCTTTGGTATGTACTATCAATCTTCTAGATTGGAGGTGAGGGTAATTGGGGGCACAGGTGAGGATAAGAAAAAGGAAGAAAAAAGTGAGTATGAGTCCCATATCCAGAAGTCATCTCTGGACTTCATTTTTCCCACAGAATATAGACATGCAATATCCCATATTAATATTACATATACCCCCAAGATTTATCTTGAAATAAAATGTACCCTTTTAGAAGATATTCTGTCTGGTTTCCAAATGCATAACGCATCTCTGGCCCAAAAACATTTGTCTGTAAGTATATATCTAATAAGGACCTATTGAGTAAATGAGTAATCTGGAAAATGGTCATCATGAATACATATTTATTGTTGCATGAGTAAACATAATCCCCATCTTTGACTTCTCTGCTTGCTACCTATGATCAAACTAAAACATGAGCTTCTACTGTCCTGTAAAGCAAAGAATTAAGGGATTTTCCAAGGTTTAAAATTGAACTTAAATCTGAACCACAAAGGGGTTGACTAGGATAACTTGGTCTGAACAAGAATAAGTCCTAATCATTGTATGAACTATTAAATTGAGTACTGCTCAACGAAGATGAAATTTCACACCCAGATTTTGAACCCAAGTAACCATTTGAAATTAAAAGATAAGGATGTTGATGTGGCTGCTTCCTTGCACAAGGAAATTTCACTGAACTTTTGCTTTGGGTTTTGATGGCATGCATATCAATGCCTGGCAAAGTCAAAAGCACTACAATTTCCTGCACAGTCTTCAGTTATTACCCTAGGTATCCAGGAATCTACTCTTAATGCTTAGACAACACAGCTTGGAGACTAGGTATAAGCAACAGGCCTTAGTATAGCCAACTACATTAAGTTGCCACTGGCCGCATCTTCTCCTAATTTTGGGAGTTTTACAGATAGGTTGGTGTCGTAAATTAGTTGAAACTATCAGACGGATTCCACATTATATATACCGGCCCCTTGCTGTGTTTGCAGTAATAGCTTAGCCTCCTCCCATTCAAATCCTTCCTCAATTTCACATCAGAAACATTTTCAATCTCTGTTGACTGTGTTGCACACTGGGGTTTGAGAGAGCTTTGAGGAGTACCAAAGACTACCAAAATGGTACATTTCACTCTTAAAAGTTTTCTACCCCACCATTTTCTAGAAGTCAAATATTTTTTTGCAAAGCTTTCATCTTTGCCTGAACTTGTCCCAAGTCCTTTCAGGCCTCCTGCAGAAATCATCTCTCTCCACTGTGCTTTCCGTTGTGAGAATAAATGAGAAAAAAGGCACAAAAATGCCATTATGATAATAAATTAAAGAGGGAGATCAACGGCACAGAAATTGCTCAAGGTTTTATGAGGATTCAGAAGCTTAGCCCTGGACAGTCATGCACAAAGACCCTATTCCTATCGAGCGTACTACACAAAATAGGGAACTCCCAGCAAAGAGACAGGTTTACAAAATAGCCAACAGAAAGGAGAATTGCAATTTGGCAAGATGGTTTGCAAGATAGATGATAGAGGAGAATTACAAATTGGCAGGAAGGAGTTCTTGCAACATAAGCAAATTGTTAAATCTTCAGGTTAGAGAATCCATCACTACAAATAACGATCAGATGGAAAATTAGATTAGCATTTTATATATATATATAATATATGCAATTATTATGTGTGTGTATATATACACCTTCAGGGTACCTCCTTGGTTATAAAAGGCAATGTTTATGTAGCCCTATTTCAGAAGATATTAAAAATAATATTGCCCCCCAAAAATAAACATAATATTGCCAAATATTCTATATTGGGAGGATTAAGAAAATGAGAATTTTGGAAAGAAAGAGAAAAAAGGCTTTCTACAGGCCAGGAACAAATAAATTGAAGTGCAAATTAGAGGCTTGAACTGGCCCAAGCAGTCCCTAGTTCAAACAATTGAATGCAAAACTATTTTCTAAGAAACTACTACCTCAATCATAGGAATATTAGCATTCAAAGCAAACAGTGTCCCTCTCTAGATTATTGAACAATAAGCTGACAAACTAGAAATGGCATCAGGCCCTATGAGGAGAGCAAAAGGAACTCTCTGTTATATTCCAAATGATAAAGTACATCTTGTAATGATTGTTACCAGTGATCCTCAAACATCCATTCCCCTCCAGGATCATTAGTCTATATTAGTGTTTCTCAAAGTATGGCCCCCACTACCAGCAGCATCAGCATCACTTGGGAACTCATTAGCAATGTAAATTCTCAGAACCCACTCAGACCTACTGAGTCAGAAATTCTGGGTGGTTGGACTCAGCAATCTGTGGTTTAACAAGTCTTCCCCATAATTTTAAGTGTTTAGAAGTGCTGCAGCCACCTTATTACTCCACCAACCCCTCTTAAGAAAAGCCAACACCAAGGATGGCAAAGTAGTGATCAGAGGAAGTCAAGTCCTTTAATACACAATTAAGCTAACAAATCAACCAAGTCCTGTCCTACCACAGGACTTCCTTTTTTTTTTTTTTTTTTCAGGACTTCCTTTAATATGAAATACTAAACAAATTATATTTTCTGTTGCTTATAGCTGGGAGCATCCTAATTGATAAAGTTTAAATGAGAAAAAATAGTTTGCTTTAGATAAATAGGTTAATGTATTAGTTGGTTGATGATTCGGCTGCTCCTAGACAAGATGAGAGAATTCAAAATACTATGACAATGCAAATTATAAAATGTTAAATAATGTACTCTAAATATTAAAGGCAATATGTTAAAAAAAAAAAGGCAATATGTTAAATAATGTACTCTAAATATTAAAGGCAATGTTAATCAATGGGAAGTTACAGAATAAGATGTCAGGGAAACTGAACAAGGGAATATTGTCTGTTTTTTAAATTAGGTGATTTCCATATTAGCATAGAGAGTAAAGAATTGGCTATTAATTTCAGAAACTCCTTTGAAAAATTGTACTTAATTACTAATCAGGAGTTTTTTTAAATTATGTGATTCTGCACATTATTCTTGAAAACTAGTTCGATTTTAGAATTTTTATTTTCTTACATAGTTGTATGTCCTAGACCAGATTTTTTCTAGTTTAATTATTTTTTCTTGTTTAATTACTCAGGTAATGACTACTTAGTGATTCTACTGTGAAATTGCTAAAATAAAATTAAGTTTAGCAAAGTCATTTTTTTCCAACAAACTTGACAAAAATATTTATTATTTTGAAGCTTGCACATCAACTTGTTTCTATTTTCTAACTTAGGGCAGTTAAAAAGCTATGACATTAGGGAAAAAACTAAATATATTCTTCCCTAATTTAAACGATTAAATTGCTCATTTTGACTCTGAAAAAGCACTTGGAAAGATAAAGATTGCATACTTGATTAAAGAATTTGTATTACTTTTAAGGAAATTCGAATCAATTTTCACTGAACAGTCAGCAAAACACATTTGTTTAGGGCTTTTCACTTGACATAACACTTCCATGTACATAATTAAATTTAATCCTCACAACCTTGTGAGGTAAGCAGAGTAGATCTTCCTAATTGCTTTTTATAGCTGACAAGGCTGCAACTCACACAGGTGAAACTCTGAACAAGAATTTCTCACTATTCAGCGTCAAAGCCGGGAATCCAATATCCTCTTAGCTCCCAGTTCCTTAAAGCTATCTCAGTGACCCATTAGAGAATATGTGAGAAGCTGCCCTGTTTATTGAATTACCTTTTACAAATTGTCATTTTGTTTTGTTGAATTCTTGCATCTTTCTTTTTTTTTTTTTTTTTATTTATTTATGATAGTCACAGAGAGAGAGAGAGAGAGAGGCAGAGACACAGGCAGAGGGAGAAGCAGGCTCCATGCACCGAGAGCCCGATGTGGGATTCGATCCCGGGTCTCCAGGATCACGCCCTGGGCCAAAGGCAGGCACCAAACCGCTGCGCCACCCAGGGATCCCGAATTCTTGCATCTTTCAACTCAATGGGGCACTCTGATACCTTGATGGGCATTAACTCTTAAGCCTAGAATATCTGCCCCATAGCTCATTTGATGGCATTCAAGAATGTATTAATTAATAAGGACTTGATTTTATGACATTCTTGGCCATTGTCTACATCTATTCACTTGTTCTTATTTAACCTTCGGACACTGGGGAAATCATGCTCCAAGCAGAAACTATTTTAGAATCCCTTGGGTTTATCTTTTCAGAGTTGAAATTACTGCTAAAATGGAAGTGTAATCCTAAGAGTAAATAATTACAATCAGGCATTTAGAGAGATTATTCAATAGGTAATTGAGATATGTTCATTAATATGCTTTATTGAAAAATCAACAGAATACATATTAAACGCATGTAAGGATCTAAAAGCCACTGAACAGTATAGGAATAGTGATTTTATCATTCGAAGTGGTAAAGTTTTCTTTCTTCTGATCTTATAGTTATATTTATATATAAACCAGACTAGGGGCAAGGAATAATTGAGAGATTTTGTTTTAAGTGTTAAGATTTCATAATGGTTTTGGATAGTATGAAGGACATACAATTACACCTTTTCTACATTCCATTATTTAAATCAAGAATTACAATTCTCGGGGATCCCTGCGTGACTCAGCGGTTTAGCACCTGCCTTTGGCCCACGGCGTGATCCTGGGGTCCCAGAGATGGAGTCCCACATTAGGCTCCCTGCATAGAGCCTGCTTCTCCCTCTGCCTATGTTTCTGCCTCTCTCTCTCTCTCTTTCTCTGTGTCTCTCATAAATAAATAAATAAAATCTTAAAAAAAAAAATTACAATTCTCAGTTGCTGCATCACTTCAATCAGTAAACAGCTATGAAGGAAGGAATTAAAAAGATAAAAACATATTTTAGATTACTTTTATGATGAGGAATAGAAGCAGGAAAATGTTCACCTTTAGCCCAGAAAGCTGACTTATAGCCTGCATAATTTCGATAAGGATCAAATATGTACTATTTACTACATATTTAAAGGGTCTCATGACTGCCTGTACATCTCACTGATAGTTAATACCATGCTGAATGATAAGCACCAGAGAAATCTTGAGAAAGTAGTTCGATGAGTAGAAATTTGAAGAAAACATTCATAATCTAATATTCCCTGCACATCCCCTCCCCCATGAGCACTGAGCATAAAACCACCAGCTTCATACAGCAAAAGTGCAGCTCTTCCTGTCCCTGTGCTACTTAAATAAACTAAGTTGTACCATAAAATGTCTCAAGAATTGTTTCTTGACCATCTCACTCAATGATCTCACAACACTTAGAGCAAGACGCTGTTCAAGGACTTCTTGCATTACTAAGGATTATATAATGCTACTAGGCATAGGGCAGCTATGGTGAAAATGGCCAGTTAAGAATCTACGAAGATTTAAATCATCATCACTATCCCCCTGGCTTTGGCAATGGCTCTCCATCTTCCAAATGGCATACATGCTTGAGAAGGTACAAACCCTGTCAGCTTTGATTTTTGAAAATATGCATCACCAAGTGATCTACATCGATTGCATTGATGGTTCTCAAAAGTACCACCCAGGAACTTTTTAGAAGTACAAATTCTGTGGCACAACTGCAGACCTACTGAATTAGCAACTCTGGGGGTAGGGCCCTGCATTCTATCATTTTAACTAGTCCTTCGGGTGATTGCAATGCTAAAATTTGAGCACTGATCTACAGGAAACTTAGAACTTTCATCTAAAAATATTTTTTTTTCATCTAAAAATATTTTGATCATGCCAGTAGTCCTCAACTCTGAAAAATAGTGTCAGGATGTATATCAGTATTTTAAACCTTTTCCAGCATTTCTCAAAAAATGAATTAAATTCTTAAAATAACATTCTTAAAGTTATAGGACTTTGACTTTCTTTGAGTAGATACCTGTTGGCCTAAAACGAGTTATTTTACATGACCAGGGGAAATGACATCAAGACCATAAAGAGATCACATTTTTCCCCTCTTACATAACCCTGAGCTTCACGTTAGCATAGCCACAGTTTGGTATGGAGGAAAACAAAAATTAGAGGGGCAATGCACGGACAATGGAGCTATAGTTGTGTTTGCAGCTCTAAGTCAGTCTTTGTTTTCTTATTTCAGGTCAGGACCTTTGGAACAATGCATCTTTGACCAGGTATATCAAGCTTTAGCAGCCTTGTTAGATGAAAGAATGAGGGGAAGCTTCATTAAATAGAAAATGCCATTCTATTGAAACAGTGTATTCCTTAGAGAAATAGTCTCAGCCTTTAAAAACAAAACATATTTTTAAAAAAGCTGTATAACATTTCTGAGGCTATAACATTTTTTCTAAAGTACATTATATAGAAATTGTATGTTGGGGATAGAGCAAAAGGATCATATTTAAGACTAATGAAATAGGATTTTACACTATTCAGTAAGTGTAAACACTTTGATTACAAACTATGCACTCCTATAGACCAAAATACTTCTGTTATATTCTTTATTTATCTTGAGATGTACTTATAGGCTATAGCCTAGTTTAGAGGTAAATATTATAATAGAGGTAATGGTATAGGACACAATTATAAGTACTGCTTATATTAAAGGCAGTTAATTGTAGAACAAAGGAAGGAAAGTAAGATGAGTCAGGAGTTTCTACTAAGCAGATAGGGACGCCTGGGTGGTGCAGTCCCCCGTTAAGTGTCCAACTCTTGATTTCAGCTCAGATCATGATCTCAGGGTTGTGAGATCGAGCCCTGTGTTGGGTTCTGCACTGAGCATACAGTCTGCTTGAGATTCTCTCTCTCCCTCTGCCCATCCCCCTGCTCACACTCTCTTTCTCTCTCTCTCTCTCTCTCTCCCAAAATAATAAATTAATCTTTAAAAAAAAAAAAAAAAGAGGAGGATATACATGAGAAAACTGGGCATTTGAATACATCACCAAGGAGCAAAATATAGCAAAGAAATCCAACATAGAGGTGATTTTATCCAGAGATAAGTTACAGTAACTACGTTATAATTGCAAATAACAGATGAGTTTGTAATAGCTTGATTACATCTTAATGAATTCTTAAAGACTTTCTTTAGTGCTATAATCTTTCTACTGTGTAGTCTTTAACAGCAATAACATGCATTTGCTCTATGTGTATTAACTGCCCTGCTTGGAAGGATAGTAAATGATGTGTTTAATATTGATTACACCAATATAGGAATTTTAAGGTCTGTTGTATTTGGAAATTATTCCATTACAAATAATAAGTCCTTTGCAAATATAAATGGGGGTATGGGTAGGGGACCTTTGAGATTTAGCAGTATTAGAACATCTCCATCTTCATAGTGCTATCTACTACAGAGCAAAATACACTGAAAGAACATCCTCTATCACCGAACATCCTCTATCTTATTTGGTGGAGTTGGGACCTCAAGCTGTTCAGAATAGGACCACATACAACATTACTTTACTTTTGAAGCCACCCTATAGCATGGACTCTTGTGTATTAAGTATGGTATAAATACCATTTTTGTGTTATACCATTCCTCTAGAGCTGGATTTTCTCAGAAACCTAGGCAACTTAAGTTTCAGGGCCATTCACTTACAGAGGCCCCTTTGAAGGTCCTTGAAGAGACTCTAGCAATGTTCTCATAGTCTTATGGTTTGATAAAATTTGCAAAGGATATTTTTGCTGCAATTAATTTCAGAGTTACTCTTTTTGCTGACCTTTCCTCCTTCACACTTTTCCTATCAAGTAGCATTGGAGCACCCAAGGGCAAAATTTTGGATTTGGCTTACAAGAAGTTGAGATGGAGATATGTTTAGATTTCATTTGGATTTAGTGAGGTACACAAATAGGGTTTGTAGTCCTATTTGTGTGCGATTAAGTTATTGCTGGCTGTCCTGGTAGGGAAAAGACATCCATGAATATTTCATTCCCTACTATTCTAAATTACAAGGCCTGGGATCCCTGGGTGGCTCAGTGGTTTAGCACCTGCCTTCAGCCCAGGGCGTGATCCTGGAGTCCCAGGATCGAGTCTCACATCAGGCTCCCTGCATGGAGCTTGCTTCTCCCTCTGCCTATGTTTCTGCCTCTGTGTGTGTGTGTGTGTGTGTGTGTGTGTGTGTGTGTGTGTCTCATGAATAAATAAATAAATAAAATATTTTAAATAAATAAATAAATTACAAGGCCTGAAATCTTTATATATATAAATGCATCCACTGGTGCCTAGCACCTGAAGTATGTGAGTGGAGATAGAGAGCCAGAAGCTAGACTATGGAACTTTCATATACTGTTATAAAAAAAAAAAAAACAAATATAAATTAACTATGTTAGAGTATCCAGATTTTTTTATTATCTCCTTAAAGAATGTGGAGTGATTGTTAAAGAATCTGAAACCCAAAAATGTAGGAACAAAACATCTTAGGGTACACTAGTTAGTTGTTCAAAACACTTATTTTTCCAGATTTTGTGATCTCAAATTTAGCACCCAAATTTGTAATTTGTTGTGATTTCTTATTCTATTCTAATAGTCAACTTGTCTCTAATTTAACACTTATAATTTTATATTATTTTTCTTAGAAGTTCCCCCAAATTGAATGACTTTCAAACCTCTGTTAAAAAAGGGACAGCAGGCCCAAAATGGAGTCATTTATGCTAAGTGCCATGCCACCAAACTGAGACATACTACCCAATTTAATTACAGTTTTAGCATCTCCCAGGAATGGCATCTTAGTCATCTGGAATCACCTGGTCAGCACTAGTGAAGTAATCTGCCTGATAGACCCCTGCCATCCCCTGAAGGAAGATAAACTTGCTACAACCAGTCTGCTTTTTTACTAATACAACTTCCTTATCTCTTTCCCTTGTTCCTGTAAAAGCCTTTCATTTTATATATCTTCTCAGATCTAGTTAGGATGCTGCCCAATTTGTGAATTGTTGAATAAAGCCAGTAAGGTCTTTAAAATTTACTCAGTTGAATTTAGTTTTTCAACAAATTTGTTGGCAGCAGTGGGATCCAAAGGAAATTTCTGATGGATTTCTGGAACAGCAAGAAACATGAGCACTGGTATCCACAAACCCTTCAAGTTCTCTTTCTCACCATTTCTGAAGGCTGTGGATAAATTCTTCTCCATTCTGATCTCTGCTGTCTTTGTCTTTTGTTTTTTTAAGATTATTTTTATTTATTTGAGAGAGAGCATGAGCAGTAAGGAGGAGGGGATGGAGGGGGAGAGAGAGGGACAAGCAGACTCCCTGCTGAGTGCAGAGCCCAATTTAGGATGCTCAACCAAGTGATCCACCCAGGCTCCCCAGTGAACTCCTGCTGTCTTTGTATTGAGCTCCATATCTAATTGGCTTTCTATTCTAGATCAGCAAGTCCGTTTAGACAGACAGAAAGCTCTAATAGAATGTCAGTTCTTAGCTCTTGATTCAATCCACAATTCCCAGTCCAGGGCTTAGCAGGTCAGTTTAAGCTGGAAGAATATTCTACTTAGAACTCAAGTCTTTAGCCCTTTGTTTGTCCACAGTTCCTCATTTGATTTGAATCCCAGTCCACAGTCCCATTTGTTGGGGTATGCTGGTTCCATCTTTTCCCCAGTCCCCAGTTCTGTTTTGGGAATTGCTGGGGGTACACACAAGGCCTTTTATTGGCCAGTCCACAGTAACATCTCTTTTGTTACTTTGGTGTGTTAATATGATTGTTTTGTGTAGGTAAAGGCCATTGCTAAAGACAATATCAAAAGCCAAAAGCCACAAAGTTGGTAGGCATGAGTCAAGCACTTAAAAGCTTTTTGCATGCTCACCACTTAACTCTGAGACTCCTGAATTAGGATAAATTGGTCATGGAAGAGTTAGACTGACACTAGGTCACCTGTCAACTTTAAGAAAATTTCTGTGTAATAAAGTACAATGTAAAACACCATTACCTTCCCCAACCTAGCATCACATTTCTCTTAGGTATTAATTTGGTTCCCAGAGACCCAAAGTGTGGATAAAGAGATGGATCTTGGAATGCCTGGGTGGCTTGGGATGCCTGGATGCTCAGCGATTGAGCATCTACCTTCGGCTCTGGGTGTGATCCTGGGATCTGGGATTGAGTCCCACATTACGGTCCCTGCAGGGAGCCTGCTTCTCCCTCTGCCTATGTCTCTGCCTCTCTCTCTCTCTCTCTCTCTCTCTCTGTGTGTGTGTGTGTGTGTGTTTCTCATGAATAAATAAATAAAATATTTTTAAAAAGAAAGAAAGAAAGAAATAGATCCTTAATTCCCAAAGAATTCAGTGTGCCATCTTCTAGCACACCTGCTTATTTTATGCCTAAGAACTGTAGTCCTGGAAACTGTAGATATCTACAAAAATAGCAAAGTCTTACTAAAAACAACCTAGAATTATAATGGCCATTCTGAGAACTATACCAATTAGATGAGATTGTTCATTTAAGAAGTGTACTTGAAAACAAGGGTTCCTAAATCAAATAAACAGAATTGAATACCTATTTTAATTGGCATGCAGAAGCCTCCAAAATGCTTCAAAATTCCAAAGTAGCTTCACTGAAAGATATGTTTGCAAAAGGCTAATGTAAAATAAAGATATAAGAGACACCCAAAACAAAAGACTTTAAGACTGACATAACTCCTATTGCTCCATCCATCCTCCTTTGAGTATTCTTTCTAGTAATCATCTGTCTGAATTGTCTTAGCACTCTGAAGAGACTATAAGACTGTTAACAAAAGTCTCCCAAAGCAGTGGTCTTACAGATGCCCCCATATCTACCTTTGAAGGTGGACCCCCATATCGGCTCTTCCAGGGTTGACAGGACTCTGAGGGATTTTCTGGTAAACTGCTATAATTTATAGTTTACAGTTTATAATTTACAAGCTCCTCTTAAACAGCCAAGGGAAACTAAAAACTGATGGAAAACCTTACCAAATTCTGGTAAATACTGGAACCTACAAATGGGATCCTGGTAAAAGTTGGCAGAAACCAGCAAAGGGTGAGAATTCTTACCAGGGTCAGCTCTCCCAAATCTCTGTCTATAATGCCTGCTGGAAGGATGAAAATAAAGTTTCATGTTATCCCTTCCTTTCCAAATCCAGAGTCATTGTTTATTAATCTCATCTCTCTCAGGGACAGCCCTTATCTCCTTATTTGTCTTGTTCTGTGTCCTGAGAGCTTCACTTGGTAACTGTCAGGTCAAGGACCCCAAAATACAGCCAAACAGGAATGTGGGTTATACTGTATTTGTGGTTAGATATGGCTAGACAGGGGATCCCTAGGTGGCTCAGAGGTTTAGCACCTGCCTTCCACCCAGGGCGTGATCCTGCAGTCCCGGGATCGAGTCCCACATCGGGCTTCCTGATGGGGCCTGCTTCTCCCTCTGTCTGTGTCTCTGCCTCTCTCTCTCTCTTTCTCTGTGTCTCTCATGAATAAATAAATAAAATCTTTAAAAAAAGAAAAAGATATGGCTAGACAGAAATGTGGGTTAAAGTCCATTCGTGGCTAGGGTCCTACCAAACTGCTGCCAGCCCTCAGGGAAATGATCTAAGTCTTTCTTTCTTTTGGCTGTCTTTGGGAGTGGCTTTGGACCTTGCCAGGATAATATCTTCTGTATCTTCTTTGAGGATGCCTCTTGCATACACAAAGGGGTTGTTCGATAATCTCAGGAATATTAACTCTTTGCCCCAGCTGAAAACTGAGAAGATATCTGAAAGGATTTTTTTCAGTTTCTCTGTGGTCAGAAATTGGCCAAATTGGAAGCTGATATTCAGAGTCTGATAGAACTTTTTAAATGCCTTTTCTAAGCTAAATGTACCCAAAGGGAAATAAAACTTTCTGAAGTCTTTGTGAAAGGATTTATTAAAGCATTCCAAAACAAGGTTCTAAATCCAGAACGTAAGAATCTTTTTGATTTTCATCTAAGTTGAAGATCTCCCTGATATAAAGGAGCAAACTGAAGATAATGTAGTTGGATGAATGGTTTAGCCATTGATATCATTTGGCTACATTTAGGCTACAACCTAGTTCTTTGAGGAATTAAAAGCAACTATCCTTGTCTTGGCAAATTTTGGAAAACTAGAAATATAACTCTAGAAACAATTCAGCTTTACCAGATGAGTAGGGAAGGTCCTGGCAGGTCCAGGAACCTGAGGATATTTTGGGGACCTTGAGGAGAGAAGAATTCACCCAAACTATAGATACTGCCAGTAACATCTGATGGAGGATCTGTGGTTTGGCTTCTTGGCCTCAAGAGGTTTTAAGAGTTTAATTGGAGAGTTCTTATGTGAAATTCCAACAGAACATGCTTTTTTTTTTTTTTTTCAGAACATGCTTTAAAAGAGCATATACAATCCATTGCTATTCCTGCTGCATTTATGTAAATAATCAGACCAAATTTAGTGTAAACAGATTAGTCTTATTATGGTCATTTTTGTAAAAAATGAGAGTGATTGCAGGAGCACCTGGGTGGCTCAGTTGGTTGAGTGTCCAACTCTTGATTTCAGCTCAGGTTGTGATCTTGGGATTGTGGGATCAAGCCTCTCATTGGACTTTTGCTCAGTGGGAAGTCTACTTGAGATTCTCTGTCTCCCTCTTCCTCTGCCTTTCCTTCCCACACTCTCCCTCAAATGAATAATTTTTTTTAATGAGGGTGATTGCAGAGAGAAAAATTATGCTTGTACCTCTGGGGTATTAGACCCTAATCCGGTTAATTGTCTTTAAAGTTTTATCATATACCTACAAACTGGACTGGATCCTGAATTCTAGTTTCCTCAAATATCAAGCTATGATTCTCCAAACTGATTTTTTCAATTTTCTCCCATTTTTCTGAATCAGAATTACTAAGAACAAAGACTATCCGTGAATCTCCTTGGAAGGAAGTATATTAAAGTCCTCACTAGCCAGATTGGCAGTCAAACTTCAGGGATTTGAACTTTGGGAACCACATCTCCTAATTAACCTGCTTCTTTACAAGACATGGGATCAAGAGGATCAAAAAAATTTCCTTCCATTCCTCCCTCCCTCTCTGACCATCCTTTTCCTATTTTTTGCACCAGGAAGTCCTTTGTGATTGTTTTGTCCACCTTTTGCTCTGACCTGGAAAGATAATGCCATTGTTCACGTATCTCAGGCCATTGCAAAGGGGAGTAATCCAAGCTACGAATGACTATTGTATTTATCCTGATGTTGGTCACCCTGTAGTTCTGCCCATCATAAATTTCTCCCTAATTTCCAATACCTCAGTTTCTATGGAACAAACTCAGCCCCCTCTCTGTCATGTCCATTTCCCTGTCTCTGGTTAACAATCCCAAACTTGGGAACTTGCATCCAGGATCTCTAAAAGAAAGGGGCAACCAGAGTAAGATTGCCTGTGTGGCCTACAGACCTTTAAATTTTATGGGCCTCCATGACTGTCACTTTTCCAGTCATGGGTCACAGACTCAAATGGAAATGACTAGGAAGCATTCATGATTCAAAATCAGCTTCCTTTGGTAGATCACTGTTCCCCTGGCTAGGAATAAGTGCCAATGAGACTATGATCAGGAACCTCTCCTTAATTCTTGGAGATATGGCAGAATGTCTTGCTAAAGCAATAGCTGTCCAACAAAAAATTCTTAAACTCTCTGACCGAGGTAGTTCTTGATAATAGAATAGCCTTTGATTATATTTTAGCTGAGCAAGTAGATGTGTGTGGCAAACACCAGCTGGAACACTCAGATTAACATTTCAGGGGAAGATGGAACTCATCTACATAAGATCACTGAAGAAGCCACTTGGTTTAAGAAAGTGACTCCTTCAGGACATCTAGGTGGCCCAGTGATTGAGTGTCTGCCTTCGGCTCTGGGCTTGATCCCAGGTCCCAGGATTGAGTCCCACGTCGGGCTCCCTGCATGGAGCCTGCTTCTCCCTCTGCCTGTGTCTCTGCCTCTCTCTGTGTGTCTCTCATGAATGAATAAATAAAATCTTCAAAAGAAAGAAAGAAAGAAGAAAGAAAAAGAAAGAAAGAAAGAAAGAAAGAAAGAAAGAAAGAGAGAAAGAGAGAAAGAAAGAAAAGAAAAGAAAAGAAAAAAAAGAAAGAAAGGAAAAAAAAGAGAAGAGAAGAGACTCCTTCAATGGGGTCTTTCTTCAACTTATGTGATTTTTATTGGTTTGAGTCTTGGGGAAACATGGCTCCAAGGTGAATTCCAGACACTGAGAATTCTCCTGCTTATAATAATCACAGTGGCCTTCTTGGTGTACTGTATTCCCTCCAAAGCTTTTAGTGCCTGTTCCCAGCCACTAGCCAACAAGCAAATGATTTCCCTAAGACTTGAACATCAGAAAAGGAACAAAGAGAATTCCCAGCTTAGAAATGTGAACCTGAAGTCATGACCTGTGAATACCACAGGGATTCAGCAGAAAGATACCACGAACTGTAAATACCACAAAGAAGATGAACAAAAATTGCAAGAACCTCAGAAAAGTAAGTAGGAGTGGCACTAATGCCTTTTGTTTGGATCACATCTCTAGTTAGGTTGAAAGTCTTGCCGAAGGTGGGGAATCATTAAGAAAGAGACAACAGTACCCAAATGGGATCACTTATGCTAAGCCCATGTCACCAAACTGAAACCTTTTTTTTTTAATATTTTGTTTATTTATTCATGAGAGACATAGAGAGAGACAGAGAGAGGCAGAGGGAGAAGCAGGCTCCATGCAGGATGCCTGATGTGGGACTCGATCCCAGGTCTCCAGGATCACACCCTGGGCTGAAGGCAACGCTAAACCACTGGAGCCACCGAGGCTTCCCACCAAACTGAGACTTAATAGCCAACTTAATTACACTTTCAGCATCTCCCAGGAATGGAATCTTAAATCAGTCAATCTGGAATCATCTGGTCAGCACTAATGAGGTAGGTAATATGCCTGATAGGCCCCTACTGTCCCCTAAACCAAAATGATCTTGTCACAAACAATCCACTTTTTACCAGCATAAGTTCCTCTGCTTTTTCATTTTGTACAGCTCTGCAGAGCTTTTATCTGCTAGATGGGATATTGCCCAATTCATGAATTAATGAATAAAGCCAATAAAGTCTTTAAAATTTACTCAGTTGAATTTTGTTTTTTAATACCTCTCAAAAACATGGATCTCTACCTAAGAGGATTTAAGTTGTCTTCCCTGCAGAATAGTTACAATGGTTTTATTTTTAGCCTCTATATCCTCAGTAAATGAAATAAAATCTAATATCAAAGAAAGAAGGAAGAAAGGGAAGAGCGAGGGAAGGAAGAGGAGAAAGGGACCCATCTGGGGGAAGTATCTCACTGTAAGGTAGTGAATCAGGATCTAGCGTCAGACAGACAAGCAAACCAGGAGCTAAAATCTTTTAACTGCTCTCACTTATGAGTGTGTTCCAAGTTATCTCACTTCCTTAAACCTCAGTTCTCTCATCCATAAAGTTAAGGGATAATACCATTGATTTTGTAAAGTTACTATGAATATTAAATGACAATGTATGTAAAGAAACTTGCCAAGTTCCTGGCACATATTAGGCACTTAATAAAAATGTAAAATTCCTTATTCTTGAGTACATAATCAAAGTTGAACATCTTCAAATAGCCTTACTAATATGCTGCCTTTAGGATGAGCAGGAAATAACTAATTCTAGCATTTTTTTTTTATGCTCTCTTCACAGCAAATTACAAACAGTACAACATACGTGGGAAGTTCATTTCTTTTTCTGTTAAAGCATGGAACTGTCGTACGAGGTGAGAAAATACGTCATCTTCCATTCTGAACAAAAGTTAGCAAATAAAATGTTGCAGACAAACTGAGAAGTAGAATAGGATGGCAAATCTAGGAATGTGCATTCCTACACATTGCACTACATTGTAGTGCACAGAAAAGGGTTTTACTTTGAGTTAATGTGCATATTTCAAAGACAAAGGTTTGGTGTTTATCCATTTACTGGGTCCTGTGTTTCAGGGGCATCTTTACAGTAGATTAGGAAAGTGTGGGAACAGATAACAGGATTAGAAATAGCTCAAAAGTCAACACAGGGTCCAGGTATCTCGCAGACATGTCTAACATTTTATAAAAGTGATAGATGACCTATGATAATATGGACACAAAGGAGGGAACACCCTTAGAAGGGACCATAATAAGCATGAACTTGTCAGTATTAAATTCAGGAAAAGGGAGTGGAAGATAAAAGGGGCTTGATATTAAGGAAAAGGAAAACAAAACAAAACAAAACAAAACAGTGGTTAAAATGCAACACAATAACCTGAAATTTCTCAGTGCTCCTATTCATCAGCAACTTCAAAGTATACTTAGTTATTTATCCTTATGCTGGAAGGGGTTTTAAAACCCATAAAACGATGGGTACAAGCACTTCATTGGTCACTCAGGCTCAGAAAATCTAGTCACTGGTGCATAAGATTTTCACCAGAGGTGTTTTTCTAGGTGTAGTCATAGTTCCTTTCTTTGAAAGAGTATTACATCCTACCTGAATTTCCAAAGACATTTGATTCTGTCTTCTTTGGCCTCAGATTCCAGAGAAACATGCACAGATTGTGGAGTATTTACCGTTAACCAAATAAAACAAATGAATTTTAACTGATATACCTGTACCCTCTCTTTGTTCCTTAGGTTTCCGAATTGTCCACCTTTCTATTGCTCGTTGCACTAGAATCTTGGGACTGGAAGAGATCTGATA
The DNA here is from genome assembly GCF_018345385.1 of Vulpes lagopus. Taxonomy (NCBI): domain Eukaryota; kingdom Metazoa; phylum Chordata; class Mammalia; order Carnivora; family Canidae; genus Vulpes; species Vulpes lagopus. The sequence goes on along the minus strand of NC_054842.1, from coordinate 28,738,506 downwards.
AGATACTTAATCTTTTCTTTCATGATGTAGAAAGCATCACTACAATATCCCCCAAGGAGATGTGTTCTGCAAAAGGTGGCCCATTCCTCTACCTTTCATTTTTTAGAAAGTTCATCCTTAGGATTGTATCACAACCTTTCTCTGAAAATTTTTTCCATTAGTTTGGCTGTTTCCTCTGGAACATCTCAAATGCACCTCCACTTTCATCTACAAATTAATCCTATGGGTCTAGTGAAACACATAAGAAACAAATACATACAAAAACCAACTATGTCTTAAATTTCTTCCTCTCAAAAGCTAACATCCAAGATTCCTTCAAGCACTTCTGTGTCAGGATAACATTTATCATCCTCCTAATCCCTTCACCACTACTGACCATGCCCCCATCCCATGAACCAGTTCTACAGGCTTATATTCACAGTGCCTTCCATCTAACAGGGACTTTGCTAGTCATCCAGGATATACGGGGGATCAAACAGCCCCCCAGGACCAAGTTGGGAAAGTCAGAAAAGATTGCCCTAAGGGACTTAAGATTGAGTTAAGATCTGAAAGAAGAGTAAATACTAACTAAGGGAGGACAGTGAAGGGCACAATTGGAACAAAGACCCTGGCTGGGAGTGGCAGGGGAACAGGGAGAAGAGGAAGAAGGGTACTGTAGATGGGGTGCAGAGAGCAAAGGGAGGCAAGATAAGCATGCAGCAGGAGAGGATCAGGGCCAGACCACATCAGGCCCTCCACATTGGGCAACTTTGTCTTTATCCTACAAGCAAGTAGAAGCCAATGAAAGACTGTAAGCGTGGGGCTGGGGAATTTCCTGTCAGGTTTGTGTCTCCAGGAGACCTCTCTGACTGTAGTTGGAAGAACTGCTTAGACAGGACAGCAGTGGTTAGAGGAAGACCAAGAAGAAGGCTGTTACAGCATTTCAGACAAGAGGTCATGATGGCCTCTGGGCTAAGATGGTGAGAGAGAAGACGACAGATTGATTCAAAGGATGTTTAGGGATAGAATCAAAAGAACTTGGCAATAAATTAGGTATTGACTGAGGGAGCCGAAAATGCCAAAGATGACTCCTAGGTCTCTGCCTGAATGATAGATGGATGGTGGTGGTGCCATTTGCTCAGACAGAGAAGACAAGTTCTGGGGAGGAGAAGAATAGGAGAGTGAGTGCTAATGACTAGAAAGCCATTCGTCTTCATGCAAGCCATCAGTTACAATTCTCAGGCATCTTGCAGGTTATGGAGTGCTGCAGACTGAATGTTTCTGTCCCCCCCTCCCCCTGCCACCAAATTCATATGTTGACTTCCTACGCCCCAGTGTGATGATATTAAGAGGGGGTCTTTGGGATGTGATTAGGTCATGAGGATGGAGCCCTCATGAATGGGATTCATGCCCTCGAAAATGAGATCCTGAAGAGTTCGCTCCCTTGTCTCCTTCTGCCACATGAGGATGGAACTGAGAAGTCAGCAATCTGCAACCAGGAAGCGGGCTCTCACCAGACATTGAACCTGCCAACCCCTCGATCTCAGACTTTCAGCCTCCAGAACTGTGAGAAAAAATTTCTGTGGTTTATAAGCCACTCAGTCTATGAGATTTTGTTATAGCAGCCTGAATGGACAAAGACATGGAGAAAACCACTGGAGGCTTTTTTAAGTAAATAAATAGCTCCTTTTTTTCTTTGTAATTTCTCCCTGCAAATAGAGGAGACTGTTATCATTACCCTGATAAAATGGTTCAACTTTTAATATCATATTCAATAGAAATACTAAGGTTAGCTTCATGTTATTATAGCAATTTAACTACCAGTGTTACCTATATATAATCACACGAATTCCAGGAGCAGGGTGCAGTCTCTGCCCTCTATCTTACACTCTACCAGATAATCTTTTCCTCTTGGTTCTGAAGGATAAAAGCTTTTTTTCCTACCCAAGCACAAGGACATGGGCCAAATGTCTTTAATTTCCCTGAGATGTCATTTGAACTATCAGTGTTTCATGACTTTTTAAAAAGAGGCTTTAAAAAATAGATAACTTTGGGGATCCCTGGGTGGTGCAGCGGTTTAGCCTGCCTTTGGCCCAGGGCGCGATCCTGGAGACCCAGGATCAAATCCCACATCGGGCTCCCGGTGCATGGAGCCTGCTTCTCCCTCTGCCTGTGTCTCTGCCTCTCTCTCTCTCTCTGTGACTATCATAAATAAATAAATAAAAATTTAAAAAAAATAGATAACTTTGGTATACTCTCAGGATAAAACCAACTCACTTTAAGGAGCTAAAGCCTCTGAACATTTCTTAAACCAAGCTGTACTGAAAATTATATTATTTCTCCTGCATCAGCCACTCAAAACTTTTACGTAACATTTCAAATCTCAACGTAGACTTTTTTGGGGGGGATGAAGGGAGTCCTTAATTTTTATATTGTTATTGAGAGCAGGTATAAGAGCCAAAATAAAGAGCAAATGTTCTGGGCAGCCCAGGTGGCTCAGCGGTTTAGCACTGCCTTTAGCCCAGGGCATGATCCTGGAGACCTGGGATCAAGTCCCACATTGGGCTCCCTGCATGGAGCCTGCTTCTCCCTCTGCCTGTGTCTCTGCCTCTCTCTCTCATCTTTGTGTATTCTCATGAATAAATAAATAAAATCTTTAAAAAAAAAAAAAAAGAGCAAATGTTCTAATGTTCAAATTACATCCAAATATTTAACAACCCTACTATTCATTAAGTAACCCAGCAAGAAATAAAAATCCAGTGACCCTGTTTGAACTAGAAACCTTTTCTTAAGCCATTGAAGAGAAACTTTCAAACAACCTCCAATAATATTTTGGTTTTAATCCTTAATTACAATATAGCTACTGTACATGTCCCCCTGGTCCTCAAAGACAATGCTTCTCATTTTAAGCAGATTAATCAGAGCAGGTCTTGATGCAGATATACCTGCTGTGACTGCAGTGTGTGGTTCTTGGATCACTTTATAAACATTTGAGTACCAGCTCCTTCTCATCGAGACTAATAAGCTTCACAGAGAGGGCACCTAGTTCATTTTTTACATTTTTATCACTTATAAATATGTTCTACATACAATATGTATGAGAGAAATTGTTCAATAATTGAAGGAATTAAGGAATTCCATTAAATAAGATGACCAAGCAGAGCTCTTTTAAGCTTGGCATTCAGTCCCATCCAGGTCAACATTTTTTGTCCATATTTATATGAGGACATCAATAATAACATGATTACAATTTCAGATAACAAAAATATAGAAATAGTAAAAAAAAAAATAGATTAATTTTGTTGGAAGATGATACTATATTTTCAAGATTCTAATTCATATCCCTGGCCCCAAAGGCCACTCTCCTTATTTTAAGCAGATTCACTGTTAAATAAGCAAGACATGTCAGGTCAGCTCATAGATGATCTCTCTTGATCAGAAAGAAGTCTTTCTATTCAATAGAGCAAAGCAGCATCAGCACAGATCATTCCCAATTCTTGTCTGTTAATTAACCATCCTGTATTTTCTGACTCCTCATATGTGGAATACATAGAAGAGATTCAAGTCCACGAGGCTAGCACAGGGTGGTATAAATTGAGGGACAAGAGCTCAAACCAGTAGTCTCCTCTGTCACTTAGTCTGTTATCAGGGTGGTTTCTCTATCATTGTCAAGTTGGTCTTCAGGCATTAACCTGCCCTCTGGACTCAGCCTACAGAACACTTTTCTCTCTGGTAGTAGTATTGCCCCTTTCTACATCCCTGCTAAGACTCACAGTACACACTGGAAAGAGCACTGAACCTGGACTCAAACAGGCAAACTCCAACCCAGCACTGATCCAAGGGAACGGGGTAAACCTCAGGCAAACCTCTTAATCTCTACTTCAACATCCCAAAATAAATGGCACATTTCCCCCCTAGATCTTAGCAGCCTCTGTCAACTAAAAATAACCCCATCTTCACCATCTCTTGCCCTCACCTGCATAACAGGATCCCAGCCCCTGAACTTCCCAACCTCCACATTCCCTCAGCCAGTTCTATAAACGTATCACCTACTATGTGCCTTATTTGTGTTTGGCACTGAGGCTAAAATAGCAAGCAAGAACAATCACGTACCCTGCACTGGGGTGAACAGAATTTTCACTTAAAGAAGAAAATTCTGACTGCCATGAGGAACTTGGATTGTAGAGTAATGAGAGTGAATGTGGGAACACAAATCCAAGTGCTGTTGCAATGGTCCAAGTAAGAAAGGATGACACAGCAGGGTTGCTGGTGAATGAAGATGGAGGATGTTTGAAGTAGAATCAACTGATCCTGTTAAGAGATTGCAAAGGGCATGTGAGAGAGAAAGAGGGAGGTACCGAGGCGATGGCAATGTTTCTGGTTTGAGCTTTTGTGCTGATTGATAGACCCCAGGAGTAGCAGGTTTGAGGACAGAGCTTGTGAGTTCTCTTCTTCAGTTTGCAACATTCACAAGACATCCAGATGGAGATGTCACATAGGCAATTGTATATACAAGGCTGAAGTGCACTGGGGATAAATATTTGGGAATTGTCAGCAAATAGGTGGTGTTTGAAGCCATGGGAATGGAGGAGCTCCCCAATGGAGAGAGAGCCACAAACTATCATCTTTTAACATTTGCTGCTGGCACCATGAATAATATCAATACCAGTAGTATTAACCCCTAAAAGCAGCTGGGGCACCTGGGTGGCTCAGTCAGGTAAGTGTCTCATGTGTCCTTGGATCAAGCCCTGAGTCGAGCTCTCTGCTCAGCAGGGAGTCTGCTTCTCCCCTTACCCAACCTCAATGTGGTCTTTCTCTCTCAAATAAATGAATAAAATCTTTTTTAAAAAGAAAAAAAAAGAACAATGTTCCATAAGAACAGCATTCCCTGGGGGTTCATAGGGCACTCAATTCTCTGTAGGCCTCACCGGGCTATAGCCAAGTCTATAGTCTGCCCAGTAGTAGAGCAAATTCTCCCTTCCTCACTCAGTGTCCCATTTGGTCACCTGAGTCACAGAGCAGGCTGATGGGGCTCCAGTACTCAAGAAAATATTGCCTGCACGTCTCACTCATTTCCCACAAGCTCAGACATCTATATCTGAACCAGTCCCTGGCTATTCGCATCAGACCAAAAGAAAAGAACTGCAACCATATACTCTTATGAAAGTCTCAGTGCACCTGCCCATACTCATCTGAGGGCTTGTTTAGGCTCAGGATGTGTCCCCATAATCACCACCACCACCACCACCACCACGCCACTATTTGAATAATGCTTTTCAGAAATGTTTCATCGTCTAATTTCCCCAAACTTCCACATCTTCATCTAATTAATGACCTTAACCTTCTACTTAGGTAGGGACTTGGCTTTGTGAAATACCTGCAATAATAGGGTCTAGGAATGCAAAGGGTGAGATCTTTGTTCTCCATCTGATAAATAACCTGTCCATCCACTGATTGACATATCACAGTAGGAATAATAACAAAAACTCCCAAACAAACCAGCCCTCAGGTCAAACCTTCATGTTGGTATGACACCAAGTGCAAAGGGGAAGAATTCTGAGGAGAAGCTTGAAATGAGAAAACATTTGTGGATAAGGTGAGTATAACAATGGCCTTGACAATAGGATATGCCGGATATATGGGAACAGTGGAATATATGGGAACCTACCAGGCCCAGGCCAGACATAAGTAGAGCCAAGAAAGGAAGTATGCTCCATAGGCAAGCTGCCTGTGTTAGGAGTCACTCCCACACCAGCCTATACCAGGCTTTAACAAAGAGCATGGTACAAAGAGTACCCATGGTACACGTGTATGGGTTCACATATGTATACATGTAAGCAAATGGCTTACTACATGTAATATAATAAGGGGCCCTGTTAGACACAAACAGAATGAATATCTTAGAAGAGGAAGGGCTGTGCTTCACTCTTCCTAGCCCAGTTGGAGAAAAGTTTTTTTACAGAAGTCATTTAACCTGAAAATAATAATAATAATAATAATCTGAGTCTTGAAGAATATATAGGCAATCTCCAGGTGGGCAAGTTATAGGTAAAGGACAGAATTCTAGGTTACAGTGAGGAGGGTCTTTGAAGGCACAGAGGTGAAGAAATAGATAGTGTGCCTGTGATAGTATTTTCCATGTGGGTGTACACAACATGGGGAGAACCCAATGGTGCTAGATGGGGTGAAAGATTTTAGGAAGCAGGGAGACACTACATTAAATAACAATGAATTCCTTGGAATTGAGAAAGCTGTCTATCTTTTCATTCCCTTCCATCTCTTCCAGAGAGAATGTCTCAGTTGGTTATCAAGATGCTAATCTTCCTTCTTAACAGAGTATGTTTCAGGCTCAGAGGTTTCCCAGGTAACAGTGTCTAGCTAGAATTTAATATTATTATGTTTTTATTATATTTATGTTTCTCTTCTGTTTATGGTAAATGACAGTAGTTTTCCATTTATAGTAGTTACGTAAAATTTTATTTCTAAACAAACAAGTTTAAGAAGTAAGTGATTTGGGGCAGCCCTGGTGGCTCAGCGGTTTAGTGCCGCCTTCGGCCCAGGGCATGACCCTGGAGACCCGGGATGGAGTCCCATGTTGGGCTCCCTGCATGGAGCCTGCTTCTTCTCCCTCTGCCTGTGTCTCTGCCTCTCTCTGTATCTCAAATAAATAAATAAATAAATAAATAAATAAATAAATAAATAAATCTAGGGGAAAAAAAGAAGTAAGTGATTTGCTTGGCAACTGCTTTGCCATGTGGTTTGAGTTTCTGCCTGAGGATCGGTGTCAGGGCGGTGTGCTTGCTCATCCCCGACATGGCCACTGCACACATCACATCTACAGGTTCACTAATGGGGGTGAGGAAGAGTGTTACTGATTTTTCATATCAGTGGAATTTGATGGAAAGAGATAGGCATGTCTCCGGAGTTGTTACTATATGTTAAGGGTTTGGAGAATATGGAATAAGAGACCATTTTCCTAATTAGTGAAAAATAACTTAGTAATGCTCACCTACCCCTTCTAGAAGGTTATGCAGTGTATTAATGTAGTGTATAGTAAAAAACAGCAAAAAAGTAAAGAAAAAAATGTGATTTAAATGCAAATATAGCAAAATATTAAGTTAATCACACCCTGAGTTTATGGTAATAATTATGACAGTGGTATATGAAGTGTTAGAAATACTCTCTAGGAGAAAGATTAGCAGTTTGCTACATTGCTATCATTATGTTAGCATAGATCATTTGGAGATAAGCATGGTAAAATGGGTCAAGCTTTTTTTCTCTTTTTTTAGATAAACACAATCAATGTGGGGTTAGAACTCATGATCCTAAGATCAAGAGTTGCATACTCTAATGACAGGGCCAGCCAGGCTCCTCAAAATAGTTCAAGTTTAAAGCCAGGCAGACAGGGCAGCCGGGTGGCTCAGCGGTTTAGCACCACCTTCAGTCCAGGGCGTGATCCTGGAGACCTGGGATCAATTCCTGCGTGGAGTCTGCTTCTGTCTCTGCCTCTCTCTCTGTCTGTCTCTCATGAATAAATAAATAAAATCTTTAAAAAAAAAAAATAAAGGCAGACAGAAATTCCAATCTTCTTTCAATAGGTGAGTGGCCTTGGGAAAGGGCTCTTGAGATCTTACTTCCCTCACCTTTAGACTGAGAGTCCATATTACAGGACTGACTCTAAGCATTAGACACAACAGATATGCGGGTCCTAAAATCATACACATTGTTAATCTTCTTTATAACTTTCCAACAAGCTTTCCAAGGTTAGCCATGATTGACTCTGACCTAATTTCTCTAATTCTGTGAGACAGTCTGTCTGCAGAGCTGTTAAATGGTTTCAGAAAAGAATTGAATGTGTTCTTTTTCTTTATTTCTCCATTAATTTGTATAGAAAGTTAAAAAAAAACACACTCACAACTGGCACAATGTCCATAATTGCCGGGTCATCCCAAAATGGTTCAAAATGAGGAGGGCACCACCCACCCAGTCCAAGTCAGAGGATCCATGTTATATTCCAATGTTCTTCGGAATGCATTTTGTAATATTTTTTAAACACACAAAAAATAAACTGCATAAACACCATAGACACATCTCTAAAAACTTAAAACACCAAGAAGGGGGTGGGGAAATAATCCACATCCAGTTCCAGCTCATCCTTTCAGCCACTCCCTACTGCTCAACCCCTCCACCCACCCCACCCACCTCCCCCTATAATGAGGCCTGAAGAAGCCTGTGATGTGGACTTAGTGTGGCAGACAACTCAGAGTACCACCACCCAGGTCTCTGGCTTTCCACTTCAAAAGCAAGCACATGCTGAGAGGGGGAAACCAAAAGATTTCTCTTGTAATCAGGACACCTTGCCTTAAGTAAGAGATAAACTGAACCAGCCCAACCCCCTTAGTAAGCACAGCCTGAATTTCCAGCTCTTGTAAAATCATTAAAGCATGGCATAAAAGCAGTTTTCCCTTGAACAGTGGTAATGATTTTCATCTACCAAATTAAGCATTGACTTTTTGGGAAGCCTGTCATTAAAGGATTTTCTGTCTGCTGACCTTTGCTTTCACTTCCTGGAAGTGTTTTATTAAGTAGGTCATCTCATTCAAATACAGAAGAGTACTAATATCTCCCATGCAGTTTTGCAGTTCTAGTTATAAGCATGACATGCAAGCAATTTAGGACTCTTTGGGTCTTGCATGTGGCTATACATTTGTTCTTTACCATGGTCATACTTTTTCCTAAATGAGCCACCAGATTTACTTATTTATTTTAAAGATTTTATTTATTCATGAGATACAGAGAGGCAGAGACATAGCCAGAGGGAGAAGCAGGCTCCTCACAGGGAGCCTGATGTGGGACTCTATTCCAGAACCCTCGGATCATGCCCTGAACCAAAGACACACGCTCAACCACTGAGCCACCCAGATGTCCTGAGCCATCAGATTTAAATAGATCAGATACAGCTATTTCTTCTTACAATTTGGTACAATTCAGAAACATGGTTTTTAGGAATGCCTTCTCATCGATTGTAAGGGATAGAATGAAATAAATTTCGAAACACAAAATGAAAGTATGATTTTAAACAAGAAGTGATCAGACATTTTAGCCATTTTTTTTTAATGTTTATATTCCCACATGCTAGAGTCTACTACTAGAAACCCTAACTTTTGATTGGCTAAAAAGATTGAAAACTGCAGTGCCCTATATACCTCCATAAAGAAAGTGACTAATTACTTCTGAATGATTGTCATAGCTCGTTAGCAATCTGTTTGAGGATATCATATTTAGTCTACACAATGTTTTTTTGTTTTGCAAATCCTGGTGATAATAACATAGCCTTAAATACACACAAGAAGACAAGTGCATCTCTAGGGTCTAATACTTTTATTTGTCAAGATATTAATGGTTTAAAATTTGTATTTGAAGCCCTAGAAAACTGTCAAGGAGTCTACAGTTTAACTCTAATAGAGTAGTTTAGTCTAACTATTCAGAAAAAGGAAAAGCGAATGGCTTTATTACAAACCTTGAGCTTAATGTCAGGATTCAAATAATATTCCAAATTCAAATAAATCTTCACAAGCCTCCTTGCTTCTCTGATTGCTAAATCCGATTAGCCCCAAGCAGGAGCCGACCTGTGCCTATAAACATGTAAACTAGCAGACATTGAATCACTAAGTCACATAAAAGCAGCACCCGAAAGCAAACACCAGTTAGCCTTAAAGATAATATAAACAAAATGATACCTGTTCTTCAGCTTTTTGGTTTCTCAGCATCGATAGATATTTCCTAATTGCATGGAGAGGATATTTTTTGAAATAAGAGAATCTAGACTGAGGCAACAGATTATCCATGGTGAGGAAAGTAAGAAGGTTCTTCTCTGCCCCACCCTGTCAGCAACCATATGAAGTCTAGAAGCTTCACAATTCCTCAGATGCCTAAGATTTGCTTGTAGCTTGATCACTTTCCTGCAAATAAAGCAAATGTTCTTGCAGCTTCCTTTTTTGGGGAGGGTTCTTGGTGAAATCAGACAGCGAAGTACGAGCACCGACCATCTAAAAGCGTCCAGAAATGCAATGCTCAAAGGGCAGAAGGAGCTGGGAGGAATTTAGGGGCTGGTCCACAGAATGCAAATTGCTTAGTGGTAGTGATGCGATTGTCCTATTTCTAGCAACAGCGTTCTGTTGCAAGCTATGTTAATATTAGCTAGCTGGTGACTTTCCACACCCACAGACTCTCGTGAGGTTTAATCTTAATTCTTCTGACAGCTTTTCTGGCTCTTAAAGAGGACATGACATGTGGGGTTTTTGGGTTTTTTTTCCTGTTTCCTTCTAGATTTTTTATCAGCATGAGCACACACAGGGACATCCCTTGGCTGTGACTCAGCTCAAAAGTGTTGATTCATTCAGTCTTGAGAAGCTTTGTTTTAGGGGACTTCTTAAAAAATTAACAATTTACTTCACTCTTCACTGTTATCAAGGAGTTCAGTGTCAGCACTTAAGAGGTTTGGTTTACACTGTCATGCATTATGCAACATGCCCAGGAACCAGATACTTTACGTTAATTGAACAATAGCTGCAAACAGATTCTGTTCTGAGTTAAAAGGTTTCTCTCCTTGAATCCTTATCTCAAATCCACAGGCTCAATCCAGAAACATTAAATTTCCCCAGGCTTTATTCCGAATGTAAGGAAGAAAAAAGGTTATACATTTACTTCCTAAGTATTATAAAAAGGATTCATGCTTGAAAAAAGAGAACCAGCTGAGAGGTCTATGGTCTTAGAGGACGTGAAATCATAAAATTTGAAAGTTCAATATTTTCTTAATGCTCTTTAGAAGTCACAGGGTTTCTGAACAAAGTTTCCAAGTAGGCTTTACTATTTTGTTATCCTTTTTAACATCCTAGTAGCTGGTTCATTTGATGGAAACATTTGGCCACTTTGGTAAGGGATCAACCCAAAATCATGAGGCCTAGATATGTGCTTTAAAGTGGAAAGAGAGAGCTGGTCTTTTCCCTTTCAGAGATAGCACTGTTGGGAAGGAGGGGGAAGCAAAGCTGGGAACCCACATGGAAGCCTGAGCAGTCCCCCTGGACAGCCGCCCTGCCCCTCCTGGCTGAGCCACTAGCCTTCAGGGAACACACTTGATGGGCCTAATGTGGGTCATGCTGTAGCAGCCCAGGCCATCTGTCAGGCTGGCCTCCCGCCCACTTGCAAGGTGATCTTCCAGTCCCACCAGAGCTAGGCTGGCAATTCCAAGAAGTCATTTACATAATGCTGCTGGGGCTGGCTCCCAGGAGGAGGAGGACCTGCCCTCCTGCCCCTGCTGTAGGTGCAAGGCGGGCTGGCTCTTCCAGTCTCCTCTGTATGCTGGAGACAGCCCACTCTAATGAGGGCCAGAGACAAGCACTGGGCTTGGGAACCACCAGAATGCTAAGGACAGGGTTGTGTGCTCCCTGCCAGCTCACAGCCAAGAAAAACAAGGAGCATGGAAACAGACACCCTCGCCCTGGAAAAGGGGGAGGCCCTTGAGGCTTTGGGAGGAGGAAAGATGCCATTTATATACACCCTTGAGGAACCCACGAGCCGCCCTTTTCCCTTGCTTTTTAAAAATATCTAAAGCTTCAGAGGTGCCTCTTCTCATGGGCAGAAGCTGGCGGCCTGCCAAACACCCACAGCTCGGCTGTGATCAAAGCCTTTTCCCAATGGATGAACACAGCAGACTTCATTTCCAGTGGTTGTTTCATGATCACCTTCTCCTGCTTTGAGGAGAGTAATGAAAAGAGAGATGGGGAAGGGATGGGTGTGGGGAGAGAAAAGAAAACCCAGACCGAAAACAGTCCTGGCTAGATTTAGCATAACAAGAAAAATTGGTGAAACAAACACAACTAAAATTCCCTTAGGTCTTTAACTGACAATAAATATCAATTGTATCTAATATGTACTGGGCCTTTCAGCCAGGCACTGGGCTAAATTCTTGACATTATTCATATAACCCTACAGCAGCACCTTACGGGGAAACTGAGGCTTAAAGAGGGTAAACAACTTGCCCAAGTCACACTGCTACAAAGCAGGGGAGAAGGGACTCCAACCAGGTAGACTGATGCACCAGTCTCCAGAGTCTTAGTTCCCAGTCAGTACACGGCACAGCCCCTTAGCCCACATCCCGAAATGGATTCCTGAGAGCCTCTTTACAGATGAATCTAACAAAGGAAAGGCATGGAGTTGCCTTGTTAACAAGAAATACAAACATAGGGATACTTGGGTGACTCAGTGGTTGAGCATCTGCCCTTGGCTCAGATCTGGATCCTGGGGTCCTGGGGTCCTAGGATCGAGTCCCACATCAGGGTCTTCACAGGGAGCCTGCTTCTCCCTCTGCTTATGTCTCTGCCCCTCCCTGTGTGTCTCTCATGAATAAATATTTAAAAAAAGAAAGAAAGAAAGAGAGAAGAAAGAAAGAAAGAAAGAAAGAAAGAAAGAAAGAAAGAAAGAAAGAAAGAAAGAAAGAAAGGCAAACATAGACTGCTAGAAATTTATAGACCAAGATTATTAGATTAGAGATTGGGTATATGTTCATGCAAAACCATACAGCTCCCTGGCCTGGATTCTGTGTAAGTAAGGCTAATCTTCATTATTCACCTTGTAAAGTTTCCTTTCTGAAAGGATTCTAGTGATCTTGGAAAGAGGTTGTGCTTGTAGATACAGATTTTCTGCTCCCCACACTTTGAAGACTACTGTAATCTCAGTTTCTGCAATGACGTCGGCTGCAATTAATTTCGCTCAATGTTTAATACAGATATGATGCGGGAGAGTCACAGTCCCATTGTATCCACAGTGTGGACATGTCTGCCATCTCAGCCTGGAGGAGTGATGGCTTAATTGCCACTGTGACTCGGTTGCCTTGGTGAACGGCAGTTAACCAGAGATCGGGTCAGTGCACATCTGACCAGAGACAGTGTACATCCACAAGGACGGAAAGAACCCAGTGGGTCAGCCCAGTGGTAAGAGGTTTATTCTGCTGTCCACCCCTGCAAAGTAGCACAATGTGGAGTGGAAGTGATTACCTATTATTTGTATAACTCACTGCCACGCCCTTGTCCTCTATCTAATGGGAAAAATAACCAACAGGGACACCTGGGTGGCTCAGCGGTTGGGCGTCTGCCTTTGGCTCAGGTTGTGATCCCAGGGCCTGGGATCGAGTCCTGCACTGGACTCCCCACGGGGAGCCTGCTTCTCCCTCTACCTGTGTCTCTGCCTCTCTTTCTCTGTGTCTCTCATGAATAAATAAATAAAATCTTAAAAAGAAAAGAAAAAGAACCAACAGAAACCACAAACCCAGTAAAGCCCTGGATCCAGGCTGCAGCCCCACCATGAAAGGATGTTTGTGTGTTGTCTTTGGTTTCTAAAAATTACCGGGATCCCTGGGTGGCACAGCGGTTTGGCGCCTGCCTTTGGCCCAGGGCGCGATCCTGGAGACCCGAGATCGAATCCCACGTCGGGCTCCCGGTGCATGGAGCCTGCTTCTCCCTCTGCCTGTGTCTCTGGCTCTGTCTCTCCTTCTATCTCTCAAGAATAAATAAATAAAATTAAAAAAAAAATTACCTGCTTTTTCACAAATAGCTTAAGGTATAGGAACCCCAATTTCTTCACTTGGAGAGCAACACACAGGGACAAAATTAAAGCCTGAAGAAAAAGTGACATGGATATGAAGAAAAAGATTATTTTACAATTTACTTCTTTTCAAATGTTGGAGAAGACGGACGAAAATGTGGGCTCGTGAGGCCGTCTAGCACTGTGCACTGCACACAGCAGGTATTGCATTAATACATGCCGGCACCTAGTTAGGAAAGGGGAAAGACAAAGAGAAAAGAATGGGGTTTATTTACACCACAAGGGTTCAAATCAGTATGAGAAACAGGAAAGGAAACCAGAAAAGTGTGTCTCCAGGATGCCTTTTAGTTGAAGGAGGTTTCTAAAGTGCATTAGGACAAACACAAAAACCCCACTAATCCCCTTCTCTTTCTCCTTTCAATCAGTGCTGAGAGTTTCTATCGGGAAAATGACTCCATTCTCTGAGAATTAATCTAGCCCAGAGATAAAATGAAGGGCAAGCAGTGAGTAAGATGGAGCAGCAGCTAGCCCGGAAAACAGAAACCATGTTTTATTATGAATTCCACTGAGACATCACTCTTATCCCACTAGGTCTCTGGATATTGGCTCAGTTTCTTGCTCTCCCAAGGACAGCTCTAAATGAAATCAGGAGAGGAGGAAAGGGAGGCATTAACCAAGGCTCCTTGGAGCAAGTTAATACAGACCCAACATTCCACCTTTTGCCTGATGAAACCTTTTGTGCTACTTGATATGATGGCATTTTCTTGCTGCTCCCGCCATGTAGGGAGTAATTACTTGACACCTGCATATGATGGATTTTTTACTTTCTCCAAATCCACATTCAAACCTCCCCCTGTGTTCCTATGACAGCTACAATTCAACAATTTTGGTGTTTCCAATTGCCCTGTGAGCTCTACAACTTTTATGCCTCCTGATTTCCGGGATTCAAATATTGATTTCTCAAACTTTACAATAACTCTGCACCCCTGGGACACTTGTCCTCCACTTAGGAAGAAAACGTTTTTCTGCATTGTTTAAAAACAAACTTGAACATGCATTAGCATCACCTGAAGGGCTTGTTAAAGCACAGGTTACTGGCCCCACCTTCACAGTTTCGGATTCAGTAGGTTTGAAGACTGAGATTTTGCATTTGTATCAGTTTCTCGGGTGATGCTGATGCTGGTGGTCCAGGGACATCAGTTTGGGTGCTGTCAGGTAAGGGACATGACTATGGAGCAATTTATCAGGTGGAATTTGAAGGACAGGATACTCTGTTTGCTGGAGCACTTTGAGAGCTCCCATCAGGTCCACATTTTAAAATCCACTTCCTCGGCAGTTGGGAGTTTTTCCTTAGTTCATCTGTTTTGTAGCCACTCTTCCATAAGGGAGCACCTGCAGTTATCAAGCTTCAGATGGACCTGCCTCCGAGGTCTGTCTTCTTGGGAGTATCTTGTCTTGATATCAGATTGCTCTCAAATTCTCACTCGGTTCCTCTTACCAAGCTGAAGCAGCACTGTAAGTAAACTTACCTCAAGGAGACAACCCTGTTTTTAAGCTCAGGGCCAGAAACCACAGCCAGCTGTACACAACACTCCCTCTCTCCCTCTTCTGCCACTAACACCTTATTCCACTGCAGCTGGGGAAGGAGGATTCTTGGAACAGGCAGCTAGCCCCTCATGCCAAGAATCTCCAAGATCACGATTTTCAAGATTTTCCACAAACCCCTCCCCAAGCATAATCTATTCATCTACTGCAATTTGGGCAGGGTCCTCCACTAACTCTGTCGCCTTTCATACAGTCTTGAGTTTACTGCAAACTGGTCCTTTAATAAAAACATAAAAATCCTCAGCAAGCTCACTCTTCCTGGTAGGTCAGAAGGCAGGTCTTTGGAGCTGTATTACCTTCTCCTCAGGACCATGATTTTCCTTCCACCCTCCCCATAGCAGCCATGCTTTGCTCTCTCTGAGAGGAGTAACACCAACCCAGAAAGAAAAGACTGAGGTATTTTCTCCTAAGGATGGAGAGCAATGGTTCAACACTGAGGGAACTTTCAAATTGGTAGTTGTGCTACCTACAATTCTCTGTGAAAAATAAAAATATGGTTTTTGCGATAAGGAACATACCTCCTCGCCCCCCACCACCCCTTAAGTAAAGGAGCTTTGGCTAACGAGGAGAATGGAGGGTGGGAGTGGGTGGGCAGATTGGTGTGTTCCCTTGTAATACTTGGTTTGAAAGGTAAGGCTGTTATTGAAAGCAGATGTGTGACTGGACAAAGCTACCTTGGTGGTGGATGGCTCTTGGGATCAAGAAGTGATCCAACGTTCCTTTCCCATTTCTCTGACTCCATTGTATGGGTGGAAGTTCAGTGGCCTGAGAACATGGTGCCTCAGATAATGCTTAAATACTTGTCTGAAGTTCTAGTGGAAAGGCCCAGGCCAGCGACATATAGGATAACTCAGTCTTCATTGCCACCTCCTGTGAAAACCTCTATTGAGAATGAGGGGATGAGAGTCTGATGGAGGTGGCAGCTCATGTTATCTAAAAGAAAGATAACATGCGTGCAGTTTGGGGTAGAGAAATTATTTATCACAATGATGTGGATAGTCATATTCTTTCACTCTATTTATCCCTGATTTTTTTTAAATATGAAAGGTAATTATCCAACATGGACATGATATATGTCTTCCATCAGTTGGATCACTAGAGAGCATTAACTTTGGTGCAACTCAGATTATAATTAGGTACAATGACCTGAGTAATCATTACCAGAATGTAAATTTGTGTTTATTCTTAAACCTTAGTATCAAAACCAGAGGTTTATGGGATTATTCATTTATTTATTTTTTGCAAGACTGGCTAGTTATTCTTTTTTTTTTTTTAAAGATTTTGTTTATTTGAGAGCGAGAGTGCATGAGCAGGGGATGGGCAGAGGGAGAGTCAGACTCTCCTAGGAGCAAGGAGCCAGATGTGGGACTCAATCCTGGGACTCTGGGATCATAACCTGAGCTGAAAGCAGATGCTTAACCAACTGAACCACCCAGGCATCTGAGACTGGTTAGATGTTCTTTTGAGCCTTGCTTCTCCTGTGGTCCACAGAGCAACAGCATTAGCATCAACAAGTCCCCAGATCTTGTTAGGAATGCAGAATCTCAGGCCTCATCCTGGATCTTTTAAATCATAATCTGCATTTTGACAAGAACCCTGGGTTGTTAGAATGAAATACCTTTGACCTGCCACCAAAGAAGAACAAGGTGTTTTTGTTTTTATTTTTACTAGATGCAGTGCTCAACCTTGCTGCCATCGATCCCCTCTTGTTTTCTCAGGTGTAGTCCTACCAACTTCTCCATAAAGTGTTTCCATAAAGTAAGTGACACACACTGTACCCATCTCCTGTGATGAGGTGTGGGAAGATTAGTACTAGAAGCGTCTCTCCCAAGAAACACTTCTCATAAAATTGTTTCCTGTCTCCTTGACCAAACTGGAGTCAGCTCCTCTGAGTCTTGTCTTTTTATTATTATTATTGTTTATTCATTCATGAGAGACACAGACAGAGAGAGAGGCAGAGACACAGGCAGACGGAGAAGCAGACGGAGAAGCAGACTCCTTGTCAGGAGCCCAACACGGGACTCAATCCAGGGACTCCAGGATTGCGCCCTGAGCCAAAGGCAGGTGCTAAACCCACTGAGCCACCCAGGGATCCCCTGCTTAGTGCAGTTTTAGCAAGAATATCTGTTGGGTTAATTTAACATAACCCACTCTCCCTTAGTATTACCCTGGCCTGCCTTCAGCAGAATTCCCTAGCATGTAAATGGCCCTCATACAATTCCAACCAATTTCTATGTGACTTCAACTCTTAATCATTATACAGGACTACCTCCATAGCTGTTTTATATTTCCAAGCAGGATGCCTGATGCACAATAGGTACCTAATATATGTACTTATGAAATGAACAAGCTGAAAGACCAATCAACTTTTATGTTGTCATCCTTCCTATTTAAAGTTCTGTAACTAGTGAGCTATTTTAGGTCTGGATTAACTGTGGTTGAAGTAACAGATACATGGTTAGGATCTCCATGACACATAGAGCCTGTGCTTCCAATTAATGACAATCACCTTTTTCTTCCTGTATACTCCTGGTCTTTAACGTAACTCCTGGGCTCAAACCAACCTCTATCACAGCTGTTTACTGGATGCTACCATTTCCCAGTGCATCGAGCCAAAGCCATAAAAAGTTTTCATTTAAAGATAAAAAATGAAACAACTTTTGTGAAAGAGATTAACACATAGACAATTAACAAATGCTAATTCTCCATCATCACTGGAGAATTTATGCACTGATTTACCTGTATAACAATATGTATGATGATTTGTTTCGTATCTTAGTGGGCTCTGGCTGCTGTAACAAAATACCACAGACTGAGTGGCTGAAACAACAAACATCTTTTTTTTTTTTCATGGTTCTGGAGGCTGGAAAGTCCAAGATCAAGGTGCCAGCAAAGTTGGTTTCTGGTAAGGGCTCTCTTCCTGGCTTGTAAACAGCCACCTCTCATATGTCCTCACACAGTCTTTTCTTGGTGGGTACACTCAAGACAGAAAGAAAGAGAGAAATGAGGGAGATTGAGGGTGGTCTAGTGTCTCTCTTTAAAAGAACACTAGTCCTATTGGATTAGGGTCCCACCTTTTTTTTTTTTTTAAGATTTTATTTATTTATTCATGAGAGATACAGAGAAAGGCAGAGGCACAGGCAGAGGGAGAAGCAGGCTCCCCGTAGGGAGCCCGATGTGGGACTTGATACCAGGACTCTAGGATCACGCCCCGGGTGGAAGGCAGGCACTAAATCACTGAGCCACCCAGAGATCCCAGGGCCCCACCTTTATTGCCTCATTGAACCTTAATTACTTCCTAATGATGAAGCTGTGGAATATAGATGAGGTTTGGTGGGGTGAGGTCCAGAGCTGAGAACCAAGAAAGAATTCTTGAGACGTCTTTGGTGCAAAATGGTGGTTTTATTAAGGCACGGAGTCAGGACCCATCATTGGGCAGGAAGGGCACTGCCTTGGGCTTGTGAGGGGTAGCTGATTATATACCTGGGAGTTGGAAGGAATTTGGGAATAGTGTACTCTCTAAGGAATTTTGGAAGGTTTCCAGGACCTTAAGGGGGCTAGCTGTTGTTGGGAAAAGGTCACTTGTTACCATCTAATAAAACCTGAGTCATGAGACCCTTCAGATGTATATCGGTGTGCCATGTACGTGGGGGATGATTGCCAACATGTATCTTGGGGGGGAGGGTTAGAGATAAAGGAAATTTCTAAAGGAATTTTTATATGTTAAAGTAGTCTTACAGGATCCTGGGGGTTGGGCTAAGATTGCCTTTTGCCCTTAGCAAAGTATTAACGTCGAGGCAGTTGAGTCCGTAGAGGAATGTCTCTCTGCCTGTTTCAAGGACTTGTCAATGGGCTGCCCCAGGCTTGTGCTTTGTACTCAGCTAGCCCTGTTCCCCATCACTTTAGAGGTTCTGTCTTGAGGTTAGGGCTTCAAGATATGAGTTTTTGGTGTGTGTGGGGGTCACGCAAACATTCAACCCGTTGATTTAGGATTGATTTAGGATGAAAACAGAGGGTTAAGGGTCTTGAGGATTTTAGCACATTGTTGTGCTCAATAAAATGACTTGAGCAATACTTGCTTATACCTAAATTGTTTTATTTTTCTTCTAGTGAGGATCCATGCCTCTATAAAATTTTGAAAAAAATTGCCTACTCAGAATTTATTTATGAATGCTCAAGTTTCCTGGATGAAAGATCTCGGTATTACTTAATGATGTGAAACATTTCATCAAAATGAAGAAAGTCTCCATTACTTTCTAGCTTCAGCATGAAAGTGTAATTCTCATCCTAATTTACAGTTGCTTTATTTAAAATTGGGTTTTTTTTTTTTGAGTTATTTCCTTGAACTATCCCAAACCATTTCTTTCTTTCCTTAATATTAGTTTTCAGACACTTACATATAATTCTATTTCCCCAGAGGCCTTTGTTTACAGTTACAAAATCTTTATTGCTACAGAATTCCTTTCACTCTTTATGATTGCTCTTGCTCCAAGGTCCTGTCTAGACCTGACATCCTATGATTCCAAGATGCTCCATGAGGAAAGCAATGTTTTAAACTGTAAGGCTTGTCAAGCTCAAAAAGAATATAAGGTTGAAGAGGTGGGTAGAGCAACAGAAATGCTGTTATTGCTATTGTTGCACAGAATTGTAAAAGGAGCTCAAAGTGACAGCATGCATTGATTCTCCTTTCTTCATGTAGCTGTAAATCTGTAAACAAGTCGGTTTCCAAGAGCTTGTCAAGAATTTCTCCTTCCCAAGAATTTTCTTTCAAGTGTTTTTGATGGCTTTCTACCAGGCATATCTTATGTAAAACTGAACTCTCCCACCCCTCTTACCAGCAGGTGCCCAGTTCTCAACTTCCATCTGCATTGTATTTTATACTTTTGTCTTTTTTTAGCAGCTTACGCCTTTGTTTTTCAAAGAGGCAGCCTTGTAACAGGTGCCTTCACTTGGCAGCTTAACTGTTGCCAGAGCTGCTAAGTTTCCTCCCCGTGGTGGCTGGGTTTCTTGCTATTGGTAAAGGCAGGTGTAATGCTGAGACCACCATTTGGAATCCACTATACATCAGACGGGCTATAACATCTGAATGAAGATTTTCATTTTGCAAATTTTAAACATGTAAGCACTAAAGTGCCCATTTTAAAAGAATTTTAAAGGACAACAGCTTTTTTTTTTTTTTTAAGATTTTATTTATTTATTCATGAGAGACAGAGAGAGAGGCAGAGACACAGGCAGAGGGAGAAGCAGGCTCCATGAAGGGAACCCGATGTGGGACTCGGTCCCAGGACTCCAGCATCACACCCCGGCCAAAGGCAGGCGCTAAACCACTGAGCCACCCAGGGATTCCTGGACAACAGCTTTTTAATCTCATTCTAGCTTAGGTTCTCTCTCCCTATTGTGACATGCAGACTTCACTTTGTCTCCAGAAGAGATGTCACTTATGACTGAAGTCATATTTCTATTTTTCATACTGAGATCACTAAGCAAGATTTAACACAGGCATTCCTTGGCACCACAGTTCCTGATCAGAGCCACAAGAAGAGAGGGAATAAAGTACACCCTTTCCCCTCAGGCAGATTGTGCCAGTTATTAAGTACCTGTGTCTCGGCTCCAAACACATCGTTCTGTGCTCAGTGAGGCTGGGATTCTACAGATCACATTCCCTTTTGCCAGCAGTTCCTCACTAGGCTTTGCCAATGGAGGGTGACTGCAAGTTTGAAGGAATAAAAAGGGACTTGCTCCTTTTGTTTCAGTTTTGCTTCCTGCTCTGAGACTCACACCAGCAACACTTCTTCACCAGGGCAGCAGCCCCTTGGCAGCAGCATTCCATCTCTATAATAGAGGTGAAAAAACTTGCAGTTTTTCCAACATTCTCAGAATCTGCCCCATTGTCCTGCTCAGAAGCACCAGCACAGCCAGCCAGTGCCTGCCCTTGGGTCCGGATGTGAGTACCAGCTGGCTAGTGCCCCCTCCCTCTTCAGGGGTCTGGGTCCTAGCCTCCTTCTCAACTTTGAGCTAAGGAAGTTTGGTGGACCCGGACTTTAGGCATCATCATGCATCAGATTGAAATTCAGGTCGTTTTATTGAATATGAAGGGTAAGGGTGTCACAAGAAGACTGGAGGACTTGGGGACATTCAAAGTAAGGGTTAGTGACTTCCAAACCTGTGTCTGTGTGCCAGACATCTTTCCCAGGTTTATTTTTTATTTTTATTTACTTTTTAAAAGACTTTATTTATTTGTGAGAGACACACAGAGAGAGAGCACACGGCAGAGACACAGGCAGAGGGAGAAGCAGGTTCCATGCAGGGAGCCCAACACAGGACTCGATCCCAGGTCTCCAGGATCATGCCCTGGGCTGAAGGCAGTGCTAAACCACTGAGCCACAGGGCTGCCCTCTTTCCCAGGTTTAAATGGAGAGCCCATATGTACCTCAAACTCAGAATGTCTAAAATTAAACCTTTGTCTTCCCCCTTGGCTCAGTGAATTCTTCACCATCTACCAGTTGCCAGCAAGAACTGTTTTTTAGGTTCACAAATACTCTCCAAGTATTGCTGATTTTAATTCCTGAATGTCTCTTACTTTCCCTCTCTATTTCACAGCCCTCGTTCAGATCCACTAGGCTACTGCAAAACCCTCCTAACTTGTCTCTTTGCTTCCTGGCTCTTTCCCTTCTAATCTAACCTTTCTAGAGTGTGTGCCTTTGAAAAGTTCTGAAAAGATGATAAAAACTTGTGATTTTCAGAACACGGTCCTAGATCTACCCAGTGACTCTTCTGCCCCTCCAAATCATTTAAAATTTTTCTTTTTGTCACTGTTAAACACAACTTGATGATATGTCATGGTGTTGCTAATTCATGTTTCTTGTGCTTATTGTTCACTGAGCTTTAGTCTGTGGGCATATAGTTTTCATAGTTTGGAGATTTTTTTTGTCCATTATTTCCTCAAACGCCTCTTCTCCCTCTCACTTTTAGAGACTGCAGTAACATACATATTAGGCCATTTGAGTTGTCCCACAGTTCAGTGCCTCCCCTTTTCTCTTTTCTTTTTTCTCTCCATGTTTCACTTTGAAAACCTCCTACTGCTATGTCTTCAATTCACTAATCTTTTCTTCGGTCATGTCTCATCTGTCACTAATTTTATTTTGGATTGTTTTGTATTTTGTCACTAATTTATTAGTGTATTTTTTTTGTCTCAGTCATTACAGTTTTGTGTCTGGAAGTTCTACTTGGATCTTTAATTATGTTTTTATATTTCTTATGTCTCTACTTAACATTTCAAATGTATGGAATACAGTTATTATGACTGTTTTAATGTCACTCATCTTCTAATTCTAACATCTATGTCAGTTCTGAGTTAACTTCAGTTAATTGATTATTCTCCTCATGGGTCATATTTCCCTACTCCTTTGTCTGCCTAGTAATTTTTGTTTGGATGCCAGACATTGTAAAGTTTACCTTGTTACATGCTGGATATCTTTGTCTTCCCATAAATATTCTTGTGCTTTATTCTGGAATGTTAAGTTAGTTTGATCTTTTGGGGTCTTGCTTTTGTGATTTAGCCATTTTTAACCAGAGCTATTTATTTCCTGCTACTGAGGCAAGATCATTCTGAGTTTTCTACCTATAACCCTGTGATTTATGAACCTTCCTGTCTGGCCTGTGAACACACTACTTTTAGCCCTATGTGAGCATCAGGTAGTATTCTCTAATCCTTTTAGATTTTTTTTTCCTCCAGCTGCAGGTAGTTTTCAGATCATTACTTGGCTGAAGGCTCAAGGAAGATCGAAGATTTCTCAGGTCTATCTGGGATCTATAGTATCTCACAGAGCACTTGTGAAAACACAGATCAAGTGTTCTTACATATATAAAGGCTTCTACCTTAGTCTGACACATAGTTGGGGCTAAATAAACATTTTTTATCTTGGTTTAGATCTCCGATGCAAAATAACTTTAGTGGACATTTCTCTTTTTTTTTTTTTTTTACTATCCAGCATCTGTACTTCATTCTAATGAGGCAGAGCTTGTTTCCTAACACAGAAACTGCAAAATGCTGGACTCCTTTTTTCTAATGTCCTTGCTACTAGGATGAAAGCCCATGACCTAGCCCTAGTCCATGACCATGACCTATACCCACACTTTTTCTATACTTTAAAGAATCAGGTCCAGGGAAGAAGCAGAGACCACACTGAGTTCCTTCTAGGGATAGGAAGAAGCAGAAGCAGTAAGAGCAGTTACCTCCATTCTTCAGGAACAACATTCCTAGTGGCCATAGTAACAATGGCCTAGCAGATGGCCCTCTGGTACCTAGCAGTATAGCAGTGGGGTCTTTGCTGGATCTATTGCATGGTGAGATTTTGAGCTTTTTTCCAGCTCTGTAGTCTGTGCCTGGTTGTCTAGTTTTTCTAGAGATGCTGCATGCCATCCAATATCCTTCAACATTCCTACTATTAAAGTATAATGTACATGTGTATGTATATACTTATATATAAGTTTATGAGTATGTTTATATATCATGGAAGTGATGATTTTTCATAAACTGAGTTTTCATGAACTGAACACATGTTTATAACTGGTATCCAGATCAAGAAACAGAATATTACTAATGTCTTAGAAGCTTCCTCATTTCCCCCTCCAAGTTTCTACTCTCTGCCATCTAAGACAATCATAATCATGATTCAGCATCAAGAATTAGTTGTGCTTTTTTTTTTTTTCACTTTATACAAGTCAAATCTGCCCACATATTCTCTTGTTTACGTCCAACATTATGTTTGTGAGATTCATCCTTATTGTTTGGGTATAGCTGTTGCCTGTTCTTATTGGAATAGTAAAGCATTGCATTTTGTAAATATACTGTAATATATTTATCCATTTGTACCAGGGGTCCCCAAGACCACCCTCAGGTTCAAGGATTTGCTAGAAAGACTCACAGAACTCAGAAAAGCTGTTAAACTAACAGGTGTATTATGGTTACAGCTGATTGAAATCAGCCAAGGGAAAAGATAGAACTGAGTCCAGGCAAATCCTGCGGCAGAGGAGACGCACGCAGCTAACATTGTCTTCTTGGTGCGACTCTTACAGCCGGTCGTCTCAGGGCAAAATGGCAACTCTTAATGAAAAACTGATTGTACCAGTTGCAGAAGAAGAGGCAGTGATCCCAAACAGTAAGACCACTGTAGTGGGTGTTGGACAAGTTGGTATGGCATGTGCCATCAGCATTCTGGGAAAATCTCTAGCTGATGAACTTGCCTTTGTGGATGTTTTAGAGGATAAACTCAAAGGAGAAATTATGGATCTACAGCATGGGAGCTTATTTCTTCAGACACCTAAAATTGTGGCAGATAAAGATTACTCTGTGACTGCCAATTCTAAGATTGTGGTGGTGACTGCAAGAGTCTGCCAGCAGGAGGGAGAGAGCCGCCTCAATCTGGTGCAAAGGAATGTTAATGTCTTCAAATTCATTATTCCTCAGATAGTCAAGTACAGTCTTGATTGTATCATAATTGTGGTTTCCAACCCAGTGGATATTCTTATATATGTTACCTGGAAACTAAGTGGACTACCCAAGCACTGTGTGATTGGAAGTGAGTGTATTCTGGATTCTGCTAGATTTTGCTATCTTATGGCTGAAAAACTTGGCATTCATCCCAGCAGCTGCCATGGATGAATTTTGGGAGAACATGGCGACTCAAGTGTGGCTGTGTGGAGTAGAGTGAATGTGGTAGGTGTTTCTCTTCAGGAACTGAATCCAGAAATGGGAACAGACAACGACAGTGAAAATTGAAAGGAAGTGCATAAGATGGTGGTTGAAAGTGCCTATGAAGTCATCAAGCTAAAAGGATATATCAACTGGGCTATTGGATTAAGTATGGCTGATCTCATTGAATCCATGTAAAAATCTCTCCAGGATTCATCCAGTGTCAACAATGGTGAAGGGCATGTATGGTATTAAGAACGAAGTCTTCCTGAGTCTTCTGTGTAACCTGAACGCTCAGGGCTTAACCAGTTTGATCAACCAGAAGTGGAAGGATGATGAGGTTGCCCAGCTCAAGAAAAGTGCAGATACCTTGTGGGACATCCAGAAAGACCTAAAAGATCTGTGACTTCCAGCTTCTAGGCTGTAGAAATTTAAAACTATGATGTGATTAACTGTGAGCCTTTAGTTTTTCACCCATATACATGGATCACAGTTTGCTTTTATCTTCCTAAATATGTGAATCTGGGCTCACAGAATCAAAGCCCATGCTTGGTTTAATGCTTGCAATATGAGCCTTGAACAAATAAAATTAACTATTGTAGTATGGAAAAAAAAAAAAAAAGAACTGAGTCCAGAGGAAACCAGGCACAAGCTTCTAGTTGTCGTCTCCTGGTGGAGTCACATGGACAGCACAAGTGTGTATGACAATATATAAAAGGTAGTTTCCAATCAGGGAAGCTCATCCAACCCTTGGTGTCCAGAGTTTGTTGCTCTTTGAGGCCAGTCATGAAGGCATGTAGTGTCCCCACTGCTGACCTTAGCTACTCAGTATCTACCCCCGCACAGGTCAAAATGATAAATTGTGGCTTAAAGGCTCAAGCATATAAAAATAGATATTCACATAAATCACATTGTTAGCTTAAACTAACTAATATAGCCCATAGCTTTAGGCATACAACGACACTCTTTTCAGGCAGGATATCACAAAAGCTCAGAGATCTTCTCTTAGGAGCTAAGCCAAAGGCAAGTGCTGAAGACGTGAGAATGTACAGCAGTTGAGAAATCCAGGCTTTCAGAGTTAATCTTTTGTGACTACCATTACAGTGGTTTTGTTTTGTTTTGTTTTGTTTTGTTTGTTTTGTTTTTTTACCATTACAGTGTTGATGGGCACTTAGTTTGAATTTTTAATATGAAAAGTGCTGCTATGAACATTGTTTTATGTGTTTTTGGTGAAGATTTGGGTGCATTTCCATTGGGTGGTTACTTAGGAGTGGAAATGATAGGTCATAGGATATGCATTTGTTGAGTTTTCATAGCCAAGGCCAAAATGTTTTCCAAAGTGACTATACAAATTTATACTCCCAGTATCAGTGTCCAGAACTTTCTAATGTCCTTTTTAAAAAAAAATCATCGAGGTTCAACTGACCTACAATAAAATGCATATTAAAGTGCACAACTTGATAAATGTTGCCATATGTGTATATCCATAAAACCAGCACCACAAGCAAGATAGTGAACCTATTATTCTCCCCTAAATGTTTCCTTGGATTCCCAATATTCTCATAATGAATTTGTTTTCTCTTTAAGCTGGAGTCCATTTCTGTTGTTTACATCTGAGACTTCCTAGCTGATATAATCCCACCTTGAATTGTCTTGTATTTGTCCCCAGCTTGGTCTTCTGCATTTCTTTTCTCTTTGACAGATTCTTGCTGAGCATTTACGATGTATGCTAGACTCTATTCTTTCCCTATCTTAGTCAGTTTGGCTAGACTCCAGGTCCTCTGATTGCAGCTTTGTCCTCAAGACTCCTGCTAATTTCCACACATCTTTTTATTCCCTGTTCTCGGCAGGCTCTTCTTGAACAACCTTATGTAGCTCCTGGTCCCAGTCATTCCTGGTTGACCCAGAAGCAAACTTCCCTAGGTCAAACTCCAAGATTACCTAGATGGTAAGAAAAGGGCCTCTTCCTCAGGTCTTCCTTAAGTTTCCTAGGCCAGTATTATGAGTTGAATTGTGTCCTTCACAAAAAGATTTGTTGGAGTACTAACCTTTGGTGCCTCAGAGCATGACCTTTTTTGGAGATAGGATCTTTACACAGGTAATCAAGTTAAAATGTGATCATTAGGGTAGCCTATAATCCATTATAGTGAGCGTTCTTATAAAAAAGATAAGTTTGGACACAAAGAGAGAGGAGATGCTGCAGAGAGACACAGGGAGAAGATGGCCATATATAAGCCAGGGAGAAAGGCCTGGAACAAACCCTGCCCTCACAGCCCTTAGGACAAATCAACTCTGCTGACACCTTGATTGTGGACTTTCAGTCTCTGGAACATGAGATAATACATTCCTATTGTTTAAACCACTCAGTTTGTGGTACTTTGTTATAGCAGCCCTTGTAAATTAATACAACTGAGTAGGATGCATCAGCTTTTCCTAATAATTTTCAGATGTGAGGTGGACAGCTGAGGATCAGAGCGCTGTGGCTTTTGGAAACACGGTTGCAGGTGGAAAGAGAAGAACATGGGAGGAGCAAACTAACTCCAGATTATTTGACTTTGGCCATTCATGAGACTCTGAATGAGGCCTGGCTAGATTGCGAGGTTCTATACTCCTTGTTCTTTTCTTTCTGTTTTCTCAAATTGATAAACATGATTCATTTTTCAACAGCCATCTGTGGGAACACATGGACTCCTTCACTTAGTAGCTATTAAGATCTGTTCCATAGTCTGAGGGGGCGATTTGGGAATGTTTTTCTCCCAGGTCTTTTTCATGGGAACTTTTCCAAAGTCAGAAGATTAATATAATAAAATCTTAGTGATAAGCAGTACAGCATGTCTTGAAAACTCCCCCAAATCTTCTCATCACCTTTAATCAGGTCATATGATGGGTTACCTTCAAAGAAATGGATTTCAAGCTGAGTCCTTAGAAGGACTAGATTTTGCTTTATTTGTAAAATATTGTGAAGTTCCAGAACTTTTTGTCTTGATGGTCAAACTTTTGATTAAGGAGGAAAAAGCAGGGAGAAAGAGAATGATGTAAACAGAAAATACATTGGAAATAGTAAATGTATTCAGAACAGACAGCTTATTGCCCTTCCAGTTGAACCTGGCAATAAAGGATATAATAAATGAGTCCCCTCGGGAATTTTCCATTTCAAGCGCTTTCTTTGGCTATTTTCACCCTTCGGTTTCCATCCCCATTTTTGGTCTTTAGGTCTGGATTTGAATATATTTCAGCAAAGCCGCATAAATGACCCACTTGGTTGAGCCTTGAGGGGTCAGATTCTAAATTCTGCTCAGAAGTGATTACAGTGACATCCCCTCAAAGACTTTGTACTGGTGGTTGTTAATGAGTGCCTTGAATTGCTAGAGATCAAAGACCCCCTTCTGTGTCTCTGGCTCAATTCCCCTTTCCTTCATTGCTCTGTCCACAGAGGTTGCTTTTAAAATTGAGATAAAATTCATGCTGCATAAAATTCATTATTTCAATGTTCTTAGAGTGTACATTTCAGTTGTTTTTAGCTTCTTCCAATGTTCTGCAACCACCAGCACTATCTCATTCCAGAATGCTTCCATCACCCCAAAAAGAAACCTTGCACCTATTATCTATCACTTCCTAATTTTTCTATTCCCTATAGGTCCTGATAACTACTAATCTACTCTCTGCCTTTGTGGGTTTGCTTATTCCAGATTTTTCAGATAAATGGAACATATAATACATGGACACTATGTCTGGATTCTTTCACTTAGCATCTTTTCATCAATGTTGTACGATGTACCAGCATTCCATTCCTTTATATGGCTGAATATTATTTCATTATATAGATAAATCTCATTTCATTCATCCATTTATCAGTTGATGGGCATTTAGGCTGTTTCTCAATTATGAATAATACTCCTATAAACATGCATGTACAAGTTTTTGTTTGGATATATGTTTTCAGTTCTTTTAGATATATATACCCAGAGGTGGAACTAATGGATCATACAGTAACTCTGTTTAACTTTTTGAGGAATTGCCAAATGATCCCAGAGTCTTTTTTTCAGGGAGAATAGGATGATAAGGTTGATTTCAGGCACACTGTAGTTGAAGGGCAGTTGAACTGTCAAAGAACAATGCCCGCTGTGAAGTTCAAAATAAAAAGGTAGTGCCCAGATGAGATAAGGTCAAATATTTCCTTAGTTTGGGCATTATCCACATGCAGTTAAAGCTACAAGCTCCACCTCCTTCTGCCCCCTCAAGTCTCTGAAGTCTCTGAGGGTGATAACAGGAGAAAACAAGAGAATACAAGGGGACTTTCATCAGCTAAGCATATCACAACACAGTTAAGTGGATAATGTCATTAGCCTCATCTTGTAGGTGGGGACACTTGAGGCTCACTGATTTTAAGCCTATGGGCTGGTTTGCATGGCTTGTATATAGCACAGCCATGATTTAAGTACTGGTAAAGACCATAGATACAACCTGTAAAAAATTTAAGGGGTTAGAGGTAGATATTATTTATTTATTATTTTTAAATATTTTATTTATTTATTTGAGGGCACATACAAGGGGAAGGGGCAGAGAGAGAGGGAGAAGCAGACTCCCCACTGAGCTTGGGAGACTGATGTGGGGCTCCATCCCAGGACCTTGAGATCATGACCTGAGCCAAAGGCAGACACTTAACCAACTCAATCGCCCAGGCACCCCTATAGGTAGATTTTTAAAAAGAGAGTACCATTAAGTGCAACAGGATGGGATAAGTGATGTATAGTGTTCCAGAATAAAATAGATTTTTTGTTTGTTCTTTGTTTTAGAAGAAGGTTGTCAATTGTGCCAACTGTTACAAAGGTGTCAAACACAAATTTATGCATATAATAGTATCTAATTATCTCATATCTGACCCAGTGTACACCTCAGGATGTTTCCTATTCAGACTAATACATCCTGGACTATATGCTCCTGCCCATGTGCATTTCCCTCTGCAGAACACCAGAACACTGTCGAGTCTCCATTATAGACAATTAGTGCATTTCAGATGGAGTAAAAAAAAAAAAAATCCCATTATTTACAGAGAAAACAATTTCCCCAAAACTAGAATTTCAAAGCAAAATTAGATTTTCTCATAGTAAGTCATGAAGTAGAAGTTTGAGTGCATAAGACTAAATAACTCTTAGTACTAGAAGGAAAAAGAATTATATTGCAGTGTTGAAATAAAACCGTTTTTTATGGGTAATGAGGCAGTACTCTCACCTTTCCTCAGTATTTTATATCTTTAGCTCCCCCCCCCAACTTTGAGACAGTGATGGGTGGACCTGAGATTAAAGTGCCATTATTTCAGGGCACTGAAGCACAACCACATAATGGCAAGCCCCAGAAATCTCAGGCACTTGCAGCCAGTCAAGTCTTTTCAATTAGCAATCTTGATATTGTTGGGGCTAGAGTCTTTCCTTCCTTCAGATTGTTGGTTTACTTGGCACTTGAGGATGTTTTCAAGGATAAAACAAGGTTGGCGCTGGCTCATATAAAGTAGTTGTGAAGCTCTTGTATGGAAAATTTCCATGAAAAGATGAGAAAAAAATTTTGGAAAAAATAGGTAAAAATAAAATAAGTTAATGCCATAATAAGTCTATATTACAAACCAACAGAAGACTTTGCTCTTTTTGTTTGTTTTGTTTTTCTGCTCAGATAAAAATAGAGTTTGGTTTTTATAGAAAGGCTTCTGCTAAGTGTTCATTTTCAAGTGCAAAGAGTAGGGAAGCCTCTCTGGTCCTTCTCCAGGGGAATCTCATGTTTGCTGAGATGCCCTCCGAAGGATGGCTTGGTTGCTGCTGCTCCAGCTTTGCAGGTACCAATGCCTGAGAAGGTGGATCCTTTCCAAGTTAGACTGTAGAAATACAGGTCACAAGGTATAGGAGAGCATTACAGAATAGTCATTGCTGCTTGGATCCATGGCAACCAGGTGTTCTTACTTAACTCCTTGAGAGGAATATATATCCTTTCAGAAGATCTTACTATTTAGTAATTGAGTACTTACTGTGCAGATAGAGTCTAAGTTGGCCCTCCACGATTTAAGTCTCCTTGCCTAAAGGTGTTCAGTCATGTATAATCTTGTATAATCTTCTCCCCTTGAGTGAAAATGTGAACCGAGATTTGCTCCTAACCAATAGGATATGGTAAAGGTAATAAGACATCACTGTCGTGATTACAGCATGTTATGTAAGCCTTGTCTTACCAGCAGACTTGCTCTAGAGACTCTTCTTGTTGGCTTAATGAAGTAAATGGCCATAGTAGAAAGCACATGTGGCAAGGATCTTGAGGCAGCCTCTGGGAGTTGAGGGCATCCTTCAGTCAATAGGCAGCAAGAAGCCAGGGCCCTGTGCCTCAACAACCACAAGTAAATAACTCTGCCAGCATTGATTGGAGGTGGATTCTTCCCCAGTTGAGCTTCCGTATGTGACCACAGCCTCACCTAACACCTTCTATGCAGGCTTGTGAGATCCTGAGCAAAGGACCTAGTGAAGCTGTGCATAGACTCCTGACCCACAGGAATTGAGGTAAAAAATGTGTGTTGTTTCAGTCCACTGAGTTTGTGGCAATTTGTTATGCAACAACAGAAAACTACCATGTACACATATTATATCTTCTGAGCCATAAGCTTAATTGTTAAATTTAATAATTGTATTCTTAGTAACACCTAAAGAGACCACACTGGTTGACTGCTTTGAGCGAGCACCACAAAGTTTCAGAATGTATAAGCAGACTCTGTCAAGTGTTTTTTTCCCTATAATTTGTTAATGGTTATGAAAAAGCTAATGTAATGGAATACTGTCCTATTTTGAATATGGCAGGGGTATTTGAATCAAACTGAACTAAAAGAGAGTGCTGTAAGAAAAAGGAAGAAGTTCATTGGAGCCTTCCCAGTTGTGGTTATGTCCTAACATTAATTGCACCTGTGTTGATTACTGTTAGTTGATTATTCAAATTCATTCTGTTTGGTTATCTATAGACGGACTCCACCTCCTACCCAAAAGGAATTTAGAAAAGGTAAAAAGGCCTACCATCAAGTTTGGGTAAGCATGCATCCTACAAAAAACAGAGTACATGACTCTGGGCAGCAGAGACAATCAGGTTAATATCAACATTCTCAAAGGGATTTGTGTTCACTCTCCATCTCTTCTCTATCCATCCTTTTCTCCAGGGTTGTCCATCTTCTTTATCACTGGTACTTTTTAGCCTGTGATCTATATGATTTCTTCCTTAAGGTTTCACTAGAGCTTTAACACTGACATTTGATATTTTGAACATTTTGATATATCTTCAAACTTTAAAGTATTTGATTAAATAAATAATTCTTCAGAATTATCAAGTTTATGCAATTCTTTGAGTAATTATTGAGTACCTGCACATTCAAGTTAGTATAATATTCTGATAAACACTGCATCAAGTTCAAAATGGGAGACACATTTTGACTTTAATATTATACATAGAAAGTTCAGAACTCAGTTTTTAAAGATTAAGTAAAGAAATGCTCAGGAACTCTTTCATTTCACATCTGTTACATGCTTGTACCTACAGTTATGAATGACCTGGTGTGGTTCTCATTGCATCTGCATGCCTGTGCATGCATTGTCCAGATTCATTAGGAAACCACTCCAGCTAAACTTTGGGAGAAGTCGTGCCCAGCATTTCAGATACAGAAGTGACCAGCATAGGGAGAGAATGAACTACGCTTTCAAGATCACCACAAATAAGTGATCTTTTTTTTTTTTTTTTTTTGAGATTTTTATTTACTTATTCATGAGAGACAGAGAGAGAGAGAGAGGCAGAGACATAGGCAGAGGGAGAAGCAGGCTCCATGCAGGGAGCCCCACGTGGGACTTGGTCTGGGACTCCAGGATCACGCCCCCTGCTGAAGGTGGGTGCTTAATCGCTGAGCCACCCAGGCATCCCAATAAGTGATCTTTAAAAAAAATATTCACTGCTTGCCACCATAGATGAGCTGATATAACTTGGGCCATGTGGACCACATCCCTTGCCACAAAAACTTCTTGGCATTCAAGAAAATTCAAGATGGGCTATCTCTGCTCCATAAAAAGGGAGTAACAAGGCCTCAGCTGTGACATTCAGGGGAGAAAATCATAGTATTATCAGTGGGAAAACCAACCTGCAGTAAGCCCAGCATGTGTTAGCTGTTGGAGCTCCCTATAGCCCATTCATCTAGTCCAGAATCTTCTTTGTAGTTGATAATGACACTATCCATTCCTAAGTCTACACATAGGTATGTGTTAGCCAGAATTTCTAATATTAACCAGGTTGTCTCTGCTGCCCAAATTCATGTACTTTTCCTTCTGTAGAATGATGGGACATCAACAACTTTTAGGATTGCTCTCCCTAACTTGATCTCAAGCTTTTTTTTTCCCTCCCAAGTCCTTTTTGGGTGAGGACTAGAGTCCCATGTATTGTTTAGTTGCATTTTATTTCCATGACTGGTCAATTCCTTATCTCTGAAAGAAAAAGGAAGAAGTTCCTTTTTTCTTTCTTTCTTTTTTTTTAAGTAGACGTCACATCCAGCGTTATGCCCAATGCAGAGCTTGAACTCACAATGCTGAGATCAAGACCTGAGTTGATGGGATGCCCGGGTGGCTCAGCGGTTGAGCGTCTGCCTTTGGCTCAGAGCATGACCCAGAGTCCTGGGATCAAGTCACACATCGGGCTTCCTGCATGGAACCTGCTTCTCCCCCACTTGTGTCTCTGCCTCTCTCTCTCTCTCTCTCTCTCTCTCTCTCTCTCTCTGTGTCTCTCATGAATAAATAAATAAAATCTTAAAAAAAAAAAAAAGACCTGAGCTGATATCAAGAGTTGGATGCTTAACCAACTGAGCCACCCAAGCACTCCCTCCACTTCTGTTTTTTTTTTTTTTAAGATTATTTATTTATTTGAGAGAGAGAGAGAGAGAGAGAGAGAGCAGAGTTAGCAAGAACATGAGTAGGGAAAGGGAGAAGCAGACTTCTTGCTGATCAGAGAGCCCGATGCAGAGCTACATCTCAGGACCCTGGGATCATGACCTGAGCCACCCGGTGCCCTCCACTCCATTTAACCCTCCTTCAGCCTCAAGAATTTTCTCTTCTCTGGACCTACAGTCACCTTTGATCTTCCATATTAGGATGATTGCCTAGCTGGCTTGCTTCCCCAAGGAGAACTTTGACCAAAGGACATATAGTGATTAATGTCTCATCTTCCTACCTGTTCAGTCAGGTGATAGCCAAACCTTCCCTTTCCCAACAAAGAAGGAAATGAGATTAGAGTTCAGCACTTGGGCTATTATTTCATAAAGAGTTCAGTGCTTCAGCACAATTGCCTAATCTTTATCATTGCAATTCAATTTTCAGGATGCAGTGGAGAGAAAAATATGTTCAAGTTATCTTCCTCTTTGTACAAGAACATCCAACGAGAACCTCCTCCTCCCAACTCCCAGAAGAGAACAACAGCCACTACAACTACAGAACGCCATCAGAAATATCAAGATGAGTCCCTTCAGTTTCAAGACTTGACAGCTTTGTGTTTTTTTAGTCACGGGGAGTTGACCTGACTTTTCTTTTTCTGATAGCTTTCCACAGGGCTCTGCAGAATAGCTTTTGCTTTGATTACCCAGTGATTTACAGCCCTTCTCATCTGCTTCTCATATCTCATTTTTCCAGAGTATAGGAAGCTCTCTTCTTACCCTGTTGTCTCAAAGCAATTTTCCTTATCATCTTCCAGAAGCCCATGGCCCATCCTTTATGTACTTCTGATTCTCCTAAAATAATGATTCTTTCTTTCTTTCTTTCTTTCTTTCTTTCTTTCTTTCTTTCTTTCTTTCTTTCTTTCTTTCTTCTTTCTTTCTTTCTTTCTTTCTTTCTTTCTTCCTTTCTTCCTAGCATCACTGTTTTCATCATGGGGCAGGTTTCATGCAAACAGAACTCTAATACTGATTCTTTCACAGAGGAAAAAAAAATAGTGCTTTCTTTGTCTCATATTTGCCTGGCTAAGCATTTGCAATTGTTCTTGTGAATTACAGAGCTTTGTGGGGAGAGTCATTTTACCATTCTTGATATGTCTGAAAAATAGTATGCCAACATTTAGATATAGGGATATGTTAGGGCTTCACCCAGAAGCAAAGCTAAGAGAAAGATTGAGTGCACATAGTTTATTCTGCGATGGTGGGTGATGTGGACAGAAGAGGGTGTGTGTTTGTCCAGTAAGGAAGAAAAAGCAGTATATAAAGGGTACACTACTAAAGCAGCTATCATAACGTGCAATTGAAGTTCAATCCTGTGAAAATGTTTTGGAAAGTGGTGTCAAACGTATATTTCATTATGATCCTATGAAAGGCAAGGGAGCTGGGATATTTATACATTCATGCTCACTATTACCCAGGTGCTTTGAGCCTGCCTTGCATGCAGGCAAGATGGGTTCCAGATGCCCAAGGGCAGACTTCTGACAAAGTAGTAGGTTCTGGCTGTTGGAAAGCAGTCTGGTCCACATAGAAGTGAGGAGATATGAAGGGGGACACTGGTATATCTGCTGTAGGGGACCAAAGGCCAGAGCTTGGAAGAATTAGTTCATCCCATCACCTTGCTGATTAGCGAGGAATCTGAAAGTCACAGTGGTGGTAGCCTATGCTGTGGTTCCAAAGTTCTCCAAAAACAAGTGGCTCAGCTTAGCAAGTGATCAGTACAGTAGACATTTGCCTTTCTCCTGGTTTCCCAGCCACCCT
Source organism: Vulpes lagopus (assembly GCF_018345385.1). Lineage (NCBI taxonomy): Eukaryota > Metazoa > Chordata > Mammalia > Carnivora > Canidae > Vulpes > Vulpes lagopus. Next base: position 28,702,888 of record NC_054842.1, on the reverse strand, counting down.
CCCCACCCCAATCTTTCCTGTTTGGGGGAGCTCTACATCATTAAGTGACTTGGTAAAATACTCTAATTCTAGAGGCCAAAAGAGCTGAATAAAGTTTTCTTTCCTTGTTTTCTTGTAGCCAGAGTACGGGTAGGTGATCAAGCCTCAGCTATTCAGGGATTCCTGCCTGGGACTTTCTTTTGTCAGTCTGGGCTGCTCTAAGAAAGAACCATAGACTAGGTGGCTTATAAACAACAGATTTTTATTTCTCATGGTTCTGGAAGCTGAAAGTCCAAGCATGAGCTTGGATTCCAGTGAGAAGCCTCTTCTGGATTGCAGACTACTGTCTTCTTGTGTCCTTACAAGGCAGGAAGTGGGTGGGAGAGCTCTTGGGGTGCTTTTTTAAGGACACCCATCCCATTCATGAGGGCTCTATCCTCATGATCTAATCACCTGCCACAGGCCTCATCTCCTAGTACCATCACACTGGGAATTAAACTTTTGATATACAAATCAACATTCAGTTCATTATAGACTTGTAATCCTCCAGGAGTAAAACAAAGATGCAGAAACGGGAGAGCTGTTCTTGATGGTACTGTTGGGATGCTTGAACAGAGGAATCAATGGTAGCAGCCTAACAGCAGTGGTGCAAACATGACCTGGGCCCCCACTGCTACCCCAACCTAACTTCCTTGATTTGAGCACGCACCTCTAAGAAACTTATTTTCTGTTTCACTTCACACATGCTGATTTCTATCATCTGCAGCTAAGAAAAACTGGTCTTTAGAGAATGACAGAAGTTTGAATTCAGGCAATGTCCTGCTTTGTGCAGAGCACTTCTCTATGATCTAGAGGGGGAGGTGGAGAGAAATAAGGGCAATAAATGATAAGGGTTCAGTCTTCAACAAGTTCACAATCTAACTGGACAGATAAGGAGTAAGATCATGTGAAAAACCTGAAACATACACACATATCTTGTTTACATATGTTATCTTTTACTCAATTATCTTTTATGTACTTCAGATCATTTATCCTTGATAAATGGAAGATGTGATTCCCTAGGTTTTGCAAAGGAAGAATTTGAGGAATGGAGGAGCTAAGTAATATTCCTATAATGCTACTGTTGGGACATGGGCAAAATTGAGACTAAAATGCCATTGTGTCCTCTCTGCCATGTGCCCTTCCCTTTAGAGTTCTGTTTAGGAATACCATGGGCAAAGGTCTACATCAGGGGTTGGCAAACTATGGCTCACATCCTGCCGGCCAATTCTCTCATAAATAACATTTCATTGGAACAGAGCCACATCCATTTGCTCAAGTATTATCTAGGGCTGCTTTTGAGTTATGGTCAGCAATGTTGAGTAGTTGGAATGCATACCATGTTTAGGCTTTAGCAGGCCTAAAATATTTACTATCTTGTTCTTTATAGAGAAAATTTGCCAACCCCCTAGGGCATAGTTATAAATAATTTAGCTTCCCTGAATTAAGCTTCTAGGAGTCCCCTACCTAGAGTCATTTGTTCTGTACTGTCCTACAGACATTAATGACTACACAATAAACAAATCTAGGTCAAAGCAATAGCTGTAATAATAATAGTATTAACAACAACGGTCATTAATGAGGACTCCCTATGTTCAGGCTCTGTGAGGAAAGCTTTTACTAACATACTTCTACTAGCCTGATTCCAAGTTCAAAGAGGTTAAAGTAAATTGTGCAGGAGCAGAGGGCAGGTGGCAAGTGGCATAGCTGCATTTATCCTTTTATCCTACATATCTGTCTCCAGAGGCTGAGGTCTTAACCACCACACTTTACTATGTTGCCCTTCATCCATCATAAAGAGTGAAAGCCAGGAAAAAGAAGGACCCCCTCATGAAATTGGTGCTAATGAGACAGTGGATGTCAGGTTGCCCAGAGCAACTTAATTTGCGATGGGCACTCTACCTCCCAAGTTGTCAAGGTAACTATCAGTGTCACTTTCTGTTTTCTCAATGAAACATGTTGATAAACCATTCAAGATAGTATTATAGTAGACACCTCACAAAGAGGAAATAGTAGCCAAAGCTTCTAGTCCCACTAATGTTTGATTTTTGAGTTTCTGAATTTGGATATTCTCTGATATTTTGAATGACCAACCATCCAAGCCTTTACAACTTCAAAAGTAAGATGGAGAGTACCCCTGCTCTTCCCACACTGGCACAGCAAGGGAGTGATTAGGAGCCCTCTTAAAGGGTTTAAAATAAGTCTGCCTTGTCTTCAAATATCACTAACACAGTACCAAGCTTTGTTGGGAGCTTCCAGGTGGTTTATGAAGTGGTACCCAGGTCCTACCTCATTCCCTTGGCTTTAGCCATCACCTGCCTTCTGTAAGTAGGTTACTCGTGCTCCACCAGAAAGCTCAACGTTATTGACCCTGGGTGTCAGATAGCCAAGGATGTAAGCAGGTTGAAAGCCCTCACTGCAACTCATATATGCTGGAGCTTGGCATTGGTTGCCCTTAGATTTTGAATCCCAGTTCTCCACAGAATCCCAATCCCACAGAACTCCAATATTAGTCTTAAGAATTGAACTTGTGGTCAGTAGCCTGGGAACTGTCAAGGAACCTCGCACTCCTCTTAGCATCGTCTGTGCCTGGCCTGTTGCTGGGGACAGGGTATATGACCAGGAAAATACGTAGTAGACCACTGTATCAGCCTCAGGGGGAGCTGAATCAGAAGGACAGCTGGCAGTGTTGTCCTTCATTCATGCATAAATTCCCCTGGGCCCAGGAAGGAACTCAGCTCCTGCAATCTAGCTAGTGCTGTGGGTCTCATTTTCCTGCTCTGGTCTGGCCACAGCTCACATAACTACCTGCCTATCAGATTTTTCAGCATCACTCATTTGGAATTCCAATTCAGGGTCTTACCGATCCATGAGGACTCAACACTTTCCTCTTGGATTTTCGGTGCTGACCATTGGCTGTTGGGTGTTTTGGTCACCATGCTTTGCTCTTTGCTGCACTTCTATAGTTGGCCCCAAAATAAGGCCATTTCCCCTATTTATTTTTTATTTTTATTTTTTAAGTAAGCTCTGCATCCAACAGGGGGTTCAAACTCAGGACTCTGAGATCAAAGGTTGCATGTTCTACCAACTAAGCCAGCCAGGGGCCCCAAGGCCATTTCCTCTAAATGCCTGCCCAGCTATGTGGTGTGTCTAGTAGGACCACATACTCAGAAAAACAAGATGACTAATAATATAATAAAATAACTACTATTTTAGTAGGTTTTATCATCCTCATTTAAAAAATGAAGAAACTAAGACTTAGAGAAAGAAACCAAACTTGTTCTGGATTATCATATTAACTTTTTATTGCTGTGTAGCAAATTATCACAGACTTACTGCCTTAAAATAACACACATTAATTACCTCAAAGTTCCTGTGGGAGGTGTCTGGGCACAAACATGGTTTGATATTCTGCTCAGGGTCTCACAAGGGTGCCAAAAGCTGTCAGATGGGTTACATTCTTGTCTAGGTGCTTGACAGAGGAAGAATCCACTCCCAAGCTCATTCACATTGTTGACAAAATTCATTTCCTTGTAGCTCTATGACTGAGGGCCCAGCTTCTTATTGACTATCAGCTTAAAGCCACCCTTACTCAAGGCTACCCACACTTCCCTGCCACATGGCCTGCTTTATAAATAGTTCATGCGGCTGTTTGTTTTTTCAAAGCTAAAATAATCCTTCACTCCAGTCTGCTAAAATGAGGTCTTATCTACAGAAACATAATCATGGGAGTGACATCACTTCACCTTTGTTATGTAATATAACATAATTGCAGTAGTGACATCCCATCACATTTGCCATATTTGATAGATTAGAAGCAGGTCCTGTATTCCAACTGCCCTCAAGGGGAGAGAATTGTACCAGGATATAATTCATTGGTAGTCACTTTGGGGTGTGTCTGCCACAGTTTCAAAGCTACTAAGCAGCGGATCAGGCAACAGAATTATCTCCCTGCAGCCCTGGTTCCATTCTTTCTCATCTGCCCCTCTTGTCATGTGAAATTGTCCTGTCTTATGAATCTTGAGTTGTAAAGACTGGAGACAACTTTGACATTGCCCTCAAAGTCATCCTCAGTTTTTGATCAAATCATTTCAGTTTTTCAAGGCAAACCATCTAATTATTTATTTATTTTTTAAGATTTTCTTTATTTGAGAGAGAGAGAACACGAGTGAGGGGAGGAGCAGTGGGAGAAGCAGACTACCCGCTGAACAGGGAGCCTGACATGGGGCTCCATCCCAGGACCCTGGGATCATGACCTGAGCTGAACGCAGATAGATACTTAACCGACTGAGCTACCCAGTCACCCTCAATCCAAACCATCTTGAAGAGGGCTTGAAATAGGCCTGCTTGTTTTGGGATGTCATTACACAGTACTCAGTCTTGTTGGGAGATTGCAGGTGGTTTATGAAACTAAAATAACCAGCAGAGTTCTTGGAACAAACCTGAGCAGACATACTGTATAAACTTACTACTATATTCCATGGGGCTGAGTTCTATTTCTCCCAAGTACAACTTCTGTAAACATGCAAACAAAGACTTAAATATCCAAAGAAGACCTAATGCTATTTTTCAATTTAAATCAATTCAGAAATATTCATATCTGGATAGAATTTAAATTCTGTTCTCAATGAAATGCAAAAGAGAGGCTGAGAGCCATAGCCTCCCTGTAGAAAATTGTCAGTGCATTAGACACTTTTTTCTTATGGTGTCACATCACCCTTTTATTTCTGGGGAGACAGACTCTGTCAGCAATTGCACAGCCTTGTCATAGAGGTTGCCATTTTTCTGTGGATGTGCCTGATTTCTTGGCCCTCCTATATTTTAATTTTCCAAACAGTGGTACAGTGGAGATCTGATGTGGTGAGCAGACTCCACAGAGAGTTTTGTATTAGTTTGTGATGAAAAAACACTCTGCAGAAACATAAAGAGTGTTCTACTGTGTCTGAGATAGATTCTAAGTTCATTCAAAATCATAAAAAAAAGTCTCAAAAAGGCAATAGCTACACAAACTGGTCTTGATAGAGAATCAGGATTGCTTTAGTAGGCATACTAAAGTTTTTTTTTTCTTTTTATCACAAATAAGTTAGGTTTCCCAAATACAATTTTTAAATATGCCGACACACTGTTTGGTGCCTCCATCAATCATAGCAGAATACTGTCACAATAAAGAAAGAGCATGGGGAAAGCAAGGAATTTGGCTGAACTGAATTTATGAAAGTGCTGTGGAAACAGATAACCAACAGTGCATGTGGAGCTCAAGTCTTAAAATGCATTGTGTATATAAGAGAAGACAAGATATTTACATTTTGCCACCCAAACTTTAAAAAATACTTGTCACTGACAAAAATGTATTGCTTTTTGAATTGCTTTTGATTTGGAGGAAATACTTAAACAAGTTAAGCCAAGGAAATAAATGACAAAATAATATATGGTATCTTACAAAACTAGAAACTCCCATAAAGAAGGGAGATTGGAGACTAGTCAGTGGGAAGTTGCTATTATATTGACCTCCTGCCATTCCTTTATGACGCAGACCAGTCAGAAATTATAGGAGTTCTTTTGGAAAGTGTTCCTGATTCCTACAGTCTTTTGTTTTCTGAACTCACTGGAGTCAAGACAGGGTTTGTCTGATTGCGCAGAGAGAGAGAGAGAGAGAGAGAGAGAGAGAGACAGAAGCAGTGATGGGTGGTGGGAGGAAGGACCCAGATGTGGAGAAATTTAGACCCAGTCATAGACTGGGCACCAGGTGAGGGCTGGGTGGAGTTGGAAAAATCCTCTAGGCTCACCCCATCCCACCCTTGGGCCAACACCTGAGAAAAGTTGGAAGACAAAAAGAAGGAAAAAAGGTGAAATTGGTAATTACATGATCCCTTAGTATACCTTCTGATATAATAAAAAATTAAGTTGAAGCAATGAAATCATTTAAATGTCTCATGTAAGTCTAGAGGGAGGAGATTCCAGAGTTTGTTCAGCTTCTCAAAATGAGTTAGCACTGAATTCTCTGGGCGTTCTCTTCCAGCTGCAAGATGGCAGCTGCTGCTCCAGCCAACACCTCCTCATGGCACCCAGGGTAGAGATGAGGGGAAGGGATGTGCACAAACAGTAAAAGAGGTGAGTCTCACAAAAGAAGTGTGGAGCCCGACACACACAGCAGAACTGGAAATGGAATATTCTTTTTAAAACAGAGATTTAAAGAGGATGAGAGGAAGGAAGGAGAGAAAGGGAGAGCAGTGTACAAATTCTAGTGAAATACTATTCCCTTGATAGAGCATTGTTTAGAGGAAGCAAAAGAAAAACCAATCACATGCAATTTCCTCCCAATTCAAAAATCTGGATTTATAAAAAACTTGGAAAGCAGCCAGAATGAGCTGACAGGATTGCAGTTAAGGCGTGTCATCAGAGCACTGAGTAAAAGCTACACAATGGCTCAATTCAAACGCTTTAAAAGTAAAAGGGATTTCACTCCCATTATCTAGGCTTTCAGTAGAACCAAAAATTTCAATTCACAAAGGCTCACAGTTTAATTCCACTCTGTGGTGCTTGTCAGAGTTTCCCTTCCCCTGACATTTATTTTCTTCTTCCTTGTTAGAGCAATGCCATACTTCTCAGCAGTATTTTTTTCTTTTTTTTTTTCTTTTTTTTTTTTTTTAGCAGTATTTTTTTCATTCTCATTTTAGGCCTCAACTTCTTTTTTTTTTTTTTTTTTTCCCTCTCTGGGTCAGTGTTGATGCTGGCTCACTTTTCTCGGAAACAAATTGTTTTGGTGTGAGTACAAATTTAGACCAATCCCCAGGAACATTGTTATCAGGAAGAGAATCCTGGCAGGCAGCTGTGGCCTGCATGCTTTTAAAAAAGTCTCCACAGGTTTGCATATCAGAACTGACGGGCAGAGGTGACGATAGATGAGCTTTCAGAGAGGTAGTAGAGTGTGACAAATAAGAGAACAGACTCTGGATTCAGACTATCCTGGTTTAACCCCCAGCCTTAACATCTATTCCTTGTGTGATGTTGGAAGCTATGAAATTACGGTGCCTTGGTTTCCTCATCTGTAAAGTGGGAATGATGTTAATGCGTACCTCATAGTGTTATTGTGAGGATTAAATGAGTTCACGTCTCTAGAATCCAACTACTTGCCCCCTCCGTCACTACCTATCATTGGTGTCCGAGCCACCATCCTCTTTATGGGTTCCAGCCTTCTAACTAGTCTCCCTGTCTCTACCTTTGCCCTTCAATGCCATGGTTTATTTCCCAACACAGCAGAATAGACTTGTCCTTTGAAAATAAAAGTTAAATGTAATGCCAATCTTTTGCTCTCTACCCTACCAGAGCTCCCCATCTTCCTTACTTGAAAGACAAAAGGGGGATCCCTGGGTGGCGCAGCGGCTTAGCGCCTGCCTTTGGCTCAGGGCGTGATCCTGGAGACCCGGAATCGAATCCCACATCAGGCTCCCGGTGCCTGGAGCCTGCTTCTCCCTCTGCCTGTGTCTCTGCCTCTCTCTCTCTCTGTGACTATCATAAATAAATAAAAATTAAAAAAAAAAAGAAAGACAAAAGGGTCTACAGTGGCTTAAAAGACCCTACATGAGTTGGCCTTTCATTACCTCTCTGACCTCATTTCCTACGAGCCTTCCCTTTCCTCACCCTGTTCCAGACACACTGTTCTTGTAGTTCCTTGAACGTACCAGGTGATCTTACGGGTTTGCTCTGGCTCTTCCCTCTGCCAGGATGTTCTTCCTTCAGATATCTGCATGGCTCAGACCATTATCTCTTCTCCTTTTTCTTAACAGCTTTATTGAGGTATAATTTGCATCAAATTCACCTGTTTTAAACGCACACATCAGTGGTTTAAAGTATATTTAGGGCATCTGGGTGGCTCTGTGGTTGAGCATCTGACTTTGGCTCAGGTCATGATCCTGGTATCCTGGGATCAAGTCCCGGGTCAGGCTCCCTGGAGGGAGCCTGCTTCTCTGCCTAAGTCTCTGCCTCTGTCTCTACCTTTCTCTCTGTGTCTCTTATGAATGAATAAATAAATGATCTTTTTAAAAAATTAAAATATATTTAGAGACGTGCAACTATCACTCCCCTGTTTTAGAACATTTTCATCACCACAGAAAGGAATCCTGTACACTTTGGCTGTCATCCTTCTATTTCCCCATCTATCCTGTCCTAACCTTTAATCATCTTTCTGTGTCTACGTATTTGCCTACTCTGGGCATATCATGCAAATAGACTCATGCAGTATGTGGCCTTTTGTGATTGGCTTCCTTCACTTTGCATACTTTCAAGGCTCATTTATGTTGTAGCATGTAACAATACCTCATTCCCCTTCATTGCTGAATGCTCCTCCATTTTGTGGGTTGGACACATTTTATTTATTTTTTTAAAGATTTTATTTATTTATTCATGACAGACAGAGAGAGAGAGAAGCAGAGACACAGGCAGAGGGAGAAGCAGGCTCCATGCAGGGAGCCCAACGTGGGACTCGATCCCGGGTCTCCAGGATCATGCCCTGGGCTGAAGGCTGTGCTAAACCGCTGAGCCACCTGGGCTGCCCTCAGACACATTTTATTCATTAATCAGTACATGGACATTTTGACTGTTATGGCTAATGGTGTTATGAACCCTGTGCATAGATTTATGTGTGGATATATATTTTTAGTTGTTTTTCGTATATATCTAGGGAAGGAATTATGGGGTCATATGGTAATTCTCTATTGAACCATTTGAGAAACTGCCCAGTTGTTTCCCAGAGTGAGTGCACCTTTTTAAATCCCCACCAGCAATATATGAGGGTTCCAACTTCTCATCTCCAACACTAATTGGTATTTGATGCTAGCCATCTTAGTGGCATGAAGTAGTATCTCATTGTGGTTTTGAATTTCATTTCCCTAATGGCCTATGGTATTAGATATCTTTTCATGCAGTTTTTGGCCATTTGTATTCCTTCTTTGGAGAAATATCTGTTCATATCCTTTCTCTATTTTTGTGTGATTTGTGTTCTTGTTACTGGATTGTAAGTGTTCCTTATATATCCTGGATATAAGTCTTTTATTAGATATATGGTTATCAGAGATCTATAACTTGCAGTATTTTCTTCTAATCTATGCACTACATTTATTGTTTACTGTACCCCTTTGCTAAAACATAACCTCTACAAGGCTAGACATCTTTTTCTGTTTTGCTCAGTGGTGGCTCCCCAGTGCCCAGAATGGTGCCTGGCACAAAGCTGTTGTTCAAGAAATACTTCTTGGATGAATATATTAATGTGTTTTCAAAAAGGACTACTGTGGTATGAGGTGGTGATGGTGGTGTTTACCTTCATGGAGAAATCAGTTCAAAACGTACTTCTAACATCATCCTATCACTCAGATCTGAGGCCCTGCCAAGTATCCCCTAAATTAAGCTGCTTGAGTGTTTTCTTACTTGCTTTTCATGCTTAAGAGGTTGTTTTTTTTACCCCCTGTCATTTATAAAATAAAATAAGATCTCAGTATTTACTTCTTAGGTGACATGCAAGTGAAATAAAATAATGTATGTGATATGTGATTCAAACTAGATAGAAGTCTATTTCTCTCTCTTGTAATAGTCTAGGACAATCAGGTCTTTCTTTTCCATGAGATAGGCTCAGGCATCATGTTCCTTTCATCTTGGTTTTCCTCCACCTCCTAGACTGTTGCCCCTTATATCATTAAACTATTGCTGCCTAACAAACTGCCCCAAAATGTGATAACTTAAGACAACATTTTTTTTTCTTATAGTTCTTAAGATCATCAGTTTAATTTGTACTCAGGTGGATAGTTCTACTGGTCTCACCTGGGATCACTCATGTAGCTACAGTCATCTATATCTTGATGACTTGATCACCTTGACTGAGGCTAGATACTTTAAAATGGCCCAGTCATGTGCTGGCTGTTAACTGAGCATCTCTCTCCACATAGTGTCTCATGAGGCTAACTCAGGCATCTTTACACGGCAGTCCCAGCTTACCGAGAAAAGAAAAAGGAGACGTTGTGTGGTACCCTTAAGACCTAGGCCTAGAACCTTGTTATTGACTCTTTTCCCCATTCTACTTGCCAAAGAAGTGTAAAGGGATGGGGAAAGAGACTTCACCTTTTGGTGGAAGGAATGGCAGGGTCACATTGCAGAGGGGCATACACATATAGATAGGGCAAATTTGGGGCTATTATAGTCTCCCACACTCCCTTCCCTGTTCAATTGTAGCTATTTGTTAAGTATCATATTTGTCTTTCAATAGCTCACACATAATTGCCAGAAGGGAGTTTTGTGGCTACCTTAAGCCACTCTAGACCTACTGAATAAGGGACCCTAGGGTTGAGCTCTACAATGTGTATTTTAACATTAGGTGATTCCGTTGCACCCCCAAGTTTGAGAACCGTGCTCATACTGTGGTGCTGGGCCCAAGTCCCTTCTTTAAGGCCAATGCAGCCAATTCTCTAGCTGCAGGGAATCTTCACTGCTAACATACTTGTGTTCCTCACTGGGAATTGCCCTCAACTTCAGGGACCTGCCTTGCTCATGCTTATACTCCCCACCAGCATGTGGTCTATGGTCAATGACTAGCCAATGGAGGGATATAAAACCCAACTTCTTGTTTCAAATTGGGACAATTATTTTTTTTAAAGACTCTATTTATTTATTTGAGAGTGAGAGAGCCTGAGGGGAGGGGCAGAGGGAGAAGCAGACTCCCGCTGAGCAGGGAGCCTGAGGCAAGGCTCTATCCCAGAACCCTGGGATCATGACCAGAGTCTAAGGCAGATACTTAATTGACTGAGCCATCCAGGCACCCCACACTGGGACAATTCTAAAGAGCTTTCTCAGCTCCAGAGCTCATTGTGGATCAGCGGAAGCTCCATTGTGAGCGCATTGTAAGTCAGCTTATTTCTTCATCCGATCTTACTCACTTTACTCCCTTATATATCTAGCTCTTATGAGTGCCTTGAGGGCAGCCCCGGGTGGCTCAATGGTTTAGCGCCAACTTCCGCCCAGGGTGTGATCCTGGAGACCCAGGATTGAGTTCCACGTCAGGCTCTCTGCATGGAGCCTGCTTCTCCCTCTGCCTGTGTCTCTGCTTCTCTCTCTCTCTCTGTGTCTCATGAGTAAATAAATAAAATCTTAAAAAAAAAATAAAAAGCGCCTCGAATATAGCTTTTACACACACTCTCCACCTCAGAGCCTGTTTCCAGGGAACTAATCCAAGACATATTTGAAATAACGTATGCACAGGGATTTATAATAGCAGAAAATCGAAACAAATCCCCACAGTAGAGGGCTGGTTAAATAAACTATGCAGTCTGTGAAGAGAATTATCAATGGGCACGGAAAAATCTATGAAAACACAATGATGAGAAATACTAATAAGAATATAGCACTTATTGTGTACTGGGCCCTGTTGTAAGGTCTTTCTCTGTAGATGCTGTTTCTGTGCCCAGGTGAAAAAGAGTAGAGAACAAATCAAGGAAGAGTTTCCTATGTATGTGAAATGGCACATCTGAAGGTCTAAGGGCAAGAGAGGCCTTGAACAAGAGTTCATGTATATATACATGACTGATCTCAGTCAGTCATGTATATATACACACACATATATATTTATATATTACAATAAAATATATATTATAATAGCTTATGTTTATGATTTATAATATAGATTATAATAAAAGTATAGTGTGAGTGGAGAAAAGACCAGTGGTAAGACTGGAGAGTTAAGATTTAACTGGTAGGAAGAGGTAGCATGACTAGAGGCCAGGGACCAGCTAAGAGGTTGTTACTCTGGTTCCAACAAAAAGCTACAATGTCTTGGATTAGGATAGCAATAATAGATATAAGGAACAAGTTCATGGGATAAGGTTAATCCAGTTTGGTAACTTGGAGCAGATGTGGGAGAAGGAGAAGAGGCACATTTAGTTTTGTTTGTATGTTAGTGGTGGGAATGCTGTCAGGAATTGGGTTTGAATACATTAAATTGGGGATCCCTAGTAGACATCCAAGTGAAGATGTCATGTAGACAGTTGGATATGAGTTTTGAATTCAGTCAAACTAAAGATTGAGTTGGCAGTGTATACATGTTATTTAAAGGCTTAAGACTAGATGAGCTCATTTAGGAAATTAGTGTTGGTAGAGAAGGCTTGCTTCCCTTCTGATCATTCTGAAGACTGACAGATCAGTCCTATATATATACCTATATATGTTAATAAATATATATGAATAAATTGAACTCTGTGAGACACTCATCTTTAACGGAGAGATGAAGAGAAAGAATACAGCAAAGGTGATAAAATAGGAGTGTGGAGAAAATAAGGAGATACCAGGAGAGGAGTGCCCTAGGCATCAGAGAAGCAAATTTTTTTTTTTTTAAGATTTTATTGGGTAGCCCCAGTGGCTCAGCGGTTTAGCGCCTGCCTTCAGCCCAGGGTGTGATCCTGGAGACTGGGGATGGATCGAGTTCCATGTCGGGCTCCCTGCATGGAGCCTGCTTCTCCCTCTGCCTGTGTCTCTGCCTGTCTCTGTGTGTCTCTCATGAATGAATAAATAAAATCTTTTTATTTTATTTTATTTATTTATGAGATTGAGAGAGAGAGAGAGAGAGAGAGAGAGAGGCAGAGACACAGGCAGAGGGGAAAAACAGGCTCCATGCAGGGAGCCCGACATGGGACTCAATCCTGGGTCTCCAGGATCACACTCTGGGCCAAAGGCAGGCGCTAAATTGCTGAGCCACCCAGGAACCCCCCAGAGAAGCAAATCTTTAAATGTGATCAACTGCTGGGGTGCCCTGGTGGGACAGTTGGTGAAGCATCCAGCTCTTGGTTTCAGCTGGGGTAGTGATCTCAGGGTCATGGGATTGAGCCCCCTATTGGGCTCCATGCTCAGTATTGAGTCGGCTGAAGACTCTGTCTCCCTCTCCCTCTGTCCCTCCTTCCCCCAAATAAATAAATCTTTAAAAAAAAAAAAAAAGGTCATCAACTGGTGCAGAGAATTATAAACTTGCCCCTTGGGCTTGTCACTTAGAAGGTCTTTAATGACCTCAACAGGAGCAGTTTGGGATTGTAGAGCCCAGACTGTGATGAATTGAGTAGTGACAGTGGGGAAAGAAGGTACAAAATGAGGAAGGAAAAAGGGAGGGGAGAAGGAGAGGAAGGAAAAATGAGTGGGATGTGTGTGGAAAGAAGTCATCTAAGAAAAATATATTCAATGACAAATTCCTTATCTAAAATAATGACTCTTAAGATCATAACTATATGACCTGGAACAAATTACTTAACCTCTGCTTCATCTCATAGTTGTATTAAATATTCTAATATATTATGAAATGCCCATAATAGTTTCTAAGCACACAAAAATAAAAATTCTCAAAATAAAATAATAGCTATCATTATTAGTTTTAGCATTATGTAACTATCATGAAATACCACACTCTCATAAGATAGGAAGTGAGGCTGAATTTGAAATATATATATATTTTAAAAATCTCATTAGTACCAACAACACATAGACAAAGTAAATAAAGATTAGAGAATAGCTATAAGGGTGAGAATTTGGGTCCTTATTACTTGCTGTTATTTGTCATCCTAATTACCATCAATATTGTTTAACAGGTAGCCTGATCTTTTAGGAATTTCTGACTGGAAGTAAAATAAATGTTGACTCCTGGGAGGTGTTGTTTCTTTCAGCCCCAAAGAACCAGCTGGTGCTATGAAAACAGTTAATTGGATTTTTCCTCTTCCCTCAAAAAAACTTCTAAAAGAGCTAATGTTCTTTTCATACAGGAAGATTTTATTCACAAAAATCTTGTTTTAGTATTGGCTAGTCAAGTCTTTGAGAAGAGCTTGGTACTCCATCTATTGGATCCCATGTGCCATTTTGACCAAATGAATACAAATGATTATTGAATGACTTTCTTGTTAGGAGGGAGGAGAAATGTTTTCAAGAAAGTCAATACAGATTTTTCTTTCTGCGAAAAAGAAATAAATGTTAAGGTAATTAATGGTTCTCTGTATCACATATCTTACTCAGGAAAATCAGTCGTGAGACCTGTATCTACATTGTGCTGTCCAATACAATAGCTACATTGGCTATTGAGCACTTGCAATGTGTCTAGCAAAACCAAGAAACTGAATTTTTAACTTTACTTAATATTCATTAATTTACATTTAAAAACTGATAATTAAGTTACTGGAAAACTTTTAAGTAAGTTTTGAACAATTGGAGTATATAAATTTACTTTTTCTTAACTGTAAATTTTGCATAATATAAATACAGATTAAGAATTTTAGTGGGGGCATTTGGGTGGCTCAATTGGTGAAGCATCTAACTTACTATCTCAGCTCAGGTCTTGATCTCAGGGTCATGAGTTCAAGCCCCACATTGGGCTCCAAACTCATGTGAAGCTATTTTTTTTAAATGGGGGGGGGGGTGCACCTGGGTGGCTCAGTTAAATATCTAACTCTTGATTTCAGCCCAGTTTTGATCTCAAGGTTGCAAGTTCAAGCCCTGAATTGGGCTCCATGCTGGATGTGGAGCTTACTCAAAAAAAAAAAAAAAAAAAAGAAAGAAAGAAAGAAAGAAAAGAAAAGAAAAATAATTTTAATGAAAATTTAGCACCTAAATTGAGATGTTTTGTAAATGTAAAACACAAAACAGATTTTGAAGACTTGCTATGAAAAAAAGAATATATGATATCTCAATAATATTTCATATTCATTACATGTTGAAGTTATAATCTTTTGGGTATGTGGAGTTAAATAAAATATATTGTTAAAATTAATTTTACCTATTTACTTTCATTTTTTTGTTAAGATGACTACTGGAAATTATTTATTTATTTATTAAAGATTTTATTTATTTATTCTTGAGAGACAGAGAGAGAGAGAGAGAGGCAGAGACACAGGCAGAGGGAGAAGCAGGCTCCATGCAGGTAGCCTGATGTGGGACCCTATCCCGGGTCTCCAGGGTCACGCCCTGGGCTGAAGGTGGCGCTAAACCGCTGAGCCACCTGGGCTGCCCTACTGGGAATATTTTAATTACGTATGTGGTTTGCAGTATAATTTTATATACATATTCCAAGCTTCATTGCAATCTATCAAAAATACTAAAGAGTATATAAAAACAGGCTGGCTATCATTTTATCATTTTATTTCAAGATAGTGAACTTTCAAGTTATTGTGCTAATCTTGAAGCCTTATTTTATTTTATTTTATTTATTTATTTGTTTGTTTGTTTGTTTATTTATCCATAAGAGACGCAGAGAGAGGCAGAGACATAGGCAGGGAGCCCGACATGGGACTCAATCCCTGGTCTCCAGGATCAGGCCCTAGGCTAAAGGCGACACTAAACCGCTGAGCCACCTGGGCTGCCCTGAAGCCCTTTTTTAGTAGTAGTGTTGGAGAGTAAGAATTCCTGTTTGCTCAAAGGTCCTTCTAGCTGGACTGAGAATCAAATTGACGTGAGATCAATTAATAGGAGAAAATCAAATTTAATAGGCTTACATATGGGGAATCCACATAGACATGGAATCCAGACAGTCAGGCAAAATGAGGTACATATGTCATTCTGAACCAAGGAGAAGAGGGTAGGGATCTGGGGTTTTAGAGGAATGGAATATGGTACTTTCTGATTGGAAGGAATATGGTACTTTCTGATTGGATGGGGGCTGGTGGCCTGGGCAGTGAATGAATTCACCCAAGGCAGAACAAAGGAGGAAAGAGTTTACTGAATACACCACAAGGGTAGGACAGCAAAGGAGAGACTGTGTGCCAGGAGGTGGTGGTGAGGGGCTATACATATCTAGTGGAGTGAGGAAATATGGGAACATATGAAATTT
Source organism: Vulpes lagopus (assembly GCF_018345385.1). NCBI lineage: Eukaryota > Metazoa > Chordata > Mammalia > Carnivora > Canidae > Vulpes > Vulpes lagopus. The sequence goes on along the minus strand of NC_054842.1, from coordinate 28,687,035 downwards.
TTCCTTTTTTTGGTGACTGCCTGGTTCTAAGTAGCCTGTTGGCTAGTTAGGGCTCATGGCCATTTCAAGGTGGGTCACTTAATGAACCTGTTTACATTGAGTGTGGTACTTACTGCGGGCCCTTTTGCCTTACACAAGTTTCCATTGCTTAAGCCTATGGCCTAAAAGTGGCCTCTGCAAGGAATGCATTTCATAGGGTGATAAGAAGAGCAGTTTTATGGTAATTAGATATTTGCCTTACTGTACAGATGGGTCACTCAGATAAAATTGATCTCTGCTGGGATCCCTGGGTGGCGCAGCGGTTTAGTGCCTGCCTTTGGCCCAGGGCGTGATCCTGGAGACCCGGGATAGAGTCCCATGTCGGGCTCTCAGTGAATGGAGCCTGCTTCTCCCTCTGCCTGTGTCTCTGCCTCTCTCTCTCTCTCTGTGTGACTATCATAAATAAATAAAAATTAAAAAAAAATTGATCTCTGCTAATAACCCTTATTCTGGGAAAGACCCTCAATTTAGACTCTTCTATGTAGTTAAGAGAAGGATGAAAGTTTCTCTTGAGTCCACAGGGTCTCAAGTGCCTTTACCTCAAAATAATCCACACGTCAAAGGGACACATTCTATGGGGATCCTGAACCCCTTCAGTAGTGGCTGAATCAGGCACATTTTAGAACAATTGTAGTGGAGGAACCTGGGTGGCTCAGTCGGTTAAGCATCTGCCTTTTGCTCAGGTTGTGATCCTGAGGTTCTGGAACTGAACCTCATCTGGCTCCCTGCTTCTCCCTCTGCCTCTGCCTCTCTCTCTCTCTGTCTCTCATGAATAGATAAATAAAATCTTTAATTTTTTTTTTTAAATTGTAGTGAAATATTTGGGAATTTGCCCTAAGGAAATATCAAAATAAAGAGAAAGTTTTATGCAAGATGAAATTCATGGCAACTTCATTAGTAATCAGGAAAAATGGAAAATAACTTCTATTTACAATAATAAAAAATAGTCATAGGCAATTATCTTAATATCATGAAATTATTAAAAATATTTGTGATGCTCATAGTAATATGTAAAATGTTTATCACCCAGTATTAAATGAATAATATAGTATACAAAATTTGTATTAAATTTCAGATGTATTTTAAATTTTAAATACATATATATGTATAATTCGTGTCTACATATATACATATATACATATATACATATATACATATGTAGACATGAATTAGAGAGGGACATAAAAAAAGAAAAACAATTGATTTGTTTGGCTAGTGGAAATGTTTTTGTGCCTCCTTAACAAAAGGGGACTTTTTTGTATGATTATTATATAATAAACATTATAATTGTTATATTGTAAACATTATAACTCATTATAATGTTTGCATAATAAATATATAGTAAATAAGAAAAAATGTTAGACTGAATAGAAACATTTAAAAATTTCTTTTATCAATTGAAAATGTTTCCAGTAAATCACAGTATTTTGATTAAATTAATTGGGTATCACTACTTAATTCAGGATAAAGCTTCTTTTCCTTCTAAAAGTGTATTGAGGCCAAATAATTCTTCTCAGGGTCACATGACCCCAACATGCTCCTACTTACTATATACCCTATTGGCAGTTTTAGAAAAAAAAAGATCGCGGAGGCACTTGGAAATGTAATTCTTTGGTTGTTAGAAGGAAGACGGGTTGAGATTTTCAGCAACATTTGCAAATGTGTGAAAGGCAACATTACGCCCAGAGAGAGAGGAAAAAGAATATCACCGAGAAGATAATTTTGTGCTAATATAGGATGCCAACACCATGATGCTTCCCTGTCTTTTCCTGACCAGATTTTTCATTTTTCTTGTTCCAGTTCATTCTGACAATGATGTGCAGCCTAATTACTTTTTTTGGCATAGCTTTAATTGAGGCCCTTTATCCCTTAAACTCAACATTACATAATTGTTTGCATTTTTTTCTTTTTAACCCCTTCCAATAACTGCATTAGCCAGTGAATTTCTACTGATTTTGAAAGCAAAAAGTTTTCAATTTCCTATATTTTGAAAATTAAAGTAACCTTGTCTAAAATCAGTTAATCAGCAAGACATGAAGTAGGGTTATAAAACTGTTATTAGCATATGCAAATCATTAATCATTTCTATATTATAATGAATTTGACTCACATCACTTCATAAACCTGGCTTTAAAGGAGAATTAAGTGATTTGTTTGGGGGGATACAGTTTGAATACTGAAGAAGGATAGTTTGTTTTGGTATATTAACCTTGGAATAATTCTCAAGTGACAGGCTTACAGGTGCTGGTGTTTATTCTTTCCTTACATTTACATAATGTGCAGGAATCATTTTTATACACTAATTATACTTGGCATTACTCAAGCTAGACTGTTAGTGTTTTAGAGGCAATTTGGCTTGATGGAAATAAAGCAGGCCTTAGAATCCTGGGTTCTAATCCAGTCTCTGTTAGGTCATGCTTGAGGGCAAGTTACTTAACCTCTTGGAACTTTATTTTCTTCATCTTTAAAATATGGGTGATATCACATATTTTATGGCACGGTTGCAAGCATTAAATTACTTAAAGAATGAAAAACATGTAAAGTCTACCAGTACATAAAAGGTCCTTAATGGTAGTGATAGCGGGCACTAGGCAACACTGAGATTGTTACTCTACTTTAACAAGACATCTGAAACACTGAAGAGGACCCAGAGAAGAGAAACGAAAATCCAAAAGTAGAAAAACAGGTAATTCTCAAGCAAGTTTTAAGAAATCAAAGAAATTCAAATTACTTGAAATGGATGGATGACAATTGCAGGCATTATCTAATAGCCCTCTTCAAATACTCCAGGAGTGTGATGGGGAGGAGGAGTTCATGTCTTTCCAGCTCCATTCTGAATAAAAGAAAAATAAATTAGCTTAAATTGCAACAAGCAATTTAGGCTCAACAAAATGACTACCATTTTAACTGTGAAATGTTAGCACCAATTCTAAGAGAGATTTCAGAATTTCTTGAGTAGACATGGGTGGTTGCCTACACAGTATCCATTTCTCCTACCCCTTTCTTAACAATACCCAGATTCTCCTTTGCTTATCTATTCTTCCTTCTAATCCAAGATGGTTTTTGATTTGTTTTGTTTTTTTTGAGAAAGAGAGAGAGTGAGAGAGCATGAGCAGAGAGAGCACCAGTGGTAGGTTGTGGGTGGGAAGATGGGGGGAGGAGCAGAGGGAGAGAGAGTCTGAAGCAGATTCCACACCCAGTGCTGAGACCAAAGTGTGGCTCAATTTCATGACCCTGAGATCATGATCTGAGCCAAAGTCAAGAGTTGGACACTTCACTGACTGAGCCACCCAGGTGCCCCTAACCCAAGAGTTTTGAGAAGGAGAGCTTCTTTTTCCCCTAGTTCTAGCAGTGGGTGTGTAGTTGTTTTATATTAGTGGAGACATCCATTACCCAAGTGGTCATGGGAGTTAAGATGCCTGATCAGAATGAATTTCAGTACTCTTGCTTGAATTTCTGGGAAGTAAGTTCTCGTTAAAGAAGGGTCATTTTGATGTTGAGATGTGAAGCCTGAATCTGTGTCAACCATTTCAGGATCATGAGAGAAGCCAGCTTAAAGGAGAAAGAATAGAGAGAGACCAGAAGAAATTAGGACTTTGATGACATTGCCAGCTGACCAGTCAAAATGTCCTCTACTTGACCTCTGGACTGGCCAGGTGCATGAACTCAGATCTTTTTCTATTGTTCAGGTGGTTTTCTTTTGTTGCAACAGAGCATATTCTAAATAGACATACATCCATTCTGAAGTTTTATCTCATTTTCAGGTATGTTTGTCTTTCTTCTCCCTTCAAATGGGTTACAGACATTCTCAGGAGTAGCATTTATAAGTTCTGTTTTGGATCTCTTTCAACATCTGATATCATGACCTTTGTGCAATAGACCCTCTAGGAATGTTTATTTACTGAGGATCATGGCTGACTGGCCCATCTTCAAATCATATTGTATCCTACAAGTCTCAGCAGGTGCATAGATTGGTTTTCAGGTTATTTCCAAATCTTTATCCCATGCTGGGTTATCACCGCTATTATCTTTCAGCCTGGGGAAATGATTTCTCTGAATGAATTTGCTACCTTTTATTTAGCTCTCCCCCACTCCAGCGTTGGCCAGAACCTAGACTTCTGGAAAAAAATTAAAGGTTTTAGGGGATTTCTATTAAAACCATCACAGCAGTTATAGCTCATTTTAAGGATGTGCTAAATATCTATAGAAATAAAACTTGTAACTCCTAGAACTCTTAGAAAATTAATAATTTTTTTAAAGATTTTGTTTATTTATTAATGAGAGACACACACAGAGAGAGGCAGAGACATAGAGGGAGAAGCAGGCTTCCTGCAAGGAGCCCAATGTGGGACTCGATCCCAGGACTCTGGATCACAACCTGATCCAAAGGCAGACACTCAACCACTGACCCACCCAGGCATCCCCCAAATTAATATTTTAATTCAACTTTATGCATGGCTTGCTTTTGCAGTATTACACAAATGACAAAAAAATGAACCATTTACTAATCCTTCAAATAGCTGTGATGTTAGCATTTGAAGTATGTCTATGGTAGAAAATATTATGTGTGGCATAAATGTGAATAGTATAGTTTATCACATGCCATGGGCTTCAAAAAGCAGTGTTGGGTTAATGTCAAATCCCAATCCTATGTGCGAACCTACAAACATCTGGTATGCCTAGATGTTTGAGCATCCCTTTCCTTGTTATTTTCCTTCTAACCAGTCTTCTCATAAAACTAAAGCCATGGGAAGCCTTCTTTTCAGTCCTCCTAAATGAAAGCTCACGACCAAAAGCTTTTGCAATTAATTTATGTACATATGTAATAATAATTTAGCTAATTCTATTCATTTCGCTGAATCTGCTTTGGCATAACAAAAGCCGTCTCCATCATTTCCATTGAAAAAGACAAACACATTTGAAATCACGTTTCCATTTTTTTCCCCCCAACTGAGAGGCGCATCTAATTCCGGATAGAGGTTGTAGGACTCAGAACAAATTACAGAAAATGTCCTGGTTTGTTGGACTCATGGTATTAATAAAATTGAAGTTCTTTGTTTTTGCACAGAATAAATAAAGAGCAAGGGCAGACAAAGTGCAGGCTTATTGCCAAGTTCCTGACCTTTTAAAGACTTGCAAAGACTGGGAGTGTGTTCTCAACCTAGTGAGGATTCAAGGCCACAGAGAAAAAGGAAACTATCAAGACTGACTGGTTTTTCATTAAAATGTCCATAATCCCTTTCTGAAGCCATCCAACAGCCTTGAGTAAGATACTATACTGATTCTGTTCTCAAACATTTTTCCTAGCTCCCCATTTGTAATGACCTGCCTGGTGTCCTGCCCACGTAGCCTCTCCCCACATACCAGTTGCAGCCTCCATCCTAAATGACAGTTGACATTTACATAATATTTACCATGCATGAAACACTCTTCCAACCACTTTACATATATTAGCTCAATTCCCCTAATAATCCTACAAAGTACATACTATTACTAGATCCAATTCACGGACAGGGAAACCGATATGCTAGGTCACATAGCTAGCAAGCAGCAGAACCAGAATTTGAACCCAGGCTGACTGGCTCTGGGAGTCTATACTTTGAACCACCATGCTCCATAGTCTCACAGCTGACCTCTGGGTTTGGGATCAAACTAAGCAGCAAATAGGAAAAATTATAGGGCCACATCTGTAACCTGTCAGGCTTGTAGCCTCAGACTTGATATGCTTTGCCTTGGACCCCAGTGTCCATCACCTCCTGTGCTCTCCAAGTCATAGTCCCTGCCCAGTATGGCTAAGCCTTTGGAACTAATGTGTGAGGTGGAATTCCAAAAACCAGAGGTTGGAGCTATCTAGCATTCTTCGCTTGCTTATTGGCTGGTTGACTCTGCTACTTGCTTTTCTGCCTGTTGCCTATCACAGACCTCTCTGTGCCTGGCTTAGCCCAATCTTGGCCTCGTACATTAGCTGTCTGCCCTTCCCAGAGCTAGCAGGACAGCTCTCTGGATTTCTTTCATACCTGTGCTGGGAATGTCTTGACATCTTGCCTGTATTGTTTTTGGTTTCTGATGTTTATGGCCTTTGTCACCCTCAAAACTGACCCGGCCAGCTTCAGTTCTGACCATTCCCCCTGTTTTCCCGTTTCTCAGCATGAGGAGATCTTTGTCCTTGCACCCCCCACCCCTGCACCCCCAGCAAACTGTCCTCTCTCTACGTTTCCACCTTTCTTGTGACTCACACCATTCTATGTCTTCTCTCCATTTTGCTTATTTTCCCAACACTTCATAATATCAAATTCTTTGGTTTCTCCTATAAACATCCTATTTTCTCTTTGCATGTTTTCTTCTAATTCTCTCTGTCTCGATTTTCATATGTTCTCCTACTGCTATCTGATTTGGCATCACCAATTTTCTAAGAAAAATGAGTCTTTCACCAACTCTCTGTATGCTGAAAAAAAACTTCATATTTTAGAATTATGTTTGTCTGGCTTGCAAATTTAAGACCTTCAGTTTTCTCACCTGTGAAATAGGGATAATCATACTCCCTTACAGAGATATTGTATGAATGGCAGAGATCATGGGGAGTACTTTGGAGACTACATTATACTAAATAAATGGTAGGCATTATTAGTACAGAGAACACCACGGAGTCTTTAAAATATGGAAAGAGTAAGTAATTTCTACTCTGCGTCATAAACCAGCCCAAGAATTAGCCACTTCGTTCCTGCTCTCTAATCTTTATAGCACATATTGATATACAGAGCAGAAAGAACCAAATGCATGAGGAAACCTAAGAGCTTATAGTAGCCACAGGCATTATGAATACAAGTCTCTGGAGTCTCTCAACATCTTTGTCAGATTTTTCAGCACCCTCACTGAGTCCCTGCTTCCTTCACCAGACAAAATAAAACTTCTTAGATAAGCCAAAGATTGCAGACTGGTAGTTTACTGGCTAACTTCGGTTCTCTGATATACTTCGTTTGACAGAACAATAACCTTTCTTAAAAGTTGCATATAAATGCATTCAGATAGTATTAGAAGGGCGATTCTGCCAGAAACAATGTCTGAGCCAAGGATTTGGGTCCGAGTGATTACTTAAAAAAGTGCTTCTGACAGAAACTGATAAAGGTCGAGAAGCAAATTAATGTAGGGGAAGAAGTCAAACAAGGATATTTCAGGTAATATCCCAGACAGACTGACTGCCTGGGGAGCACTACAGGATAATTGATACTTCAGAGTTTATCTTGCCTAGAGGTAAAGGAGGCGGGTTTTTACACCCCGACTTCATTGGCCATGGATGACCAGGAAGAAAGGAGGCCATAATCTCTAGGCACTTTTTCTGTCTTGCTCAGAGATTAACTCTAGGACCCAAGAACAAACCTCCAAAGGTCACAGGGGTGAAACACTAAGCAGCAAAGGAGGTAGGAGCTGGGTGCTGGGCACACAGGGCTAGTAAAAGTGATCTGAGGGCTCCAGGGGTCCCTTACAACAAGGGTCCATTACAGATGGGGTATGTGCTCTCCGGTGCCAAAGTCTAACCATTCCCAAGATTGGTTCCTGGCTAGCTACAGCACCAGGGATTCTATAATTGAGGGGTTTGAGCATGGCACTGTGGCTGGAAGGGCTGGGGACAAGGACCCTGTCTTGAGTCTATGCTTACTTAGTGCTTGATACAAGATGGAAAAACATCAGTTGTCCATATCTCAGCATGGAGAATATGATGACGATTATGGGAGTTGGTAGTAAAGTCTTCCCTTACCAAGATCCCCCCTGTTCTCACCACCATATTCAGCTACTTCACTTATTTGGCTTGGCCACCATAGTCATTTCAGCTTGGTGACTATATAACTTGTGTGATCACAGATTAATGGGATCATGGAATGTCAGATCTGAAAAGACTTAGAGTTTTGGACTTTATAGATTATAAAAGGCAGTTCTAAGAAGTTGTGACTCTTTCTTATCTTTTAAACATGAGATAATCAACACTTTATTATAAAGTGGGCTTTTGGGGATCCCTGGGTGGCTCAGCAGTTTGGCGCCTGCCTTTGGCCTGGGGTGCAATCCTGGAGTCTCGGGATCAAGTCCCGCATCGGGCTCCTGGTGTGGAGCCTGTTTCTCCCTCTGCCTGTGTCTCTGCCTCTCTCTCTCTCTCTCTCTCTCTCTCTCTCTCTGTGTGTGTGTGTGTGTCTATCATGAATAAATAAATAAAATATTTAAAAAACAAAAAGTGGGCTTTTGTGTTGGATGATTTTGTCCAACTGTAGGTTATTGTAAGTGTTCTGAGCATGTTTAAGTTAGGCTAGGCTAAGTTTCAGGGTTAGTAGGTTAGGTATATTAAATGCATTTTTTTTTTTATTAAATGCATTTTCAACTTAAATTTTCAACTTTCAGGAAAAAAGTTGAGACTCATATATGGTCACAGAGCTAGTCATGGGAGGAACTATGGGAGCACCTATGTCTCCTATCTCCTGTGGGGTTGCTTAGTCTGGAAATCAGCTTTATCCAGCACTTCTACACATAGATCACTAGGCTGACTCCACAGGGAGACCATGTTGGATGAACTTATTAAATTGTAGAGTGCAATGTAAACGTTTAAGTGTGGTTATGACCTCAAGAAATGTCTTGTCCTGCTGAAACTGATAAGTTTTGAGGGGTAGCAGCTACAGGTTATTACACAGAAAATGGAGGGCATTAAACTTAATTCTCTCTATGATGCCTTTCTAATATCTCCTAAATGTGTTTTATATCCTTAACGTTTCCCACAAACTCACCCGTAAAGGTCTGTTTGACTTTAGTTCACTGGAGCTGATAACTGAGGTAGCTTAGGAAATTGGCTTATAGTTCACATTTAAAAAGTGTAAATGATTCCATAATTGTAACCTTCTAAATTGTACCAAGTTTAATTTTTTGAGTATACATCCATAGAAACAGAAATGCCTATTCAATAAGTTAAGAGAGGAGATCCAGGCAAGTCAGGCTGGCTGGTGGTAGATATTTTTAGAAACTCAACCCAGGACAGAACACTGGTAGGTTGATATAGGAGAGATCAGGTTGACTGATGGGCTGAAGCTGGAGATCAGGCATGCATGAGAACATGGGAAGGCATCATGAAGGATCAGAGAAAGAGGAACAGAGTAGACATTGGAGGTGGAGACTCAGTGCTCTCAATTCCAACTGTTTCATAGCATGGTGGACCTGCACTGCTCTAAGAAAAAGCTAAAAGCAATGGGCTTCTGGCCTGAAAAATTGAGAATCACACATTTTGGACACCTGGATGTCAAATGCTGCCTGCAAATCCCAACGTTGTTCTGGGCAGTCAATTGGTCTGGCATAAAATGCTCCCTCATCTGTGTTCATGACTGACATTTGATGGAGTCATTTGATTCACATTGAGCTCTTTGACAAATGATGGTGGGTATGACTTATTTGGCTCTGAAACAATACATATGCAACTCAGTCTCCCTCCCTTTCCTTTTCAGAAGGCAGTGTCCTCTCAGTTACAGGGATAAGCAGAAGATTCCATATTTCTAGAGCTTCCCCTAGCATACTACATCTTTCATTCTGTTAGCTACTCTCCTCCTTTTGTGTGCACTGATGATGTTTCTTTTTTAAAAAATATTTTATTTATTTATTCATGAGAGACAGAGAGAGAGAGAGAGAGAGAGAGAGAGAGAGAGAGGCAGAGACATAGGCAGAAGGAGAGGCAGGTTCTATGCGGGGAGCCTAATATGGGACTTGATCCTGGGACTCCGGGATCATGCTCTGAGCTAAAGGCAGACGCTCAACCACTGAGCCACCCAGGCGTCCACTGATGATGTTTCTAAGGTTCAGTGCATATGAGGTGCTGAGTTGCCATGAGGATGGGTGGTTAAAACCTCCCTTTTTTGCCCCATGCATCATTCAATTATCCTAAGACCATCACATCAAGCCAAACAGGTCAAGTCAAATTTCATTTATGAAAGGGTTAAGCAATTTTAGCCCAAGTTTTTAAGGAAGGGAAGTAAGGGAAAGAAGTGACTTCTCTTTTGCAATTCCCTGTATGAGGTACAGACAAACCACTTCTAGTTGTTAATTATACAAAGTACAGACATCCCTCCCAAACACAGACATTTTCTTTTTAGTCTGGAAAACAAAACAAAACAAAACCTATTCTGAGGAGTAAAATATTTCTTCAATTAGCATAGAGTCTTGTCCAGCCCTTGGAGCCAATGGGCCCCATTGATTGTTTGGAGGTGCATTTAATTTCTGTTCTGCTCTGTTCTTATACTTACCAGCATAATAGAGAAGCTGTATTATTGGTCTTCAATGGCTAATTTCTTTTTCAATGACATAAAATACTCTGGATTCGGTTGAATTCTTTTGGTTCAGCAGTTGGGAGCTACTTTAACTCTTGTTTGCATCTGCAATATCCTATGTGCAAAAAAATGTTCCATAAATGTGACTTATGGTGATAAACAAATAAGGGAGACTGACACAGTCTTTTTCTATTATCATGCTTCTCCTTTTGCCACTGCCAGTCTCTTTCTGGAGAGAATTGTGCAATAAATCAAGATGTCCTAAGGCATCTTTTCTTTTTGTCTTTGCTCCTTTCAGCATCAGTGGCAGAGGGGCCTCCTTCCTTACGCCCTGATGGTCCTATTCCTTTCCAGTCAAACCTGCTCTTGGTTATCTGTAATAAAATTAATGTGTGTTTAGAGAGTTACCCTTTCAAGGCCTATAGTTAGAACAGAGGTTACCAACTAAAATTCCTACTGGAGCTGACAGATGACTTACACAAGGAGAGAGGTTGGAGAGCTCCTTTGCAGCTGCAGTCAACTGTGACAAGAAAGGACATGCTGACCCAGTATTGCAAGTTCTTTGGATTTTTCAAGAAAACTGGAAAGCTCTATTTTGTGTGAAATCTCCAAAACTTTTAGGGGAGGCATATAACATGATACCCATTAGTAAATTAGAATACAAGCCCACAAGCCCATTCCTAACTATCTACTTAATAGAAATGAGTGGGTATGTCCATAAAGAATCAAGTAAAGAATGTTCAAAGCAGCTGTACTTACAAAAGCCAAAAATGAGAAGCAAGCCAAATGTCCCTGTTGAATGCTGGTTCCCTAAGTTATCAGCAAAATCACCTATTTTTGAGACAAAACTGAGTCAAAAACTACCCTGACAAAATCTTTGTAGTGTCTCATAGCGAGAAGGGTCAAGGTAAGATAGTTAATGAAATTTTGAGGTCTGCTCTACAGTGAGTCTTTTAACATAAGGGAGCAGATCTTAGTTAAAACTAGGTAAGGGTAATGGTATCATAGTTTAGGACTGATGGACACTGTGAGGCAGGGCAAAGGGTTTAAAGCGATTAGAAGGATAAATTATGGTTTAATAAGTTTCTTTCAGGGAGTTCCTAGAATGAACAAAAAAGTGGCTTGCAACTTTTATCTTCCTGCATAAGAGTTTACTAAAATAATAAAATCCAACGTGGATGCCACTGGAATAGTAAAGTCATATTATGTAAACAGTAAGCAATATGAATGTAAATGGTTTTGGTTCTCACCTGCAACAACAGAATGAATACCTTGTAGATATTTATAAAGTGAACACTACTCAGCAATAAAAAATGAATAAACTATTCCTACATGCATGAGTTTTACAGGCCTAATGGTGAATGAAAAAAGGCAGATGCAGAAGAGCCCATACTGGATATGTTCAAGAAGAGGAAAAACTAATCAATAGAGGTAGACCCCTGAACAGTGGCACCTGTGAGGAAGAGGGGCAGGTGCTAGTTGTATTGCCTGCCAGTATGGCCTAAGAAGGGGTCCCGGGATCTTTTTCTTTTTTAAGATTTTATTTATTTATTCATGAGAATACACAGAGAGGAGAGAGAGGCAGAGACACAGGCAGAGGGAGAAGCAGGCTCCATGCGGGGAACCTGATGTGGGACTCGATCCTGGGTCTCCAGGATCAGGACCTGGGCTGAAGGCAGGTGCTAAACCGCTGAGCCACCAGGGCTGCCTGGGTCCTGGGATCTTAAGCACGTTAGAAATAGTCTATGTCTGGGTGGTGATTACACAGAACTTCATTGAGCTCTATACCCAAGATTAAAATACTTTATGGACTTTATATGTCTTACCCCAGTTAAAAAAACATATGAACACATTCAAAGAAAAAGATATGTATTATTTCAGGGGTGGGGCAGCGAAAGAATGGGAGGTATAAGGATAAAAAGGAAATTATGAAAACAAACAAGAAAGGACCCTTGCAAGCATCAAAGATGACAATGCATCATGAATAGTGATTATGTAATGATTCACTCAACTTTCTCCTCTGGAGATCCCAAATTATATATATTTAAGAGAGAATTTTTTAAAAAGATAAAATCAACTATAGAATGTACATGTATCAAATATTTTGTTTAGCTCATTAATGAGGGAATCAGTAAAATGTTACAACTAGTTCAAGAGATAATTTAAAGTGCAGAGACTTACACGGAATAATGACTCTTGAACTGCATTTCCAAATAGATGCAAAACGGATCTACCCACCTGGTGGATCTATTTATTCATTGATGCAACAATCAATTGCATTTCACTGGACACAATCAATTTGTATTTCTCTGGACAAGAATCATTTATATTATCAGTTTTCTAAAACCAACAGAATTATAAAAAAACAAACAAACAACAAACCAAAGACAGTGAAAGGATGAATTTCCTAGGACAGATGAGCTAGAGAGGATAACCACCATTGAGCTTTTCATACTCTTTCTTAATACGTATGTATATATACACATATATATTCATAAAAAGTATCTTATAATGAATATAACACTAGGTCTGAGTAAGACATGTATATGGGCCTGTTTTAGCCCTGGAACCTTAGATTTTCAAGTGCTGATTTAGAAATTTAAAATGCTCAGTTGCAAAGGAACGTTAAAGGTCATCTATTTTTTTTTTCTTTGAAAGGTTTTATTTATTTATTTGCGACAGAGAGAGAGAGAGAGAGAGAGAGAGAGAACATGAGCTGTGGGGAGGGGCAGAAGGAGAGGGAGAAGCAGGCTCCCTGCTAAGCAAAGAGCCTGATATGGGGCTGGATCCCAGGACCTGGAGATCATGACATGAGCCAAAGGCAGACACTTAACTGACTGAGCCACCCAGGTGCCCCTGAAGGCCATCTATTTAAAAAATGCCTCAAGTTACAGGAATGGCACTTTCTTGAAGATTTTTGGCCACCAGTCAGCAGAAGGGGTACATTTTAAGAAGCAACCTTGCCTTCCAAATGTCCAGACATCACCCCCCCACCTCTCAACCACCTATCTTCCTGCTGGCATGGCTGGCCCTGATTCTAAAATCTGATTTCATTGTGTATTTTTATTTTTATTTATTGACTTATTTTCAGTGATCTCTACACCCTACGTGGGGCTTGAACCCACAATGCTGAGAACACAAGTCACATGTTCTTTGGACTGAGCCAGTGAGGCACACCTCATTGTGTATTTTTTTTTAAATGTTGTATGAAAGGTGCTCATGTGGATTTCTGGAAGAATATCAAGATGTCTTTTTCATGATCATTGTCTTATTAGGTTTCTGTCTCAGGCAGTGGAGAAGATGCAGCCCAATTCTTGATCAGGAGCCAGAGGAAAGGCAGGGAGCTCTCCATTTCACAAAAGGAACAAAGCTTCATTTATAGCATGCCACCACACATGATAGAATTTCATGAGTCAGTCGATAAGGATAATTAAACAGTGTAGGTCAAGGACCAGATACAACCATTCAACCTCCTTAAAATCCATTAGGCAAAAGCTTGAGAAACATTATTTGAAAGTGCCAATATTAAACCATCGGTGCAGTTTCTTAAAGTGCCTTATTGCTGCTAAACAGTGTTGAGAAAGTAATAAAAATAAGAGCCCAAATCCTCAGCAACATTATTCTATTTTGAAGTTAATTTTTGATAAAGTAAGAATCTTTTTCTCTCCCCCTCTGTGTGAATTCCTTACTCTTGTGCTTCTCTTCTGCCCTTTCCCTCGGCTGGCTTCTCTCCTCTTCAAAATCCTTCTGGGAGGCAAGCCAATCCCCCCCCCCCCATCTTTTTAGCACCAAATCTTTTCAGCACTTTTAATACATAGTTTCTTCTAGCACTTTTTAAAATATTGGTTGATTGAGTTATAATTCACCCATAATAAAATGTACTCCTACTGAACCCAAGTTTGCTGAGCTTTGACAAAATGTATACCCTGCTAACACCATCACCACAATCAAGAAAGAATATTTCCATCACCTCATAAAGCTCCCCCATGACCTTTGCAGCTAATTTCCCCACTCCACCATCACTTTCGTCCCCAGTTACTGCTGGCCACTCTAAATTAGTTTTGCTTTTTCCAAAGTTCCAAATAAGTGGAATCAAAGAGTACCAGTTGGTACTCTTTGGTGCCTATCTTATTGGGGTCTGCATAATGTTCTTGAGATTTACCTATGTTGTTGTGTATTTCAGAATTTTGTTCCTTTTGCTTGTTGTGTTTTTGCCATTGCACAGATATACCCCAATTACTTGATCCATTCACCTACTGTTGGAAATTTGGGCTGTTTCCAATGTTTTGGTACAGTAAATAAAGCTGATATGAACATTTATGTACAGTTCTTTGGACATATATTTTCATTTCTCTTTGGTATGTACACATATATACACATGTATATATAAATATGTATATGTATGCACACACACATACAAATATATATGATCACATGTCAAATGTATGTTTAACTTCATAAGAAAACGCCTGAACTAATTTTTGTAGTGGTTGTACCATTTTGTATTCCCACCAGCTTGATGTGAGATTTTTTTTTTTAAATATTTCACTTATTTATTCATGAGAGACAGAGAGAGAGGCAGAGACACAGGCAGAGGAAGAAGCAGGCTCTCTGCAGAAGCCTGATGTGGGACTCCATCCCCAACCCCGGGATCAGGCCCTGAATCAAAGGCAGACGCTCAACCACTAAGCCAGCCAGGCGTCCCTTGATGTGAGATTTTCAATTCTTCTATATCCTCACCAACACTTGATATGGTCAGACTTAAAAAATTCTTTTAAAATTTTAAAAGTTTTTATTACATAGCATTTTATTTTTTTAAAAAGCCTTATTTTCATAGAATACATTTTCACATTAGAAATTCCTACAGTGGGAAAATAATTTATTACTTACAGTTTTATATTTGTGGACAGATTATCTGGGACAAGTAAACACATTTGAGGATTACGTATCGGTTTAGAATCTGTAGTATTTTGATACATCTCTAAGGGAATCTCTTCCATACATGGAGCTTCTCTACACTCAGAAGCTCCCTAGGCTTTTCTTCCCAGGATTTAGAAATTAGTAATGTGAAACATCAGTATTTCCTAATTTTAGTTTCCCTGGGACATGTAACCATCAGAAATTGGTATCAACTGATAGAAAAGTTTTCAAAAATTACACTGACATACTTTCTGCAAAGCCTTTACTTATGAATTAACAGTCTTACCCTTTCTCCATTACTCCCAGGACAGACACAGAAGGTTGATCAAATATTGATAGTAATAAAGCTAAATTCCCTTCAAGATTTTGATAAACTAAATGGCAAAAGCTCATATACAATGTGTAGTTACACTGTGAGTTTTGTGAGAAGCTGGGAGACAACCCCATAAACTCACCAGAATAAAGAACTCAGTCTCCAAGTTTCTTGGATACAATTCCTCTAGAACCTTTTCCTCAGAGACTGAATTCTAAAAAATAACCATGTGATTAGGAGAAGTTTGTCTTATCAATGGGCTTATCTGTTCTTTCCTCCTTATTGTGAGTTGAATGGCATGACAAAGCAGAGGCAAAGAGGTATACAATCATTTCTCAAGGTTTCAAGTCAAAAAGGTCAGAGCTTTCACAGCATGGCAACAGCTTTGCAGATGCCCACATCATGATAGTTGAAATAACAGAGCCCAGCGAGGGTGAAAGCTAAGAGTGCCAAACGCCTGCCCTGGCAGCTTTTTGCAAAGCATCCCCTTGAACATAGTAACCCTTTGTCCAAGGTCCCAGTGACCATGGAGAGTGGGGGCTGCAGCCAGGGAGTCGTCCAGTCCACCGCAGAGCCAGGATTCAAATAAAGCAGCTGGAAGTAGGCCTGGGAGCAAAACACTGACAACCCTCTCCCGAGTCCAGTGGAGAGATGCTGCCTTAGAATCAGAATGGCGGTTTGGTGACAGGTGAATGTGCTGTGTTCCACACCATCCTGGGGTAGGGAGAAATGCTGAGACATGAGCAAGTCCGACCCCTGGGATGCATAGACACAGAGCTTGGTCTCCTTGCACACCACACAGAACACGCGGCCTCCAGAGACTCATTGTCTCTCTTCTGTAGGCTCAAAGTCACTCCCAGATTTAAAAATTTTTGTTACTCGGGACACCTGGATGGCTCAGTGGTAGAGCGTCTGCCTTTGACTCAGGGCGTGATCCTGGGGTTTTGGGATTGAGTCTTACATCGGGCTCCCCATGGGGAGCCTGTTTCTCCCTCTGCCTATGTCTCTGTCTCTCTCTCTATCTCTCATGAATTAATAAATAAAATCTTCAAAAAAAAATTTTTTTTCTTACTCTAGTGGATATGTAGAGATCTCTGATTGTGGTCTTAATTTACACTTGTCTGCATGCTAATGATAGCATGTTTTCATATGCATCTATCTTCTTTTGTGAAGCTCTACTTTGATTTGTGGTTTGGGGTCTTTTTTCTATTTCTCAAATACCACTAGCTTGTTCCCCTCACCACCATTGATTTGCTTTGAAGTTCTTTCCCCAGATTGTCACAGACTGACTCCTCATCAGTGAGACCTCATCTCAAGTAACACCTCCTCAGAGAAGCCTTCACTCTGCATCACCTTACCCTGTTTGGGTGCTTTCATAACACTTTTATAACTATCTGAAATTATTTATATATTTGTTTACATTCTATCATTTGTCTATCTCCACCAGGATGTAAACTCCACAAGAGTGGGTCTTTGCCTGGTTCATGGGCAACAAGGAAAATGAAACTATGTAATCAAGGCTGAACACAACCATTCAACCTCCTGAAAATCCATTAGTTGAGAGCCCAGGAAGCATTATTCAAAAGCTGCAATATTAGATTGTTGTTGCATATTTAGAAGTGCTTTATTGCTGCTGCTAGCACAGTGCATGGGCCACTGTAAGTGCTCGATAGGTATTTGCTGAACAAATGGCAGTGTAGATTTCACAAAGTGCTCTCGTAAGAGTCCCACTTCAATCATCATTTATTCAACTCACATTTGCTGAAAACTATGGAAATATGCCAACCGTTATGTGGATATAAAGAATAATTATTCCTACTTTTTAGTTGCTTATGATCTTTTTTAAAAAAAATGAATTCTTATTGCAATATTAATATATGTTAATGATAGAATGTTAAATAATACAGAAGAAAAAGTCACTGCTTCTCCAAGTTCAAGACTTCTTCTCAGAGATAACCATTATTAGTAGTTTCCTTTGTATCCTTCCAGCATGCAGATAATCACACACATGTGTACACCCACCCGCTCACACACACACACACACACACACACGCACGCACAAATGGCATCATAAGAAAGCACAGTTTTAAGTTGCTTATGATCTTATGGTGGAGACTAGGGTTAGCAGACTTAGTATGCAAAAATACAGAGAGCCCAGTTAAATTTAAATTCCAAACAACGAACAAAAATGTTTAGTGTAAATATGTCCCAAATATTGCATGGGATATACTTCTACTAAAAAATTATTTGTTGCTTAGCTGAAATTCAGACTTAACTTGGCACCTGTGTTTTACCTGACAACCCTGGGTAGAAGCAGACGTTCCAAATGATAAATTACAATAGGGTGCTGTATTTGCAGGAACAGAAGTCAAGACATGGGTTAAGGGACCATAGAGGAGAGATTGACTCATTCCGTCAGGCAAAAACAGGAAAAGCAGACATTTGCACTAGGATCCAATATATGAATAGGAGTTTGATAGTTGGAATTAGAGAAAAATGTCAGGAAAGAGCATATGCAAATGAGAGAGCTGTGGAGAGATTGGGCAGGCTTGGAAAATAGTATGACATTTAGTGTCAGAGAAGTTTCAGGGCCCAGTGAATTTGTGCGGATAGAATAACTGGAATAGGGAGAAGGTAAAGGGCAGATGGGATCAGATTATGAAAGATTCTCTGTACAAGTTAAGAGAGGTATTATTATTCTATAGACCAGCATTTGCCAGATTCTTCCTATCTCTGCCTTTAGGAAAGAAATTCTAGAATTCCTTTCATAGAAATATGTGATCTTGCAAATCCTCTTTGGATTTTTAAAATCATTTTTATGCTATACTATACAGTAAACTGAAGCAAAAATATATAACTATTGTATTACAAAATTTATTTTAAATATACTCCTGGGGCACCTGGGTGGCTCAGTGGACTAAGCGTCTGCCCTCTGCTCAGATCATGGGATCAAATGCTGCATCAGACTCCCTGCTCAGCGGGGAGTCTGCTTCTCCCTCTCCCTCTGCTTCTCCCCACAGCTTGTGTGCTCTCTCCCTCTCTCTCAAATAAATAAATAAAATCTTTAAAAAAAAATACACTCCTTGGGATGCCTGAGTGGCTCAGTGGTTGAGAGTGCCTTTGGCTCAGAGCATGATCCCAGGGTCCTGGGATGGAGTCCCGCATCGGGCTCTCTGTGGGGAGCCTGTTTCTCCCTCTGCCTATGTCTCTGCCTCTCTTTCTCTGTCTCTCACGAATAAATAAATAATCTAAAAATCTTTAAAAAGTATACACTCCTCAATGTCAGTAATATATGGAGACAAACCTCGACTCTTCCCCAATTAACAATGAATGTGTTTAATTTACTTTTAATTCTATAACAAGTGTGATTTGTTAACTAATAAATTAGGATGTGACATATTATATACAGTGTTTGGCTTTGAGGCCAAGCATATACTAAAGTGTGGAAGTGAAATTTGATTTTGCCCTATGGCATCAGAAAGAGTTCAAATTCTTTTCATAACCTGATGTGTGGATTTACAGCATTTTTGCATCTTAAGATATCAACAGATTTGTGTTTATCTTTTAACATTTTGTTTCTTAATGACAGGATAGGAGACAAGGTTTCAGACTTCTCTTGGTAAATAATACATGGCAGATATGCACAGTATTTACATCCAGTGAATTAAATTACATTCCAGCCAAAGGGAAAATAACTGCCGCTTTACTCCCTCTTTTTAACACTGTTTTTATAATTACCTGATGTGCCTTCAAAGCTTTTGATAAGAGTCATGCAATAAACAGATCTGTTGAAGTTCTGCATGAGGCAAATTAGCATTATTACTGTTTTTTCACCCCATCACCTTGTTATATTGCAATATTTATGTTCTACAGGCTTTTTGTCTTTAACCAATGGTTTATATAGCTTAGTGAATTATCAGGCTAACAGCCTTGAAATCACCGTTCATATCAGAAGACTGAGACTTTCCTACACACGTTCTGTCCCCATCTCAATTCATCCTTCCCTCAAGACTAAGCACTATCTTGACTTTATGATATTTGCTTCCGTATTTTTCCTTACAGCTTTATAACCTAAGTTTGCTAAACTTGAAATTGAATTCTATAGTTTTACTTGCTTTTGTTTTGTTTTTGTTTGAGACTTTTAATTTACAGGTCTCTTCTTCATCTCTCGTTTTTCTCTTTGCTTATTTGTTCTAGAAATATGATTGCTCCTATAGCTGCCCACAGCCTGGATTTGCTGATTATATTCCCCTTTGAACATGTTCCTCTGCCCTCTGTTATTCCTATAAATTGGTATTTGTATTTTGAGCCTTAGTTAGACTCAGATTTAATTGTTTTATAAAGATCGTTTCATAGTTGGTGGTAAATCCTTCATTAGGAGGCACATAATGTTCTGTTGTTTCTTTTTTGTGTCCTAAGCCACCTTGGATGCTTAATGTTCAGATGATTTAATCTTTTGGGGTTGCAAAAGGTAAAATTCCCATTCTCACTTTCCTTCTTCATTGATTGGAAATCATTTATAAAGAGAAACTTTACCTCATCTGTTATTTGATTATGTAGTAAGTATACAGTCCATATAGGAAAGGCAGATTAAAGAATTCTTTCCATTTGCTTACTAATTTTCAAAATGAATAGCATCTCCAAGGTGACCAACTAGCTGTGTGTGTGTGTGTATGTGCACATGTATGCTCGCATACACATATGTATGTGATAATGAACTCATGAATTTAAACATTATTGATGTGTTCAGACCTCCCATAGATATTACCCTTACTCATCCTAAAATTGTCTCATCTTTGGGACAACTCTTCAGATTGGCTCCCAAGTCCTCAAAAGATATATTTTTGAAGTCTGTTAACAAGAATTTGAATGTAAGAAAAGACCACAAAGGAAACAGGAATTTCACACCAAAAGGATTTGATTTGGCTCACTTAAGGAATTTTGTTCTGTAGTCTGTGCCTGCCTTATTTCACTGGAAATTGAATTTTCTTTAATATTGTTAGTCTCAACCTGTGTGGGTGGCAAGATTTACCAAAGACAAGCACTATTAGAATGTGAATCATAGAAACTCTTCCTGACTCTAAGAGAAATAAAAGGTCTGACAGGTCCAAACTATCTTTCTTGCTGGGAAATAACCATGACTGGCCTTGAAGAGGAACCACCCTCTCCTCTAGGTGATGCATAGCTGAGCGCAGGCAATAATTCAGTCTCTGGAGCACTGGCGCTGTCTGGGTCCATTTATGTCCTCAAGCCTCTTTGCCCTTAAGTGCAGCTTCTCTTACTAGACTCTGTGTTTAACCCCTTGGAAACTGTTTAGTATAGGGAAGTGTTGGGTTTTTCAGTGAAATATTTTAAACACACTGAAAAACAAAAGGGGTAATATTACACACATCTGTGACTATCTAAAATTCACAAATTTTATTATTCTCTCATATTTGCTTTAGACCATTTTTAAAAAGAAAGAAAAATTACGCTTGT
Source organism: Vulpes lagopus (assembly GCF_018345385.1). Lineage (NCBI taxonomy): Eukaryota > Metazoa > Chordata > Mammalia > Carnivora > Canidae > Vulpes > Vulpes lagopus. The sequence goes on along the minus strand of NC_054842.1, from coordinate 28,665,993 downwards.
GGTCCTCTTTGTTCTTACATTAGCCCTGTTGACTCTCTCATTGCAGAAGCAACCCCTACTCTGATGTTGATATATCATCCCTGTGCATATTTTTATGCTTACATTCTATATGTTCATATCTATGAAAAATATTTAGAATTGTTGTGTGGTTTCAAAGTTTATATAAATGTTATCATGCTGCAGGGCATCTCAGTCACTAACCTGCTTTTCTCACTGACTATTTTGTTTTTAGAATCTGTCTATATTGATATATCAAGTGTATTGACTTCACTGGTACACAGTAGTCCATTATTTGAATATACATGAATGTATGTATTCTCTTACTAATGTACACTATGCTTCTCATTCTTCCCTATTATAATACAATAATATCCTTGAATATGCATGTGGGAAACTTCTATGTCGAAGCCGAATTTCTGGGGACACAGGGTATCATAAATCTTCAACTTCACTAGATATTGCCAAGTTACACCCTGATGTGGTTGTATTAGTTTTTTAAAAGGATTTTATTTATTTATTCATGAGAGACACACACAGAGAGAGGAAGAGACATAGGCAGAGGGAGAAGCAGGCTCCCCACAGGGAGCCCGATGTGGGACTCGATCCCAGAACCCTGGGGTCATGCCATGAGCCAAAGGCAGACGCTCAACCGCTGAGCTACTCATGCGTCCCGGTTGTATTAATTTATAAGCTCATCAACAGGGATTGAGAGTCCCTATTCTCATAGTTAGTGTTATCAGACTTAAGTTCTTGTCAATCTGATGGATGTGAAAACGTACCTCATTGATGTTTTAACTTTTATTTGCCTGATTACTAGTGAAATTGAATATCTTTTCCCATATTTGTTGGCCATTCTTTTTTTTTTTTCTTCTTCTGAGTTGTAGGGCAGCGTTCTTGAACACGTCAGAGGGGGGTGATCCCATATTTGTTGGCCATTCTTTTTTTCTTCTTCTATGAGTTGTAGAGCAGCGTTCTTGAACACATCAGAGGGTGGTGATATAACGGGGATAGTCAGGGACAGGAGGTACTATGTGCTGACGTCACCAATTTAAGTTTTTACCTTAAGTCCATGTGCCTTCCTATTCTCCTGTGCATTTCTTGTGTCAGGTATCCAAGAGAATAACATTAGGCAGATTAACTCGACCAAAGAGTAAAAATAAGAAAATAAACTTAAGGGTGGACATTAAAAAAAAAAAAGAAAGAAAGAAAACAGAGACATTGAAATCCATAACTTTGCTTTTCAGGGTCCTCACTTCTCTCTTTATAGTCTTTGAAGGGTATATCTACATTTTCTGGTGTTTTAGGTAGATGAATGAACAGATTATTCTCAGAGGTGGAATATGTTGTGGGGAAGAGTGGGGCTCTGGAATCAGGTACTAGTTTGATTACTGGTTCTGTCACTTTAGTAGTTTCATGAACTTGAAAAAGTTTCTTAGCCATCCTAGATTTAGTTTCTTCAAGATAACTTCAAGGTAACAATAGTACCTTCTTCATTGTGTTGTAGTAATGATCTATGGAGGTAATACATGTAAGTACTAAGAATAGTGCCTGGGGCACAGTAAGACCTCAATGTCAGTTATAATTCATCATCTCAAAATATACTATGTAACTCAATGTTCTTATCTTGGGTGGAGAATTTTGAAAGCTCATATGACATTCCTATAAGTACATGTGATATTTTCTATGAATGATAGACGTAACAGTAACTTTAGGGTGATTTAAGTGAAAATGATTCAAGTGCTAACAGAATTTCAGCATGGTATTAGGGAAAAGATGACTGTGTTATGAAAATTTTCATTCACTCATTCATTTATTCATCAAGCATTTATTATGACTTATGATGGGCCATGAGTGAATATTCTATACAAGACAATGGGGACATAAAAAAGTTAAATGATACTTAGTACCTGCCAGTAAGAAGCTGAGTAGGGGAGGGGTGCCTAGGTGGTTCAGTTGGTTGGGTGTCCAACTCTTGATTTTGGCTCAGGCATGATCTCAGGATGGTGAGATTGAGCCCCACATGGGGCTCTGCACTGGGCATGGAGCCTGCCTGAATTTTTTTCTCTCCCTCCCTCTTCACCACTCCCTCCCCACTTGCACGCACTTTCTTTCTCTCTAAAAATAAATTTTAAAAAAGTTGAGGGGATCCCTGGGTGGCTCAGCAGTTTAGTGCCTGTCATTGGCTCAGGGAGTGATCTGGAGTCCCGGGATCAAGTCCCACATCACGCTCCCTGCATGGAGCTTGCTTCTCCCTCTGCTTGTGTCTCTGCCTCTCTCTCTCTCTCCCTCCCTCTCTCTCTCTCATGAATAAATAAATAAATAAAATCTTTAAAAAAAAGAAGTTGAGTAGGAGAAATAGCCACATAAGTAAATTCTAATTTAAAAAATTGGAGGCACCTGGGTGGCTCAGTGTTTGAATATCTGCCTTTGGCTCAGGTCATGATCCCAGGGTCCTGGGATTGAGTCCTGCATCGGGCTCCCCATTGGGAGGCTGCTTCTCCCTCTGCCTGTGTCTGCCTCTTTCTTTGTGTCTCTCATGAATAAATACATAAAATCTTTAAAATTTTTTTCAAAAAATTTTACAACAAGGGTACAGTGGGAGCGTAAAGGAAAGAATTACCAACACTACACGAATGCATTAGGAGAAGAGCTTCTACAAAGAAGCAAGTAATGAGGAGGGAGACTTCCCTAGTGCCTTTCAAATTCTACAGGTAGCTGCTGTTGGGTTGGATCTGCAGGGAGCTCCATGGTTAAAGGTGGTATTGGAAGGAGAGGCATGGGAACATAGTCAAGGTAGGAGGGTGCTCGAACCAGGTAGTCTGTGGATTCATTGCCAGGTCAAAGATGCAAAGGAGTCATTGAGAGAATCCAAAGTTATGGCCAGGGTTGTGAAAGCATGGTTCAGGGCAGGGCCAAGGTTCATCTGGGAATAATCAGTGGAGTTGGGGGTACAGCCCAAAGAAATAAGAGGAGGTTTATTATCCAAGATCTGGCTGGTGATTTAGGCTCATTTAATCAATGAGCATCTTTGGCTGTGTTGAATGCCAGCCTTGGGATAGTGTAAAGTTGCTTCAAGGAGCCCTGCCAGGTTGAACAGATGTCACCTAATTTGCCATCTCATAAGTCTGGTTTCCTGGTTATTTTTCCTTTCTATTCTAGTTCATGTAGGTATACTTATCCTGAGCAAAATTTTGCTAAAATTTAAAAATCCTGCTTAACAAGAGTCTCATTTCCATTGGGCCATATTTAGATAGTAAAATACATGAGTTGCCTGTATTAGGTGAAATGTGTCCTGTGGAAATTGTGTTTAGTGGTTTTGATATGCAATTGTATCAGTCTTGCTTAAGAGTGTAATGAGGGATTTCAGGGGAAGGTGACCAAACTGTGATGATTCAATGTGAAGGGTGGCCCAAAAGGAGAGTTATTTGATGTCCCAGCTACTAGATTAATGGGCCAGATTTAAATGCTAAAAGCATGTCTGGAACTGACATCTATCACCAAATGCATGCCTGCAAGAGCTGTGGCCACTTGGCAAATAATCCACATTGTATGCCTTGCCTTCTTACTTGTGCTATTAATTTGCTTTCCATGGATCAATGACTGTAAAGCGTGATGAGAATTTTGGCCAGATCAAGAATGATTTATCAGTCTCTACAGCAATGGCCTGCTTGCTGGTATTAGCCAGCAAGGCAGTAGCACTTCTGTAACTTTGGTAAAGTTCACAACTGGGGAGAGATAATTAAACCCAGGCACGAAGCTCAGAAGTCTTTGAAAGCTTCTCGTAAGGTTACCTTCTACTTCAGGATTTGAGGCTCAATTCAAAGGTTCTCCTCTGAAATATTAGAAACTTCCCAAACCAGCACATTTAAAATAATACTACTAAATAAAACCTCTAGACAGCTATCTTATCATTAATTCAAAGAACACCTGTCTGTCTCCCTTTAGGTCTTTTTAATAAATTACTTTTACCCCTAGACAAAGATATCCTGTCCCTCTGCCAAGTCCTTACCTACACACTGGATTCATGTTAATAGAAGAACATAGATGGATGTTAATTGCTGCCATAAGAAAGTTTAGCCTTCCTGGATATAAGGAAATGAGCTTCTTTGTAGGGTAGGTCTCTTCTGGAATCCCTAGGCAGATGTGGCAAAAGTTACCCTGAATCTAAGGTATTGAACTGGGCAGAAGAATCTGGCTCACACACTAAGAATAGTCTTAACATTCTATATTTTCAGTTTTCTACTTCAGTGGAAAAGGTTAGAAATGAAGAGAGAAGAGACAGCTCAGCTTTTTTAAGTCTCTATGACCTGACAGATGAAAGGGAGTGTGTGTGTGTGTGTGTGTGTGTGTGTGTGTGTGTGTGGTAGGAGACAATAGAAGGACACGGTGTGATCCTTAACATGTTTAAATAAGAATCCAAAGCAAAGGGAATGATCTACCTAAATGTCATGAGCAGGCCTGTGAGGGGGGATTATGGACAAATCTTGAGGTATATGCTATTGCCAGTTGCATGCTTTCCTTTGTTCTCTCTACAGCAGTGCACAAGCAAGTCAAAGCATTTGAAAGCACAGTGTGGGGTATGTTTTCTTTTATTTCCTTTGTTCGTTTGGTTTTATGTGGTCTGTTATAATCTGTTTCCAAGGAGAGAAGCGAATTTCATAATTGTACTTTCATCCCCTCTCTTCCTAGTGAGCCAAGCACTGGATTAAGCTTTGATGCCATTGGAAGCCCACTACATCTCCTCAATCTTGGTTCACTTCACTGAGCCCTGGCATTGGGGTATGAAGCAGAGGAGCTTGGTGGCTGGCACATGGTGGTGGCACATGGAAGAGGGGTGCTGGAATACAGATGATGGGGCAGACTGTTTCTGTTATCCAGAAGTGTTCCTGACAGAGGTCCTCTAATCTTTAGTATGGCTGTAGTCATAGTATGGCTATAGTCATAGCTGGTATGGACTGGGTCCTAATTGTTTTGGAAAGTAAAGTTCTGGGTAGATGTTGTTGGGAATTATATTCAACTGTTATGGTAACTAGATCACCCTTTAATTATTAGGGATACTGTCTCACTTCTACAGAGCACTACAGAAGTGGAGAATCTCCGAACCCAAATTTTATGCTCTGTTAGATAGATGATCTAGGAAGGCAGGGAGGCAGATGGAATTTTTTTTGAGGCCTTTGAGTAGCATTTTACAAAATAAAAATATAAAGAAGCCACTAGAGTCAGAGATTGTATGGTTGGCTGTTCTAAGGAGAGACATGACTTCCTTGATGATCAAAGAGTCAGTAGTGAGTACATATGTTAGAGGAGGACAGTGATGGAGAGGGAATATACCCTTTTTTTTTTTTTTTTTGAGGATAGTCACAAATAGGGTAGTGTTTTTGTTTGAGGGAGGGGAGCAATCTGAAATGAAGTCCATTGCCAGAATGTCCCCACTTAGATTTAGAGTTGAGGGGTACCTGGGTGGCTCAGTCAGTTAAGCATCTGCCTTCAGCTCAGGTCATTATCCTGGGATCCTGGGATTGAGCCCCATGTCAGTTGGCTTGCTCTGTGGGGAGCCTGCTTCTCCCACTTCCTGCTGCTCCCCCTGCTTGTACTCTCTCTGTCTCTCTTTCTGTGGGTGTCAAATAAATAAATAAATAAAATCTTTTTAAAAAAAGATTTGGAGTTGGAAAAGAATGTTTTATTTTATTTTATTTTGGAAAAGAATGTTTTAGATCTTCACATCATCTTGACCTATTCCTAACTCTTAAAGTGTCTAATGATTATGGTTAGGGTTTTTTAAAAATTATTTTATTTAATTTCTTTTAAGAATATCTATGCCCAACTGAACCAGCTAGGTGCCCCAATGATTGCAGTTTTAAATGGAATTATCTAAGGTGGTTTGTGGATGAAAATCTTTCAGGCTATGACACAGAGCAGATCATCCTAGAGACCTTTTGAAGTCTTGACCCTGGATCTTCTTAGCAGAGTTCTGGAGCTCTAATAAGATCTATAGCATTTTCTTGTTCAGCTGAAAATTGTGGCTGGATGACTAAGGAGTTCTTGCACCAACAATGTCCCAGGGCCTGGTGGGCTCACATTGTTTTTATTTATTTATTTATTTATGTTACTTTTTTTTGTTTTTTTTAAAGTAATCTCTATACCCGGTGTGGGCTCAAACTCACACCTCCAGGATCAAGAGTCAGGGGGATCCCTGGGTGGCGCAGTGGTTTGGCGCCTGCCTTTGGCCCAGGGCACGATCCTGGAGACCCGGGATCGAATCTCACGTCGGGCTCCTGGTGCATGGAGCCTGCTTCTCCCTCTGCCTATGTCTCTGCCTCTCTCTCTCTCTCTCTGTGACTATCATAAATAAATTTAAAAAATTAAAAAAAAAAAAAGAGTCAGGATGTTTTTCCCACTGAGCCAGACAGGGGAGAAGCTGGAGATTTAACCTCAGGCTCGCAAGAATTTACTTCCTGGTCTGACCCCACAGTGGCCTATTGTCATCAGCCAATCGGATCAGAGAGTTTGTGGTACCAGGATTGGTGAAGACGTGAGATTATCATCTCTGTTCTGTGGTTCTCAAGCCTAGAGAATCATCAGAATCACCTGGAAGAGCTTGTAAACTTTATAGAATTTGAAGCCTCTGGAACTTGTTTTATAAAAACAAGCTTACAAAAACTTTCTCACATGGTTCTTATTATCAGCTGGGTTTAGGAACTACTGTATATAATAGCTTTCAGATCCAGAATGTTGAACAGAATCCTGTAACTCAGCATATTAACGTTCTTGCAAACCAGGTCATCCAGGGCCCCAGAAGGACTGGGATCAAAGGGTAATTAAATTGAAGCTGCTGTCATATTTTATACACATTGAGTTTCTTTTCTTTTCTTTTTTAAAGATTTTATTTATTTATTTATGAGAGACACACAGAGAGAAGCAGAGACATAGGCAGAGGGAGAAGCAGTTTCCCCACGGGGAGCCCAATGTAGGACTCAATCCCGGGACCCCAGGATCATGCCCAGAGCTGAAGGCAGACACTCAACCACTGAGCCGCACAGGTGTCCCTATACACATTGAGTTTCATGTTCATTTTAGATTTATAAAAGCCCTTATTTTCTGAAGCACACACTACTGATCAGAACTTGCCTTGGGATCCATCAGAACACCCTTGTGATTGGCAGGTGGGTTGGAGGACAGCCATTGAGCTTCCTGGCCTGAAGATAGTTCCTAGTAGTCATCATAATCTGATGTTCCAAGAATATTCCCCAGTTTAGATATGGAGGGATATACCTGCCACCTTTAATTTTGTAAGACTGTATTCTCATTTATACTTGAGGTTAGAGTATTCTCATTTATACTTGAGGTTAGAATATAATAAGGTACAGGAAATCCCTAAGCAATTTTCTTCCCCTCTATTAACAGAATGGGTAGCATCAAATAGGTAGTGAAATGGAAAAAGTGTACAATGATCAAGGCCGAGGCAGTAATGGAGATGGTGGAGCCGGTGGTTATTTTGGTGACATTGGTGGTGGTCAGGATGTAGGAATGCTGGTTGTAATTCAGACAAATGGCCAAGATAGCAGCTATTGCCCAAGGCTGGCTTTCTTGATCTTTTTCGCATGATGAGTGGTGAGTCAGCTACTTTTAAAAGGCTAAGAACAGAGTGAACAATATAAATCAAAGTTTTATAAATTAAATATTTCCAGTTTGACTCATACTATCATTTCAGTGACATTAAATCTTTATTTCTGAATGACCTTTCATTGTCAGTGATGGAATATTTTAGCCTTAAGTCACTCTGCCCTGTTTGCCTCTGTAACACAGTTACTTTGCAAAGGAACTCCTAAATGAATACTGGAATTCATGTTTATTTATTTATTTAAGATGATTTATTTATTTGAGAGAGAGAGAGAGAGAGAGAGAGAGGAAGAGAGAGTATGAGTAAAGGGAGGGGCAGCAGGAGAAGCAGACTCACCACTGAGCAGGAAGCCTAACATGGGTTAGGACGCTGGGATCATGACCTGAGCCAAAGGCAGATGCTTAACCAACTGAGCTGCCTAGGGGCCCCTGGAACTCACACTTAAAGAATCATTTTGTAATGAGTAATTAACATATGTCACAATTTATTAAATATTTCTATTTTTCATCAGATGAAAAATTTTTTATAATGAGAATTCTAAGAGAAATATACTGTATAATACATGCCCGAGGCTATACAGCTCATGAGGAATACATTTAAAATATTTAAATTTAATATTTTAAAATATTAAAAGACAAATTATATATTCCATTTTTTCTTAGGATATTGACAGATTATTCAGCTAGGAAATGAAAATAAATAGCAAAAATGTGTTAATGACATTCTAGATATTAAAATGACAAAAATAACATTTTGTAGCAACATGAAAATTTTTCTCTCTTAAGTTTAAAAGTGCTAAAGATGGGGTACTAGAAAAAAACCAGAACACTTACGAAAGAGAATAATTTCATTTAAAGCCAATTAAAAATATATTCCACCACAAACTGTCCAATGTAAATTTCAATAAGAAAATGACTCAATAGGTGTGCCTGGGTGGCTCAGTTGGTTAAGTGTCTGCCTTTGGCCCAAGTCATGGTCCCCGGGTCCTGGGATCAAGCTCTGCATGGCTCTCTGCTCAGGGGAAGCCTGCTTCTCCCTCTGCCTGCCACTCCCCCTGCTTGTGCTTTCTCTCTCTGTCAAATAAATAAATAAAATCTTAAAAAATGAGTCAACAAACCAAATAATTAAATGACATAGCATAATAATTGAAATTATTCTAATTGTCCTATGCTCCCTTTTAGGTGTTTTGTTTTGTCATTATCATCATCATCTTGTTATTTTTTGTTGAGCAATACTATATGCTTGGCACTACCCTGGAAATTTTACACATGGGATTCCTATAAATGCTCACAACAGCCTATATGATGTCTGTAATTGTCTCCATTTTACAAAGAAACTGAGGCTCAGAGGTTTTTGAGCAACTGATCCAAGAACATATAGCCAATGAACAATGGAGATAGGGATGAATCCAAGATCTAAGACCAAGGTTAAATATTTTTTGCAGAGTATCTGGGTGCTAATTTTTTTTCACCTAACATTATATCACAAACATTTTTCATGTTTGCTTCACAATCTTAACCCAACGTTCTGTGAACATTGGCCGTGATCCTCCCCTGGGATGCACTGCCCTCTAGTGGAGTTATGTCATAAAGACCTTTTCACCCTCCCCCTGCCCCCAGGGTGAAAAGGGGTTTTCTATTGCATAAATCTCCATAGTTACTATTTTAATTAGGGTAAGATATTAAAAGATATTTTTCCTCTCTTCTTTAAAAAATGATTATTTCCAAGGGGCGAGGGGGTGGGAAAATAAAATGAACCCTAGAGAAGTTCGGAAATGCATTCTAAGGAATGAGGTAAGAATTCATTGTTCTTGGCGTTGAAATCAACATGACTGCTCTGTTCTCTCAAGCACCAGGATATTTCAAGCATCTTCCTTCAAATTACGTTAAAGGCTTGAGGAGGTGTCACATTGTGTGAGGACTAGCACTGAAAGACAAAGTAGACTCTCCTGAGATCCATGAAGAACTTGAAAATGTATTTAAAACATAGGAAATTTAAACGCATCAGAATTTGTTATCCTCTGAGCCTCACATTAATTTTTCTAATTTTTCAGTTTTAGATATTTTTCTAATGAATGTCTTTCACTTTGATATTGTTAAAAATCATCATAGTATTAAAATGCATAACTGGGTGGCTTTGGTTTCATTAGGAAGGACTTGGGTTAATATTGTATTGTTTTGGAGAAAACAACAGGGATAGTTTTTTAATTTTTTTTTTTTTAAAGTGAATTGGGCCATTATTTCTGCTATTGTTCATAAAAAAAAAAAAAAAAAGCCCTGAGCAAAATTGCTGATGTTATCTCCCAGAAAAGGGCTGACTGGTGAGTTGTAATTGCTTTGTGTGCAGCCAGCAGGGCATACTGTGGAGAGGAGGGGGAAACCTGCCAGTTTCATCTTTATTAGAGAGCTGGCTCTTTAAAATTAGATGTCTTTTTATGCTTAGTGAATGAATGACCAATAGGAAAAAGAAAGAGCAGCAAAGCCAGGCTTATATAGGATATATGATACTCATTAAAAGACAAGAGGTACCCAAGGGTTCTTAAGGAAATTACATCTCTTCATGCCAACATTAAAATTGTTGATGTCCTCTGAGCTTAGATTTAAAGATGAGGGAGAGGATGGTCAAAACCTAACAAAAACATTTTTTAAGACAAAGAGTCTAACAAATAGTACACAAATAAGGTACTCGTACAAAGGGTAAAGAGTCCATGACAAAAATGCCCTTTAAGTGTAGAGATGTTAAGATAGATCAAAATCATGAAATATACATTTAATAAACTTATTCACTGTGGGTTTTGTCATTTTGTCCAGCTTTATTGAGGTATATTTGACATACAACATTGCGTAAGTTTAAGGTGGTGATTTGATACATTTTTTAAAAGATTTATTTATTTTAGAGAGAAAGAGCACCTGGGTGTGCAAAGGCACACATGCAAGGGAAGGAGCAGAGGGAGAGGAAGAGAGAGAGAAGCAGATCCTGGAGCGTGGAACCTGACATTGGGCTGGATCTCAGGACCAGAGAGGACCAGGACCTCTCAGATCATGACCTGAGAGGAAATCAAGAATTGAACAGTAAAAGACTGAGCCACCCAGATGCCTCAGTTTGACACGTATTCTAAATGATTAGCTCCATAATGTTAGCTAACACTTCCATCACCTTATGTAAATACCATTTCTTTTTATGGTGAAAACATTTAATATCAACTCTCTTAACAACTTTCTAGTACATAATACAGTATTGTTAACCATAATCACCTTATTGTACATTAGTTTCCCAAACGTATTCATCTTATAACCAAGAGTGTGTACCCTATGACCAACACCTGCCTACTTCCCCTATCTTACCTCTAGTAACCACCACTGTACTCTTTTTTTTTTAATGAGTTCAACTTCTTTAGACCCCACAAATAAGTAATATTGTATAGTATTTATCTTTCTCTGACTTACTTCATTTAGCTTAATGCCTTAAGGTCTATTGATGTGGTCACAATTGGCAGAATTTCCTTTTTTCTCATGGCTGAGTAATATTCTGTTGTATATTATACCACATTTCTCTATCCATTCATCTGTTTAGGCTGTTTCCATATCTGGTCCATGGTGAATAATACTGCAGGGAATATGGGAGTGCAGATATCTCTTTGAGATCTTGATTTCATTTTCACTAGGTATATACCCAGAAGTGGGATTGCTGGGTCACATGGTAGTTCCCTTTTTTTTTTTTTTTTTTTTTGGTGGAACGTCCACACTGTTTTCCATAGTGACTTTACCATGACCAATTTACATTCCTATCAACAGTGAACAAAGATTTCCTTTTCTATACATCCTTTTTATCTCTTTTTATCTCTTGTCTTTTTTATGAGTGGCATTTTAATAGGAATGATACCTCATTGTGGTTTTGATTTGCATTTCCCTGATGACTGGTGATGTTGAGTACCTTTTCATGTATCTGTTGGTTGTCTGTATGTCTTTGGAAAAATAACCATTCAGTTTCTCTCACCATTTTGTAATTGGATTGTTTGTTTTTGCTATAGAACTATATATATTTATAAGGCTTATATATATTTATATATATTATAAATATTTATATTTTTGATATTTACCCTTTATCAGATACATGATTTGTAAATATTGTCTCCAATTCTTAATACTGCCTTTTCATTTTGTTGATTTTCTTTCCTTCTTTTGCTGCTCTTTCAAGCTTTTCAGTTTGATGTAGCCCCACTTACTCATTTTGGCTTTTGTTGTTTGTACTTTTGTCATATCCAAAAACCATTGCAAAGATCAAAGCAAAGGAGATTTTCCTCTATGTTTTCTTCTATGAGCTTTCTGGTTTCAGGTCTATGTTAAAGTCTTTAATCCATTTCAAGTTAATTTTTTTGAGTGGTCATGGTCAACTAATATTCGACAAAGGAGGAAAGACTATCCACTGGAAAAAAGACAGTCTCTTCAATAAATGGTGCTGGGAAAATTGGACATCCACATGCAGAAGAATGAAACTAGACCACTCTCTTGCACCATACACAAAGATAAACTCAAAATGGATGAAAGATCTAAATGTGGGACAAGATTCCATCAAAATCCTAGAGGAGAACACAGGCAACACCCTTTTTGAACTTGGCCACAGTAACTTCTTGCAAGGTACATCCACGAAGGCAAGAGAAACAAAAGCAAAAATGAACTATTGGGACTTCATCAAGATAAGAAGCTTTTGCACAGCGAAAGATACAGTCAACAAAACTAAAAGACAACCTACAGAATGGGAGAAGATATTTGCAAATGACGTATCAGATAAAGGGATCTATAAAGAACTTATGAAACTCAACAGCAAAGAAACAAACAATCCAGTCATGAAATGGGCAAAATACATGAACAGAAATCTCACAGAGGAAGACATGGACATGGCCAACAAGCACGTGAGAAAATGCTCCTCATCACTTGCCATCAGAGAAATACAAATCAAAACTACAATGAGATACCACCTCACACCAGTGAGAATGGGGAAAATTAACAAGGCAGGAAACCACAAGTGTTGGAGAGGATGCGGAGAAAGGGGAACCCTCTTACACTGTTGGTGGGAATGTGAACTGGTGCAGCCACTCTGGAAAACTGTGTGGAGGTTCCTCAAAGAGTTAAAAATAAATCTGCCCTACGACCCAGCAATTGCACTGCTGGGGATTTAACCCAAAGATACAGATGCAATGAAACGCCTGGACACCTGTACCCCGATGTTTATAGCAGCAATGTCCACAGTAGCCAAACTGTGGAAGGAGCCTCGGTGTCCATCGAAAGATGAATGGATAAAGAAGATGTGGTTTATGTATACAATGGAATATTACTCAGCCATTAGAAACGACAAATACCCACCATTTGCTACGACGTGGATGGAACTGGAAGGTATTATGGTGAGTGAAATAAGTCAGTCGGAGAAGGACCAACATTTTATGGTCTCATTCATTTGGGGAATATGAAAAATAGTGAAAGGGAATAAAGGGGAAAGGAGAAAAAATGAGTGGGAAATATCAGAAAGGGAGCCAGAACATGATAGACTCCTAACTCTGGGAAACGAACTAGGGGTGGGCGGTGGGCAGTGGGTGGGGTTGCCTGGGTGACGGGCACTGAGGGGGGCACTTGATGGGATGAGCACTGGGTGTTATTCCATATGTTGGCAAATTGAATACCAACAAAGAATAAATTTATAAAAAATTTTTTTGAGTGGTATAAGGTAGGTGTCCAATTTCATTTTTCAGGTGTTTAATCCTGTTTTTCCATTATTATTTATTGAAGAAACAATCCTTTCTCTATTGAGTCCTCTTAGCTTCTTTGTCAAATATCAACTAACCATACACATGCAGGTTTATTTCTGGGTTCTCAGGACGCCTGGGTGGCTCTGTGGTTGAACACCTGCCCTCAGCCCAGGGTGTGATCCTGGAGTCCTGGGATTGAGTCCCAGATCAGGCTCCCTGCATAGAGCCTGCTTCTCCCTCTGCTTATGTCTCTGCCTCTCTCTCTCTCTCTCTCTCTCTCTCTCTTGTGGCTCTCATGAATAAGTAAATAAAATCTTAAAAAAATAATTTCTGGGTTCTCTATTCTGTTCCATTGGTATGTGTCTATTTTATGCCAGTACCACACTGTTTTTATTACTATAGCTTTGTAGTATAGTTTGAAATCAAGAAGTTTGTGCCTCCAGCTTTGTTCTTCTTTCTCAGAATTGCTTTGGCTATTTTGGGGTCTTTTGTGGTTCTACACAAGTTTTGGAATTTTTTTTTTCTATTTCTATGAAAAATGTCCTTGGAATTTTGATAGGGACTACATGGAATGGCTTTAGATAATGTGGATATTTTAACAATATTAATTCTTCTGATCCACAAAAAGGGGATCCTTCATTTATTTGTGTTCACTGAGAGTTGATACTCAATGTATCATATTTAGAATCAAGACTTGCCTAGGTAATGAACTTTGCTATTTGTAGTCCATAAATAGTAGATAATATTAAGTATCAAAGTAAATGTTTCATTTAGAATACTTTCAGGATTTTGATGTTTTCTTTTCTTTTTTTTTTTTTTTTGATGTTTTCTATAGGTCCCTCTACCTTCTAATTATTCTAAATGCTTGTGGAGTGTTAATACTCTAAATCAGGATTTCTCAACCCGCATTGAGGCTAATTCAGTGTGTGTGTATACACTGTGAAATGTCTTACAGCATCCCTGGCCTCTAACCACTAGATTAGTGGTTAGATTAGTTGCCACTAGTGGCAACCCCTGCCCCCACCACCTCATTAGGACAATTAAAAAATATTTCTGGACATTGTCAATATCATCAAAACACTTTGGCATGGATGTTTATTAATACGGTGAGAAAATAGTATAGTATGGTAGATTGTGTTTTTCAAAGATCCTTACCTCAAAGTAGTATATATACTCCACCTCACTTGCTCTTGTAATGTGATCTTGATGTACCTCCATTGAGAGGTGATGGGTAAGAAATGGGGTCTATTATATTTTCCCTTGAACCTGGGTGGAACTTTACAACTGCTTCACTCAGTATAAGGGGGCAGATGTGATGTCATATCACTGAGGCTAGATTATAAAAGGCAACACAACTTCCCCTTGGCCCTCTCTCTGAAGATCTGACCTTGGAACCTATCTACTATGTTGTGAGGAAGCTCAGGTCACATGGAGAGGCTATGAATGCGTATTGATTCCCCAAACTCCAGCCAGGCCTCCATCATAGCCAGCACCAACAACCAGACATGTGAATTAAAGAGCCTTCAGATGATTTCAAACCCCTAGGCTTCAAGTCTTTGGCTGAGGCCCCAGACATTATAGAGATGACCTCTCCCTGTTTGAATTCTAGATCCATAGAAACTTTAAGAGGTAGTAAATTCTTCTTGTTTTATTTTATTTTATTTTTTTTAATTCTTAATTTTAAAAAACTATGTTTTCAGATAATTTCTTATACAGTAATAGATAATAAAAACATGTAGGTTAAACGGACTCTAAACTATGGAGAACAAACTGATGATTATCAGAGGGGAGGTAGTTGGGGGGATAGGTAAAATAAGCAAAGGGAATAACAGTATACTTATCATGATGAGCACTGAGTAATGTATAGAATTGTCAAATCACTATATTGTACACCTGAAAATAATATAACACTGTATGTTAACTATACTGGAATTGAAATTTAAAAAACTTAAAATAGTTAAATCAGATCCCTCCCAAATATACATAGAATACATATAAATAAATAATAAAGAAAGTCTAATATCACTTGATTAGGATAGGGATTAGCCCATAATACTATGTTACACTTCTATCCCCACAACACAGAGGCATTCCAAAGAGAAAGAAGTCTGAATCTTCCTGAGTTCCATTAAAAACAAAGCAAAACATTCAAAACAACCATATCTATACCATAACTACCAGAATCTTTCCTATACCACCATCTTTATCACTAGTTCACAGAAACATCACGATATTGACCTAAAATATGGCAAGCACTGTCAAACTGAATCAATTAACATTTTAGGGGAATTTTCATTCCTACAAGCAAACCACATTCAGCTTCTAGAAGCACATGAACTAAAAGGCCATGAGTTTAGTTTTATTTTTTAAGCCACATGGGCATACCCACCTGCTACAAACAAGAGACCTATAAAGGTCAGACTGTAATATAAAAGTCTTCTTCAGAGGAATTACAAACTCTGAACAGTGATGTCCCCTGGAATTAAGTGACTTTAAAATTTTAGAGCAAGATAAATTAGTTAGCTTTTTACAGGATTTTATTAGTTAAAAAAGACCTTTAGTTATAAGTAACAGAAAATTCAGCCAACAGCAGGTTAACCAAATGTTTATTTTTCCCATGTAATAAGAAACTTGGAGATTGGGGCCCTTGACAATGGTTCAGAGGCTTGACTATCATCAGGGCCAACATTAGTGTGGTTCTCTTTGCCTTGCCTCTTGGGTCACAGTCATATTATAAATACTGTAGCTCTAGAGATCCCATCTGTGGTCAAGGTTGGAAGATCAAAAAGGAAATGGTAGTGCCAGCAGATTTCTCCTTACATCACGTTGTTCAAAATAATCCCATGGCCACTCCTAGTGTGAAGGAGACAGGGAAAAGAAATATTTAGTTTTCACAGCCTCTGTACAAGAGGTAGGCAAGGGAGAAATTTGTTGGGTGAGCCTGCAGTGTCTGAAATTACTTCAGAAATGACAAGTTGGGCAGCCCCAGTGGCTCAGTGGTTTAGCGCCGCCCTCAGTCCACGACGTGATCCTGGAGACCCAGGATCAAGTCCCACGTTGGTCTTCCTGCATGGAGCCTACTTCTCCCTCTGCCTGTGTCTCTGCCTCTCTCTCTCTCTCTCTGTGGGTCTCTCATGAATAAATAAATAAATAAATAAATAAATAAATAAATAAAATCTTAAAAAAAATAAAGTTACTACAGAGAATCTTCATTTCTCAAGGTTTATAATCTAATCTCCAAAGTTACAGTGTTGAACATGAAAGCAACAATCATAAAAAAAAAAAAATCACTAATGAACAGACCAGCAATAAACTTCTTGCCTGGTCAAATATTGCTTTGCACTCAAAAACTAGCCATATTCAAAAAAAAAAAAACAAACTAGCCATATTCTTGTTTAACACATCAATATCTTTGTGTTTCTCATTTACTACTTTTGACTTATTGAGAATGTGATCATAGGTAAGTTGTTTACCTCTCTGTGCCTTCATTTCATCAACTAAAAATGTGGATGAAAAGGTATCTGTTTTGTGGAATTCATGGGCAGTTTAAATGAATTATTATCTGGTACCTTTTAAGCCCTATACAAATGGTAGCTTTTATTTTTTTTCTTTTCAAGTTTTTAATTAAATTCCAGTTAGTTAACATACAGTGTAATATTAGTTTCAGGTATAGAATTTAGTGATTCATCACTTTGATACAATATCCAGTGCTCATTAGAAGTGATCTCCTTTATACACATCACTCCCATGTCCTCCCCTTCAGTAATCCTCAGTTTGTTCTCTATGGTTAAGAGTGTTTCTTGGTTTGCCTCTTTCCCCCCATGTTCATTTGTTTTCTTAAATTCCACATATGACTGAAATCATATGGTAGTCATCTTTCTCTGATTGACTTATTTCACTTAGCATAATCATCTCTATCTCTGGGACGCCTGGGTGATTCAGCAGTTTAGAGCCTGCTTTCAGCCCAGGGTGTGATCCTGGAGTCCCAGGATCGAGTCCCATATTGGGCTCCCTGCATGGAGCCTGCTTCTCCCTCTGCCTGTGTCTCTGCCAATCTCTCTCTCACTCTCTCTCTCTCTCATGAATAAATAAATAAAATCTTTAAAAAAATAATCTCTTTATCCATCCATATTGTTGCAACTGGCAAGATTTCATTCTTTTAATGGCTGAGTAATATTTCACAATATTTCTTTTTTTAAATAAATTTTTGTTAATTTATGAGTTTTTATTCTTTTTTTAAAAATTTTTTTATTTATGTATGATAGTCACACAGAGAGGGAGAGAGAGAGAGAGAGAGAGAGAGAGAGAGGCAGAGACATAGGCAGATGGAGAAGCAGGCTCCATGCACCCGAAGCCTGACGTGGGATTCGATCCCGGGTCTCCAGGATCGCACCCTGGGCCAAAGGCAGGTGCTAAACCGCTGCGCCACCCAGGGATCCCGACAATATTTCTATATACATAGATCAATCACTCCTTTTTTCTTTAAAGATTATATAATTTGTTTTAAAGAGAGAGAGAATATGAGCAGGGAGAGAGTCAGAGGGAGAGGGAGGTAATCTCAAGCAGACTCCACACTAAGTGCAGAGACCTACACAGGGCACAATCTTACCACCCTGAGATCATGACCTAAGTTGAAACCTGAGAGTTCAACACTTAACTGACTGAGCCTTCCAGGCTTCCACTTCTTCTTATCCATTCTTCAGTTGATGGACAGATGGGCTTTTTCTATTTTGGCTATTGTTGATAATGCTGCTATAAACACTGGGGTCCATGTATTCCTTCAAACCGGTATTTTTGTATCCTTTAGACAAATACCTAGTAGTGCAATTGCTGGATCATAGGGTAGTTCAATTTTTAATTTTTTAGGGAACCTCTATACTGCTTTCCAGCATGGGCTGTACAAGTTTGCATTTCCATCAACAGTGTAAGAGTGTTCTCCTTTCTCCCCATCCTTGCCAACATATGTTGTTTCCTGTGTTGTTAATTTTAGCCATTCTTATAGGTGTGAGGTGGTATCTCATCATGATTTTGATTTGTATTTCCCTGATGGTGAGTTATGTTGAGTATCTTTTCATGTGTCTGTTAGCTACCTGGATGTCTTCTTTAGAAAAATGACTATTCATGTCTTCTGGCCAGTTCTTACTGGATTATTTGCCTTTGGGCATTCAGTTGTATAAGTTCTTTATATCTTTTGGATATTAACCCTTTATCAGATATGTCATTTACAAATATCTTCTCCCATTCCGTAGGTTGCTTTTTATTTAGCTTTGTTGATTGTTTCCTACACTGTGCAGGAGACCTGATGAAGTCCCAATAGTTTAATTTTTTTGTTTTCCATGCCTTAGGAGACATATCTAGTTAAGAAGTTGCTACAACTGATGTCAAAGAGGTTACTTCCTGTGTTCTCCTTTAGGATTTTGATGGTTTCCTGTCTCATATTTAGGTATTTCATCCACTGTTAATTTATTTTTGTACATGGTGTAAGAAAGTGGTCCAGTTCCATTCTTCTGCATGTTGCTGTCCAGTTTTCTCAACACCATTTGTTGAAGAGACTTTTCTCCATTGGATATTCTTTCCTACTTTGTCAAAGATTAATTAACCAACCATATAGTTGTGGGTCCATTTCTGGGTTTTCTATTCTGTTCCACTGATCTATGGGTCTGTTTTTGTGCCAGTACTATACTAATGACTACAGCTTTGTAATAGAGCTTGAAGTCTGAAGTTGTGATGCTTCAGCTTTGCTTTTCTTTTTCAAGATTGCTTTGGCTATTCAGGGTCCTTTGTGGTTCCAGACAAATTTTAGGATTATTTGTTCTATGAAAAATGCTGGTGGCATTTTGATAGGGATTGCATTAAATATGTAGATTGCTTTGGGTAGTATAGACATTTTGACAATTTTATTCTTCCAGTCCATGAGTATGGAATGTTTTTCCACTTGTTTGTGACGGCTTCAGTTTCTTTCATCAGTGTTTCCAGAATACAGACCTTCTACCTCTTTGGTTAGGTTTATTCCTAGATATATTATGGTTTTTGGTATAATTATAAGTGGGATTGATTCCTTAGTTTTTCTTTTTGCTGCTTCATTATTGGAGTATAGAAATGCAACAGATTTTTGCATGTTGATTTTGTATCCTGTGAATTTTTGTATCCTGAATTTGTGTATCAGTTCTAGCAATTTTTTGATGGAGTTTTTTGGGTTTTCTATATTGAGTATCATGTTCTCTGCAAATAGTGAAAGTTTGACTTCTTTTTTGCTGAATTGGATATATTTTATTTCTTTTTGTTGTCTAGGACACCCAGTACTATGTTAAAAAACTGGTGAGAGTGTCTTCCTGACCATAGAGTAAAAGTTCTCAGTTTTTCCCCATTGAGGATAATATTAACTATAGGATTCTCATCTATGGCTCTTATGATGTTGAGGTACATTCCCTCGATCCCTGCTTTTTTGAGAGTTTTTATCATGAATGGATGTTGTACTTTGTCAAATGATTTTTCTACATTTATTAAGGGGATCATATGGTTCCAGCTTTTCTTCTTTTTTTTTTTTTTTCCAGCTTTTCTTTTGTTAATGTGATGTTTCACCTTGATTGATTTGTGAATATTGAACCACCTTTGCAGCCCAGGAATAAATCCCACTTGATAGTGGTATAATTCTTTTAATGAACTGTTGGGTACTATTTGCTAGTATTTAGTTGAGATTTTTTGCATTCATGTTCAACAGGGATATTGGCCTGTTGTTCTGAACATTGGTCATGTTCAACAGGGATATTGGCCAGTAGTTCTCTTTTTTAGTGGAGTCTTTGGGATCAGGATAATGCTGGCCTCACAGAGTGAATTTGGAAGTTTTCCTTCCATTTCTATTTTTTGGAACAGTTGAAAAGAAGAAGTATTAACTCTTCTTTAAATGTCTAGTTGAATTCTCCTGTGAAGCCATCTGGCTCTGGAATTTTGTTTATTGGGAGATTTTTGATTACTGATTTAATTTCTTTGCTGGTTATCAGTCGATTCAAGTTTTCTATTTCTTCCTGTTTCAGTTTTGGTAGTTTATATGTTTCTAGGAATTTATCCATTTCTTCCAGATTGATTTGTTGGTATGTAATTTTTCATAATATTCTCCTCTAATTATTTGTATTTCTGTGGTGTTGGTTGTTATTTCTCCATCTCATTTGTATTTTATTTACTTGGGTTCTTTCTCTTTTTGATAAATCTGGCTAGGGGCTTATCAGTTTTATTAATTTTTTCAAAAAAAAAATTCATTGATCTACTGTTTTTTGTTTTCTTTAGTTTCTAGATTCTCTATTTTTCACTCTAATCTTTAGGATTTCCCTTCTTCTCCTGGCTTTAGGCTTCATTTGTTGTTACTTTTCTAGCTTCTCTAGGTCTAAGGTTAGATTGCTTATTTGATATTTTTCTAGCTTTGCAAGATAGGCCTGTATTGCAATACTCTTTGCTCTTAGGCCCAGCTTTGCTGCATCCAAAAGGTTTTGGACTGTCATGTTTTCATTTTCATTTGTTTCCATGTATCTTTAAATTCTTCTTTAATTTCCTTATTGACCCATTCATTTTTTAGTAGCATATTGTTTAAAACCATGTATTTGTGGTCTTTTCAAATTTTTTCTTGTGATTGACTTCAAGTTTAATAGCATTGAGGTCAGAAAATATGCATGGTATGATCTCAGTCCTTTTGTACTTGCTGAGGCCTGATTTGTGACCTAGTATATGATCTATTCTGGAAAATGTGCATTCTGCTGCTTTGGGATGAAGTGTTCTGACTATATCTTTTAAGTCCTTTTGGTCCAAGTGTGTCATTCAAAGCCATTGTTTCCTTATTGATTTTATGCTAAGATTATCTGTCTATTGCTATAAGTGGGATGTGAAAGTCCCCTACTATTATTGTGCTATTATCAGTGAGTTCCTTTATGTTTGTTATTCATTGTTTTTTTTTTTTTTAAGATTTTATTTATTTATTCAGGAGAGACACACAGAGAGAGAGGTAGAGACACAGGCAGAGGGAGAAGCAGGCTCCATGCAGGGAGCCCGACGTGGGACTCAATCCCGGGTCTCCAGGATCATGCCCTGGGCTGAAGGCGGTGCTAAACCGCTGAGCCACCCAGGCTGCCCTATTAACTGTTATATATATACTTGGGTGCTTCCAAGTTGGGGTATAAATATTTACAGTAGTTACATCTTGTTGGATAGTCCCCTTTATTTTTTTTTATTTTTTTATTTTTTTTAATTAATTTTTATTGGTGTTCAATTTACCAACATACAGAAAAACACCCAGTGCTCATCCCGTCAAGTGTCCACCTCAGTGCCCGTCACCCATTCCCCTCCAACACCCGCCCTCCTCCCCCCTACCACCACCCCTAGTTCGTTTCCCCGAGTTAGGAGTCTTTATGTTCTGTCTCCCTTCCTGATATTTCCCAACATTTCTTCTCCCTTCCTTTATATTCCCTTTCACTATTATTTATATTCCCCAAATGAATGAGAACATACACTGTTTGTCCTTCTCCGATTGACTTATTTCACTCAGCGATAGTCCCCTTTATTATGATATAGTGTCCTTTTCATCATTAGTTACGGCCTTTGGTTTAAAATCTAGCTTGTCTTTCTTTTGATGTCCACTTGAATGGTAGATGTTTCCTCATCCCCTCACTTTCAATCCGCAGATGTTTTTAGGGCTAACATGAGTTTCTTGTAGGCAGCATATCAATGGGTCTTATTATTTTTTTAAAATCCATTCTGGTACCCTATGTCTTTTGATTGTAATTTTTAGACCATTTACTTTCAGAGTAATTATTGATAAATATGCATTTAGTGCCATTTTATTACTTGTTTTGTTATTATTCATGGAGGTTTTCTCCAGTCCTTTCTGTCTTTGTCACTTTTGCTCTTTCCTTTTCATTCAAAGGGTCCCCTTTAATATTTCTGGTAGGGCTGGTTTAGTAGTCACAAACTCCTTTAGTTTTTGGTTGTCTAGGAAACTCTTTATCTCTCCCTCTATTCTGAATGATAGCCTTGCTGGGTATTTTTGGCTGCAGATTTTTCCCATTCAGCATGTTGACTATATCACATCACTGCCTTCTGGCTTGCCATGTTTCTATGGAGAGATCTGTAACTAGCCTTATGAGTCTTCCCTTGTAAGTTAGGGACTTGTTTTGTCTCTCTGCTTTAGGATTTGTTCTTTATCACTGTCTTTTACAAATTTAACTACAATATGTCTTGGTGTTGGCTTGCTTTTGTTGATTTTGATGGGACTTTTCTATGCCTCCTGGGTAGATTTATATGTCTGTTTTTCCCCCAGATTAGGGAAGTTTTCAGCTATCATTTCCTCAAGTAAACCTTCTCTTCCAGTCAAGACCACACATCCCTAAAATTCTAGTCTTTGAGCCCCACTGGTTGCAAAAACTCACAAAAATCAGCCCCTCTCATTTTTCCCAGCCAAAGGCTTTGGGGAAGTGTTCTCTTCTCCTTGTATGTATTCCCGTGCACTCCACTCTCTCTTACCTCTCTCTGTGATCAGGGTTCCCACCCCATTGCAGCACTGATCCATTTCTCCCCTTAATCATGTCTCTGAACTTTCTACCTCCTCGAAGTGGCCCCTTCTTGCCCTCTAGTTTGTTCTGTCAGTCCTCAGATGGATTTCTTGGGTATTTAGAATGGTTTGATTTTATCTAGTTGTGTTCAAGAGATGAGGTAAGCCTAGGATCCTCCTACTATGCCGCCACCATCTTAGCTCCCTCCAGTGGTAGCTATTTATTTATTTATTTAAAGATTTTATTTATTTATTAGAGAGAGAGAGAAAGAGAGAGAGGCAGAGACACAGGCAGAGGGAGAAGCAGGCTCCAAGCAGGGAGCCTGATGGGGGACCCAATCCAGGGAATCCAGGATCACACCCTCAGCTGAAGTCAAATGGAATTTGAATATATGAGCTCAGGGGCCAAGTAAGGGTCTGAGAGAAAAAAAAAATAACGTTATCAGTATTATGATATTTAAAGCCACAGAACTGGAAAAAGTCACTTAAAAAGGGAAGTTAGATGGAGATCAAGTAGCTAGAAAAACAGGAAGCTCTGAGCAAGTTGAATCAGTCTCAACTGGTAGGCACAATATTTGATGAACCATTTACTTAACTCTATAGAAAAACTCTGCTCTTGATACCTACTTAACATCATAATATATGTCTTTTCTACAAAGGTTCAAAGGAAAAAAATCCCACCTTGAAGTTGGTCTAGGGAAAAAGTTGTTTTTTTCCTATATTAATTAATACTTCTTTACCAGACAATGGAAACTATGTAAATGACAAATTTACTTTTGGGGATTAGTTGCTGCAATTTCAAAGATAAATTGCAAATTCATTTGAAGTTCAATTCACTAATTCCAAGTACTATTTCTTTGTTCTTTTTAATAACTCTTTATTGTTTCCATTTTTATCGTCTGGACTTAATTTTGTAAAGTCAGTTCAAATCCTTTGATAGAGAGAATTGGTAGAGGAGTAGAAGTGGAGAAAAAATGGCAGAGGAATGGTAGGTACTCCTAGATGGATTCTGTTTGCCCTTATCCCCCACCACTCACTATCCCTCTCAGCCCCCTCTTTGTTCCTAATCTGTCAAACTGCTCTCCACCAGAAGGCCTTCACATTAACTCTTCCCTTTGCTTACAAGACTTTTTCCCTTACTCTTTTTGTAGCCGAAATTTACTCATCTTTCAAGTCCCAGATTAAGTGCCAACAGTTCGGGAAGGTCTTCCCTGAATGCACCCTCCCTCACCCCCCATTATATAGTCTCACATACATTGTACTTTTTCTTCATAGCACTTACTATTGTTAAAATTATTTAATGTTTTCCTACAACTAACATCTTCTTTTAAAAACTTTCCTTAGCCTTTGCTTTCCTATTTATTCAAGAATGAAGTTTCACCTAAGGTTATACATTTGAAGGTAACTAGAGGCTAGCTCTCTCTTCTCCATCAATCCCTTACATAGTAAGAAATAGCTATAGGTCAGGAAGCTTAGGTGTTTTTGTTTATTTATTTATTTATTTATTTATTTATTTATTATTTTTTGTATTTTTTTATTGGAGTGCTTAGGTGTTTTTAAATAAGATACAGAGAAGCAATAGCAGAATGAAATAATTACCAGTTTTAACAACATTTTCTGCTATGCCTTTTACTCTGAAATACTCATTCCATATTCAAATTGCCCCAAATATGCACAAGATACCTTGCCTAGCTTTTTCTAATTCTGGATTGGATTGAAGTTTGTGCATTGTATTTGAATTTTATGTCTGTTTAGAGTCTTTTACTTGAGAAAAGTCTCTCCGTTTTTTTTTTTTTTTTCACAGTATTGACTTTTTGAAGAATCTGAGCTAATGTTCCATTATCTGGGTTTGTCAAATTGTTTCCTGTTGGTATTGCTTAAATTATTCCTCTCTTTTCTTTTTTATAAATGGAAGTTAGGTCAGGAGAAGGGCTATCGAATAGAAATATAGCATGACCCACTTATATAATTTTAAAATTATCTGGTAGCCACATTTTATTTGTTGTTTTTTAAAGATTTGATTTATTTATTTGAGAGAGAAAGTGAGCATGAGACAGAACACACAAGCAGAGGCAGAGGGAGAGGGAGAAGCAGACTCCCCTAGTGAGCAGGGAGCCCCATGCAGGGATAAATCCCAGGACCCTGTGATCATGACCTGAGCTGAAGATAGACACTAAACCTACGGAGCCACTCAGCTGACCCTTGGTAGCCACATTTTAAAAAGTAAAAAAAAAAAAAAAAGAAAAAAAAAAGGAAAGAAAGAAAAAGAAAAGTTTAACTTTAATAAGATATTTAAATTTTTTTAATTTTTTAAAAAAATTTATTTATGATAGTCACAGAGAGAGAGAGAGAGAGAGAGGCAGAGACACAGGCAGAGGGAGATGTAGGCTCCATGCACCAGGAGCCCAACGTGGGATTCGATCCCGGGTCTCCAGGATCACGCCCTGGGCCAAAGGCAGGCACTAAACCGCTGCGCCACCCAGGGATCCCGATATTTAAGTTTTAACACAATATATCTAAAATATAATTTTAACACATAGTCAACGTTAAAAAGGTATCAATGAGACTTTCTTCAACTTTTTTTTGTGCTAAGTTCTTAAATCCGGTGTGTTTTTTAATACACTTACAACACATCTCAATTTGAAGTAGCCACATTTTAGGTGCTCAATATTCAGATATGACCAGTGGCTATCGTATTGGACAGTGAAGTCTAGAGGCTTTATTAGATTCAGGTTAAATATCTTGGTAAGAATGCTTCATGGATGATACTGTGTACTGTCCATTGCATTATATCAGGAGCCTCATAGTACCTTTGTCCTAGTATTACTGATGTTAAATTTGATCACTTAGCTAAAGTGTTGCTGCCAGAATTTTCTATTATAAAAGATTCATCCCCCCCTTCCTAATGTAGAAGTAAACTGTAGCTATTTCTTGGACACCATAAGTCTATCTTGTTGCCCCATACCCTTTAGCCCAATGATTATAGAATCTATTGACAGTCCTTGTGGGAACCAATTATTATACTGCAGTTACAAAATGGTAATTTCTTTTTTTTTTAAGATTTTATTTATTCATTCATGGGAGGCAGAGAGAGAGAGGCAGAGACACAGGCAGAGGGAGAAGCAGGCTCCCTGCATGGAGCCTGACATGGGACTCCATCCCAGGACCCCAAGATCACGACCTGAGCCAAAGGCAGACACTCAACCCTGAGCCACTGAGGAGCCCCAAAATGGTAATTTCTTATAATTCCCTTTACATCTATTAGATGGCAATCTTCTACAAAAAAAAAAAAAAAAAAAAAAAGAAAGAAAAGAAAGAAAATTTTACTATTAGGATTTTCTTTTACTCCTTTTTGTTAGGATGCAAGGATTGCAGAGTCCACATGACACCTCATAGGACTGGAAGTGTCCTGGTGAGGTGAATAGCCAGGAGAGGTAAGGAAGGTTAGAGATCTGGAAAATGAATGTATTGGTTAAACTAAGAGTATCTATTGCGGCAAATAGAGATCAACATTT
Organism: Vulpes lagopus; assembly: GCF_018345385.1. Classification (NCBI taxonomy): domain Eukaryota; kingdom Metazoa; phylum Chordata; class Mammalia; order Carnivora; family Canidae; genus Vulpes; species Vulpes lagopus. The sequence goes on along the minus strand of NC_054842.1, from coordinate 28,639,579 downwards.
CACTGGCTTAACACATAGGAGTTTATTTTTACTTATGTAAAAGTTCTACGTGGGTGTTCCTATTTAACTGGTGGTCTTTCTTCAGTCTGTGATTTGAGAACACAGGCTTCTATCATCTGGTGGCTCTGCATTACCTAAGTCTTTGAAGTCTCTGCATCTAGGCTGAAGGAAAAGAGAACAGAGAAGGTCATTCACTTCTTAGCTGCCTTGACCTGGAAGTGAGATATGTAATTTCCACTTAGGTTTCCTAGTGAGATCTAGTCAACTAGCCCCTCTTATATACAAAGGGTGGGGCATTCCTCTAGTACAGCTACTTTCCTGAAACATCTATTTTCTGTGGAAGGGACAGTTAGCCATCACTGTCACAATTCAGCTGAGAGGCTGTTGACCAGGGGATATAAGAGTCTTTGCTAGCTGTTTCTACTTTTACTCCACCAGTAGCAAGCAAATTTTATTTTTTAATATACTCTCAAAAGGACTAGGTGAGATTCCTTTAAAAAATTCTCCCAAGCAGCCATGGTTCCTATTTAAAAATGGGGTGGGGAAGGGAAGAAAGAAAATGAAAAAACAAAAACAAAAACATAGACATGAGTATAGAGACATTGAAAAATATTTCATGAATTACTTTACAAAATGTACTCGTGGGGAAATATAGATGTGGGGAAAATGCAAGAGTGATCTAAATTGAGACAGATTTATCCCATTTCTACACCATAAGCTCTCTGTTGAAGAGACATTTAAAGCACTTACATACATGGTATTCAGTATCTGAGATATGACATAATCCTAAAATACTATCTGCTAAATAACTGTATGTAGCAATTCTTTTTTTCTAAAATTTTATTTATTTATTTATTTATTTACGGGAGAAAAAGAGAGAGAGAGAGCTCAGGTGTGCAGGGAGAGGGGCGGAGGGAGAAGGAGAGAGAGAGAATCTCAAGCAGACTCCTCACTGAGCACAAAGCTTGACTCAGGGCTGGATCTTGTGACCCTGAGATTATGACCTGAGCTGAAATCAAGAGCCGGATGCTCAACTGACTGAGACACCCAGGCACCCAATGTGGTTAGAAATTCTTATATATTATCAGTATTCTTAGTCCTAGAACTCATGATCTTGGCCCTATAGGTCACAAACCTTACAAGGCCACATCTATTGATTCAAATATCTATTGAATGTCTACTGTGTGTCAGATACTATTCCAGTTGTTGAAGATTCCTTGGTGAATAAAAATTACACAATCAGGAACACCTGGGTGGCTCAGTGGTTGGGCATCTGCCTTGGGCTCAGGGCGTGATCCCAGAGTTTCGGGATCCAGTCCTGAGTCCTGCATCGGGCTCCCCGTGGGGAGCCTGCTTCTCCCTCTGCCTGTGTCTCTGCCTTTCTCACTGTGTCTCTCATGAATAAATAAATAAAATCTTAAAAAAAAAAAGAATTATACAATCACTGACCTCATGGGGTTGATGGTCAGGTGGGAAAACAGACATTAAACAAATAGTTACCTCCCCTTCCCCAAATGAAACAATTTCAGTGAAAATAAGTGCTATGAAGAAAAATTTTGATGTCCATCAGATTTTATAATGATAGTGGGGAGGGGGGAGACTTTAGGAAAGACCTTTCTGAAGTATTGGCACTTAATCTAGGACTTGAAAGAAGAGCAAGTTTTGCTACATAGAGTGGGGGACAGGGTGTTCTAAATAGAGAAAAAAGTAAATGTGAAGGCCAACAGGTAGAGAGAAGTTTGACAGGTTAGGAACAAAGTGAGGCCATTGTGGGAGACTGAGAGGGACAATGAGTGATGCTAGTTATGGCAGGGGTTTGGGTAGGAGTCAGATCATGCAGGGGTTTGTAGGCCAAGCTTAGGATTTCTTTTTTCTAAAGATTTTATTTATTCATGAGAGACACACAGAGAGAGAGGCAGAGAGACAGGCAGAGGGAGAAGAAGGCTCCATGCAGGAAACCCGATGTGGGACTTGATCCCGGGTCTCCAGGATCAGGATCAGGCCCTGGGCCGAAGGCAGGCGCCAAACCCCTGAGCCACCCAGGGATCCCCAAGCTAAGGATTTTTAAGTTTAGCCTAAAAACAAGGGAGAGAATCTGGAAAGCATCCTTATGATTACATGATTACAATCCTTATGATTATGGTTGTAGTTTAAAAAGATTACTCTAGCAGTAGCCATATTACACATGAAAACATTTTACAATGATTAAAACAGTACTTGGGGCACCTGGGTGGCTCAGTCAGTTAAGTGACTGCCTTCGGCTTGGGTCATGGTCCAGGGTCCTGGGATTGAGCCCTGCATTGGCTCCCCGCTCAGTGGAGAGTCTGCTTCTCCCTTTCTGTCTGCCCCTCCCCCTGCTTGTGCAAGTACTCTCTTTCTCTCTCTCTCAAGTAAATAACGTCTTTTTTTTTTTTATTAAGATTTTTATTTATTTATTCATGACAGACACACACACACACACACACACACAGAGAGAGAGAGAGAGAGAGAGAGAGAGAAGCAGGCTCCATGCAGGGAGCCTGACGTGGGACTCGATCCCAGGTCTCCAGCCATGTGGAACCTAGAAGACCCATGTTTCCTGGACCGAGAATCAGTGTGTTGGGCATCAGTGTTTTCTGCAAGGGTTGTGATCTGAAACTTTTTAAAACACCATCTGCCTTTTGGGGAAGCATTTCTGAATTGTCCATCACCAACCATTTCTTGGATATCATCATGAAACACCTGTTTGCTGATTGGAGCTGTCGTTTAATTTGATGCACCTCTGGATCCGGATGAAACATTAAATTATCTTCCTCATTTCTCCATCAGGTGTACAGTTTTTATTTTTTTATTTTTTTTAATTTTTATTTATTTATGATAGTCACAGAGAGAGAGAGAGAGAGGCACAGACACAGGCAGAGGGAGAAACAGGCTCCATGCACCGGGAGCACGACGTGGGATTCGATCCCGGGTCTCCAGGATCGCGCCCTGGGCCAAAGGCAAGCGCTAAACCGCTGCGCCACCCAGGGATCCCAGGTGTACAGTTTTTAAAACTATCAATGGCATTTCAAGTCTTCTGAAAACAGTGTGGCAGTATGTGCGTGGTCCATAGCACAGTACAAGCAGTATCTAATAACAGTTTTAATTGTAGAATGTTTTTGGGTACTTGAATAAATCAAATCTTTTTTTTTTAATAAATCAAATCTTTAATTGAAAAAAAAAAAAAAAGGATCACGCCCTGGGCTGAAGGCAGGCTGAGCCACCCGGGGTGCCCTCAAGTAAATAAAGTCTTAAAACAAAACGATTACTGGCAGGTGAATTAAATGGCAACTCAATGCACAGAACAGAAAGTTTAGTAGAAAACCCACCCAAATACATATAGGAAATTTATATGCGGTAAGTATGATATTTCAAATAAGTGGGGGAGAAAATGGATTACTTATTAACATTTTGGGATACCTGAGTATCCTTCTTGAGAAAGAATAAAGTTGGATTTGTACTTCAGAAATTCAAGGATGCAAAATGAAGTCATAAAAGACCCAGGAGGAATCATGGGGAAAGTACAAAAAATAATTCTGTGGGTAGGCAATGCCTTTTTTGAGTAGGTTTCAAAATCTAGATACCATAACAACGATGGCTTGGCCTATGTCCTAAAGAGATGGCAGTGGATGGCTTCAAGGCATATTTTGGAGATGGAATCATCAGGATGATGATACTGAATGGGGGTGGATGAAAGAGAGAGAGAGTAAAAAGATGTCAAGGATGACTTAATGACTTCTAAATTTGTAGTTTGAGGAATCCAGTGGGTGCTAATGTTGACTCCTGAGATGGGGAATAAGGAGGGGGGGGGGGTTGTTGCAGGGTGATAAAAAAATTCAACTTTGTGTTAAAATATTTTGTACTTCAAAGGACGCCACCAAGAAAGTGAAAACATAGAGAAAAATTATTTGCAAATCTGATAAGGGACTTATATCCAGAATATGTAAAGAACTCTTAAAACTCAATAATGAAAGGACAAAGCAACCCAATGAAAATAGGGGCAAAAGATTTGGATAGGTATTTCTCTAAAGAAGATACATGAATGGTGGCCAATAAGCACACAAAAAAGTGATTGACAACATCATTAGTCATTATGAAAATGCAGATAAAAACCACAGTGAGATATTTCTAGCCACCCACTAGGATGGCTATAATAAAAGATAGAAACTAACAACAATCAGTGACCATATGCGGAAAATGGAACCCTCATATATTGCTGGTAGGAATGTAAAATGGTGCAGTAACTTTGGAAAACAGTCTGGAAGTTTATCAATCTGTTAAGCATAGAGTTACCATATGATTCCATTAATTCATTCCTATGTGCTTACCTTAGAGAAAAAAACACATGGCCACATGAAGCCTTCTCCAGGAATGTTCACAGGAGCATTATTCATAATAACCAAAAAGTAGACACAACACACCATCAACTAATGAATGGATAAACAAAATGTGGAATCTAAACAAAATGTGGAATCTTTATACGATAGAATATTTGGCAATAAGAAGACACGTAAGTACTGATGCAAGTTATAACAGAGATAATCCTTAAAAACATGTGAGGTGAAAAAAGTCACAAAGACTACATATTGCATACCATATATGTGAAATATACAGAATAGGCAAGTCTATAGAAACAGAAAACAGATTAGTGATTGCCTAGGGCTGGGATGGGAAGGAGAAAGGGAAAGTATGGGAGTGACTGCTTATAATCACAAAATTTCTTTTTGGAGGTAATGGAAATGTTCCAAAATGAAATTATAGAGACGATTGAACCGCCCTGTAAATATATAAAAGGCCATTGAGTTGTGTGTTTTAAACATGTGTAGTATATAGTATGTAAATTATATCTCAATAACGCTCTTAAAAAAATTCAACTGGGATATATTAACTTTCTTAAATAAACCTGTGAATTCTTTTTTATGTATTTAATTATTTATTTTATTTTTAATTTTTAAACCTGTGAATTCTTTTTTTTTTTTGTTTAACCTGTGAATTCTTGACTTTGTCCTGGCGATGTCAGAAGCCTCAGAGTTCAGGGAACGATAGAATGAAGACCACGGTGGGGAACACATCGACAGAACGTTTGATTTCCTTCCTCCAGGTTCTCAGAGTGAGGCCACGCCTTTTCTTCGTCTCCTAGCAACCCACTCCCGGGCCGCCCGTTCTCTTCCTGTTAAGCCTCGCCCCGTCGTCACTTCCGCTCCGCAACAGGAAGTGAGGTCAGAGCCGGCAGCTTTCCCGGGAGTTCGGCGTTCTCGGTGTCTGCATCTGCTGAAGAAGTGGTTTTCCTGGCGCTGGCAGCCTCCGGCTCCGTCCCGCGTCCCACCTCCGCGCCGGGTGGTGAGGCTCTCCAGAGGTCTAGAGGCCTTGGAGGGTCCAGAGATCCGCGCGGCACGGAGGCGAGGCCTGGGAGCGCCTGGCCCCCAGGGCAGAGGAGGGGACTGGCGGGGGCAACTGCGGGTGTCGGTGGAATCCCCTCAGCTTGGCTTCGTTCCTCTGCGGCGGCACCGAGGACTTTCCCACTTCTCTCTTGCGGACCACCTTGGTTTCTGGAAACTGGGACTTTTCGGCGTCCCTCCCCCAGCGTCCCACCTCCCGCGTTTGAAGGAAGACCCCTCGTGCGGAAGTCTCGCCCGAGGCTCATCCGGCTGCTGACTCCCCCGCCCGGGCCATGAAGTGATCCGTCCCGACCTCAGTGTGAGCTACGGACCGACTTGTGACACTTTGCAGAGTCCTGGGGTAAATGTTTACATGTGCGCATGGTCGCGTGTGTGTGTGTGTCTTAGATTTCCTGCAAGATAGGAGCCAGGAGAACCCCGGGCTGTGTTTGGCCAGTGGGTATTTTGGTTTACTTACTTTTCTTTGACCTCTCCACTAGGGTTTCTTCCCTGTTTTGCACGATGCCGTGTGTTAATTGGTGAGAATTAGCACCCTGGAATTCCAGCACACTGGAATTAGGATGGGAGGGTCCAGGAGTGACTGATTTTTTGGGGGGGTCTTAGCTTGATCTTTGAGGAGTTGTGACCTATTCGATTCAGGCGATTTTTAGTCAGTTTTAAGTTTTTATTTTTAAATTATTAGTATTTATTTATTTAATCGTTTTAAGTTTTTAATGTGTTGGTGTCTCACACCCAGACCACGGGTTCTTCTTGGACAGACTGTGTCATATAGTACTGTTTGGATCCTCGTAACCCCAAGCACAGTGCTGAACACACAGTAAAGGCTCGTTAATTTTTAAATTTACTTTGTTATTTTATTTTTTAAAGATTTTATTTATTTATTCATGAGAGACAGAGAGAGAAGCAGAGACACAGGCGGAGGGAGAAGCAGGCTCCATGCAGGGAGCCTGATGTGGGACTGCATCCGGGACTTCAGGATAACACCCTGGGCCGAAGGCAGGCGCCAAACCGCTGAGCCACCCAGGGATCCCTAATTTTTAAATTTAAACGACAGAAAATCATGAATAAATAAATAAAATATTAAAAAAAAATAAACGGCAGAAAATACACATTCTAACATTTCCAATTTAATATTGAAGGGGGGATCTATTTAAATATAGTTCAGCTCCCGGAAAGGACAACATAAAATAACACGATCTTTTTAGATAAATGTGTCTAAAATTTAGAGGCTACCTGGAAGACTAGATACAGTGCTTGCCGTGGAAGAGAAATAGGGTACATCTATCTTTTAGGAAGAGAGCATGTAAATAATGATGTTTCGTTGCTTGTATCTTTTCTTTTTCTTCTTGTTTTTTTTTTTTTTTTTTTTTTTAAGTAGGTGTTCTGTCCTGACTTACTGACACAGAGGTACTTGCTGCCATTATGGGAAATCAGCTCGCTGGCATTGCTCCTTCCCAGATCCTTTCTGTGGAGAGTTATTTCTCAGATATCCATGACTTTGAATATGATAAGAGCCTGGGAAGCACTCGGTTTTTTAAAGTTGCTCGAGCGAAGCACCGAGAAGGCCTGGTGGTTGTGAAGGTCTTTGCAATTCAGGATCCCACATTGCCTTTAACCAGCTATAAACAAGAGCTGGAGGAACTGAAAATCAGGCTTCATTCTGCACAGAACTGTCTGCCTTTTCAGAAAGCAGTGGAAAAAGCATCTGAGAAAGCAGCCATGCTCTTTAGGCAGTATGTGCGAGACAACCTCTATGATCGCATCAGTACCCGTCCCTTCTTAAATAACATTGAGAAGCGTTGGATTGCTTTCCAGATCCTGACAGCTGTGGACCAAGCACACAAATCTGGAGTCCGTCATGGGGACATCAAGACTGAGAATGTTATGGTCACCAGTTGGAATTGGGTCCTTCTAACCGATTTTGCAAGTTTTAAGCCCACTTACCTTCCGGAGGACAACCCAGCAGATTTCAACTATTTCTTTGACACTTCACGTAGGAGAACTTGCTATATTGCTCCTGAACGTTTTGTTGATGGTGGATTGTTTGCTACTGAGTTAGAATATATGAGGGATCCTTCAACTCCACTTGTAGACTTAAATAGTAATCAGAGAACAAGAGGAGAGTTGAAGCGCGCAATGGATATCTTTTCAGCAGGTATTCAAGTTGATCAAGTTTGCTAAGGGGAAATATGCATATATTTTAACTCTGGAACGTTGAAATGTAGTTCTTAGAAAATCCCATATGTTGAAAAGTTATTTTCTTGACACCTCAGACACTATTCGGATAGATATAGCAGTCTTTTATTGGATATGTTTACATGCCGAGGAAGTACAGAGTGGTTCATTTGTTCAGATATTTAAGAAATATTTGAATTCTTCTGTATGTATCAGGCACTTTTTTTTTCCCTTAACGTTAACTCTACCGCCAATGTGCTGCTCAAACTCAGGACTCATGATCAAGAGTTGCATGCTCTACCCACTGAGCCAGCCAGGCACCCCAAGGCACTGTCTTAACACTGGAGACAGATGGACACTTATGTTTCTCTTTTCAAGGTGTTTATGTTTAATGGGGAGATAGATATGATATTGAAAAAGCAATTTCAGTGCAGTGTGATTTGCTGTGGTGGTGATAAGCATTGGGTGTTGTTATTGGAACGTACAAATATTTAAATTTGTCTCCGTGGTTTGATGGGTAGAGAGGCAATATCAGGAAAGGCCTCTTTGTTGGAAGGATGGTTTTTTTTAAAAGATTGATTTATTTCAGAGAGAGAGAGTGTCCTTGTATGTGCGTGAGTGGGGGGAAGGGGCAGAGGGCCAGGATCTTTAAGCAGACTCCCAGCTGGGCCGGGAGCCTGACATGGAGCACAGTCTCACGACCCATGAGATCATGACTTGAACTGAAACCCGTTGTTAGATACTTAACTGACTCAGCCACCCAGGTGCCCCTGGAAGGATGATTTTTAAACAAACCTGAAAGATAATTGGAAGCTAGCTATGGCAAGGATAGCTTGTTTCAGGCGGAGGGTATTCCTTATACAAAGACATGAAGACCAGATCATGAGGCACTGATTTATTAGGCTACTTTAAGTAGTTTACTATATCTGGCACATGGAGTGTAGAGTGTGAGGTTAGCAAGCCTCAGATCATGGGCTGGCATGCCCATGTTAGCCTATGGGGACAGCATCAGGTATTATTTTAAGTAAATGCTGTAGCATGGAGAGTGGATTGCAGGGAGCTACCTTGGAGGCGGGAAAACCAGCTAGGAGTAAACTTTTACCATCCAGATAAGATGTGACCCTGACTGACTGAAAGTTGTGACAGAATTGGAGAGGGAGTGGAAGAAATAACACTTCGGAGATAATTAATAGGTAGAATTGATTGGTAGGTAACGTCAAGAGCACTTCTTTCACCCTGACTTGGAAAACGGGGTGGATTGGCAATGATGGTCACTGACATAGGAGAAATAGGAGGATGAATGGGTAAGAGGTGGGAAGATGAAGAAGTCTTCATTAGATATGTTGAGTTGAAGGCGTCTGGGGGATATCCAGGAGAAGATGTGCAACAGGCAGTTGGTTATAAAGGTTTGGTGCATAGAGATTTAGGACAGAGGTGGAGATTTGGTAGTTACCAGGAAATAAGTAGTAATTGTAGCCAAGGGAATGGGTTTGTAACCCAGGAGAGTTTGTGAAGAAGTCATTCTTAAGCTTTTTTGAGATCCCCTTAAAGACTTTGATGAAATCAGTAGCCACCTTCTCTAGAAGAAAAGTGTCATGCATTAATATACATTATTTCATATACACAGACCACTTGAAGCCAGGCCACGGATTCTAGATTGTCTATGAAATTTTGGGAAAAGAAGTGGGCTGAAAATAGTATCTGGAGGAATACCTTGTGAACTCTGCATCAGTGCCATTTTTCATAAATTTCACAAAGGTTTTACCATCTGTAGGTTTGCTGCAAAGAAAATATATACTGGGCAGCTATATTTTAGATTATTTTAGAAAAATAATTAATGAAGAAGTGTATTTCATTGGAATCAACAAGCATTGTTCATAACCTCTTCTGGCCCATTCAGCTCACTAATGTGTGTCCCAAGATAATACTGAGGGTTGTTTTTGATAAGCTAGGGTTAGCCTCCAGGCTGTGAGTATAACAAGACTAGAAATGTAATCCATCAGAGTCCCAACTTTTTTGATCAGTGAATGTATCTAAATTTTTGGCAAACCATTTTTACTTTTAAAATTACTATTTTGTCAGTAGGATTCCCTTAGCTTAGAAATGTGATCACTTTTTAACCTCAAGATGATTTTAGGCTTTTTTCTTTTAAGAAGAAAATTGCCAAGTAAATACTTGGGGTATCACTGGCATATAATTTATTACATCCTTGTGACTTATGTATAACTGGAAGTTTGTTAGAGTTTTAAAATTTCAAGAGTCAACGAAAAGTATATATTTATCTTTTCTGTGTACGTTATAGTTCCATAAACTTCTTACTCAGCATTTATTATTTCCATACTAGAGTCCTACACTGTTTTGGGTGAAGATAGGCTCTTTCTTTCTTTTCTTTCTTTTCTTTTTTTTTTAGAGGTGGGTGGGATCTGTCCCTGTCGCACTGCTCCTAAGATTTGATGTAGGCTCTTTGGGTTTTGAATGTTACTTTTCTCCATCTTGATGCATATCCATGATTCCTGGCTGCTGGTTTTGGAGAAGTGTATATATTTTCTTTCTGGTCGTGTAAGTGTGCACAGCCTTTTTCCTGGAGATCTTTCACTCATTACTTGACAAATATTTGAATTTTATCTGTCCATTATATATGAGACACTGCTCTATACGTGTTGGGAGTACAGCTCTGAACAAGACTGACAGTTTTTGCCCTCAAGGAGCTTATATTCTAGTGGAGTAGAAAAAGAATAAGTAAAGAAATTAATTTTCTTCAGTGTTAACTGCTGTGACAAAGAGTTATGGCTTTTACATGTTATGGCAAAGGTTGGTAGGAGACAACTCTAGGTAAAATGATCAGAGAAGACCTCTGAGAATGTAACATTTGAGCTGATATCTGAGTTATAAGGACTTAGTATTGATGAAGAGACCTTGAACAATTTGTTCCATAGGGAGATACCATGTAATAACACCTTTTTCACAACAGCATTCTAAAAGTCGCAAGAAAAAGTCCCGTATTCACCTCTGTATTAGTTTGCTAGGGCTGCCATGACACAATGTCCCAGACTTGGCAGCTTAAACAAAAATTTATTTTTCCTCTGTTCTAGAGGCTGGAAGTCCAAGATTAAGGTGCCAGCAGTATTGATTTCTTTTTAAGCCTCTTTGGGTTGCAGATGGCCACTTTCTCGCTATGTACTCGGCCTCTTCCTTGGTGCTCCTTCTATGGACACTAGTCATAATGGACTTATGACCTCATTTAATTTTAACTTTTTAAAGGCCCTATTACCTGTATTTAAGGTTACAGGAACTGGGTGGTAAGACTTAAACATATGAATTTTGGGGAGGTAGAGACACAATTCAATCCATAACAACCCCCATTTACTTGTAAATACTCAAATGTAGCTATGTTTCTATCTGACTTTTTACTTGGAAATTATTTCAAACTTATAAACTGTAAAAACTTGTAGAAGAGAATCCCCGGATTCACTTGTTAACATTTTGCTCTACTTTATCACTTGTACATTTTTTGCACACTGCCCTACCCCCCATGATTTTTTCCTGAATAAGTTACATATATCATGGCCCTTCACCTCTAAATACTTCTGTATGTATTTCATAAGATCCTACCTAGTCTCTTACATAACACTTGCATAATTGTATTGTTGAAGTTATCAACTGCAGCAAATTTAACATGGATAAAATAATTTATAATTTTAATCCTGATTTTGTTTTTGACCAAATAATGTCCCCTTTTTGCATTTTAACTGCTCCAAGACAGAAGCTAGTCTAGGGTTTGATATTGCATTTAGTTGTCATGTCTCTTTAGCTTCCTTTGATGTGAAACATCTTTACAGCTTTTTTTTTTTTTTTGTCACCATGACGTTGATTTTTTTTTGAGGAATACCTCTTCTTTTAAATTTTTAAAAATTATTTTTATGGGGTGCCAGGGTGGCTCAGTCGGTTAAGTGCCTGCCTTCAGCTGAGGTCATGATCCCAGGGGCCAGGTATTGAGCCCTGCATTGGGCTCCCTACTCAGTGGAGATTCTTCCTTCTCTTTTTCTCTCCCTCTGCCTCTCCTCCTGTTCATGCTCACTCTCTCTCTCAGATAAAATCCTTAAAAAATTGTTTTTATACCTTTTATTTTAAATGATAGAAGTTGCAAAAATAATGAAGAATACTTCTCAGCTTCCGCACTAGTGATATATGACCAATACCACATCAAAATCAGGAATTGACATTGTAGCATTACTCTTAACTAGATATAGAACTTACTCAGTTTTCACTGGCTTTTACCTGCATTGTGTGTGTATGTACGCGCACACACGAATGTGCTCACGCAGCTCACTCCACCCTTTTGTTTTTTATAGAATGTACACCTTTTGGGGTTTGGTTTTTCCTTTTGATTAGATTCAGGTTATTCATTCTCAGTGTACTGTATATATGAAAATGCATCTTCACAGTATCACATTTAGAGACAAAATGGTGTTTGTTGGTGATGTTAATTTTGATTAAGGTCTTGCCTGATTGTCCCCTCTGTAGTTACCTTTTGTTTTTTTTATTTTTATTTATTATTATTATTTTTTTAAATTTTTATTTATTTATTTATGATAGTCACAGAGAGAGAGAGAGAGAGGCAGAGACACAGGCAGAGGGAGAAGCAGGCTCCATGCAGGGAGCCTGACGTGGGACTCGATCCTGGTCTCTAGGATCAGGCCCTGGGCTCAAGACAGCGCTAAACCGCTGAGCTACCCGGGCTGCCCTTGATACAGACTTCTTAATTCCTACACCCAGTTTGCTAGTATTTTTTGGAGTATTTTTGTGTCTATATTCATCAGGAACATTGGTCTATAGTTTTTTTGTGATGTTTTTGTCTGAATGAGTTGGGAAGTGTTCCCTCTTCTGTTTCTTTGGGACAATTTGTGAAGGATGGGAAGTGTTCCCTCTTTTTCTTCAGGACAATTTGTGAAAGATGGATAAGTATTTTAACATTTAAAAGACTGTTAAGGCATCTTGTCTTAGGTTTTTCTTTTGTGGAATGTTTATTATTAATCCAATTTCTTTACTTTTAAGGTCTGTTCAGATTTTCTGTTTCTTTTTAAGTCTGCTTTGGTAGTCTGTATCTTTCCAGGAATCTGTCCATTTCATTTAGGCTATCTAATTTGTTGACATACAATTGTTTAAAATATAGTGCTTTTTCATTTCTGTAAGGTTGGTAGTATGTCCCCTTTTCATAACTGATTTTAGTAGTTTGTGACATCTATCTTCTTAGTAGGAGTCTGTCAATTTGTTGAGCTTTTCAAAGCACCAACCTTTGATTTTGTCAGTGTTCTCTATTGTGTTTTATTCTCTACTTCACAAATTTCCATGCCAGTCTTAATTATTCCTTTTCTTCTGTATGCTTTGGTTTTAGTTTACTTTTCTTGTTTCTTAAGGTTAAGGTTAGGTTGTTCTGCACTCTTTTATGATATAGGTGTTTATAGGTACACATTTCCTCTAAACACTGTCTTTGTTGCGTTCTATGTGTTTTTTATGTTGTGTTTTAATTTTTATTCATCACGAAGTATGTTTCTAATTTCCCTTTGATCAGTTGGTTATTTAGGAGTGTGTTGTTTCTACATATTTGTGAATTTTTCAAGCTGTTTTCTATTATTTCTTATTTCATTCCATTGAAGTTTGAAGAACACGATTTGTATGATTTCAGTCATTTTAAACTTACTGAGGCTTGTCTTATGGCCTAGCATATGGTCTAACCTGAAGAGTGTTCAGTGTACCTGAGAAGAATTTGTATTCTGCTGCTGATTTTGGGTGGAGTGTTCTTTTGATGTCTGTATTAGATCTGGTTGGTTTGTAGTGTTTGTCTGATATTCTATTTTTCTTCTTGGGTATGGTGTTTTTAATAGCTCTTTTAAGTCTCTTATTCTGAAACTTGACACTATATAGGTAGAAATTAATTTAAGAAATTTATTGAGTGTTTATTATGTGTCAGGAACTGTTTTAGTTCCTGGAAGTTTTTTAATGAGTGAAGTAGCAGAAAATCCTTCCTCATGGATTTTGCATTCTAGTGGGTATACAAGACAATAAAATAAATACATAATATATTTAATTTGGGTGTTGGTGCTGTGGGAAAAGGGAAAGGGAAAAGGGACATGCCAGGTAAGTAAGGGGTAGTTGTGGTGGGGCTTGCAGTTTTAAACTGCATAGTTTTCTTATTGCTAATATTTTAAATGACATTTGATGAAAGATCTGAAGGAGGTGGAGGTATAAGTCAGGTGAATATTTGGAGGAGTAGCAGTCTAGGTAGAGGGACCAGGAAATGGAGAGGCTGTGTGCTAAGGTTATTTAAGGATCTCTTTAAGACTTGTGAAATGCAAGGGTGCTTGGGTGGCTCTTGGTTGAGTAACTCTCAATTTCAGCCCAGGTCATGATCTCTGAGTTATGAGATCGAGCCCTACATGAGGCTAAACACTGAGTGTGGAGCCTGCTTAAGATTATTTCACTCTCTCTGCCATCTCCTTCCCTGTATGCATGTGCAGGCTCTTTAAAAACAAAACAAAACAAAAAACTTGTGAAATGCAAGTCATATAATGATTCAGTGAAACTGCTTTGTCCTTTTGGGAATGTAGGTAGATTTTTTTCCATTCCTTGTTTGAAGATTATGTAAGTGCAAAATGATTGGGTTATTTTTCCTTCCCTCTCTAGTCTTACACCTGTACTTTGTAGCACTCCTCACATGTTTGTTCACTGGCTTATTTTATGTCTACCTAGAATGAAAGCTTCATGAGGGCAAGGGTTTTATCTATTCTGTGTGCTGCTAGTGTCTAGTATGTATATGGTAGATACCTAATAACTTTGATGATCAATAAATGAGTTGTCAGATATGACTTCTCAGTTCCTTATGAACTTAAGGTCTAAAATAAGGCCATACTTTAAAAAAGTATTATATTTCTTGTGGCTTGTAATCTATTTATCTCTAAATATATGTATGTATATATTATATACAAACATATTCTTTTTTTCTTAAATTGTATTTTTTTAAATTTTTATTTATTTATGATAGTCACACATACACAGAGAGAGAGACAGAGAGGCAGAGACACAAGCAGAGGGAGAAGCAAGCTCCATGCAGGGAGCCCGAACGTGGGACTTGATCCCGGGTCTCCAGGATCACGCCCTGGGCTGAAGGCGGCACTAAACTGCTGAGCCACCTGGGCTCCCGTATATACAAACATATTCATTTTAAATTAGACAACCAGGAAGTAATTTTATTTGATTTTTTTTAAGATGGAGAAAAATTCAGTGAGCTTCTTTTGGCTTTACACTTTCAGTAACTGATGACAGGGCAATAGACATTTTCCCCGTCTTGCTTGATTGTAGTTGTATGTTGCATTAATATTTTTAATTCAGTTTACTTTGGGTTTTTCATTTTGAGTTTTGTGAATTCTCTGAATTCTTGTACTGTATTAGAGATATTTTGCATGTTTAATGGAATTATATCTTTTATTTTCTAGGTTGTGTTATAGCTGAACTTTTTACAGAAGGTGTACCACTGTTTGATCTCTCTCAACTTCTCGCTTATAGAAATGGACAGTTTTTCCCGGAACAAGTGCTAAATAAAATTGAAGATCGCAGTATCAGAGAATTGGTAACTATGCTACAAGTATTCTCCATTTGGTTTTAATAGAATTATGTTCTGACTTTTGCATTAGACAGCTCTCTGGAATTTTATGAACTTGGAACAAAGCAATAAATTTTAGTATATGTGCTGCCAAAGAGAGCAATGTAGCAGAGCAATAAAGCTCCATAGACTATTATGAACAGCTTATTTTTATTTACTTTAATTTACTTTGTTAGGGAGAAATGTACAGTATTTTCCACCTTTTCAGGCAGAGCTCATTTGACTAAGTTTTGTATGTATATAAAACACAATTTTATACTCACAGTCACACACACACACACACACACACACACACATCTTCAGCTCTGCTTTGGATAGATTTGGAAGGAAGTAAGGAGGTGCCGGAGGTTTAGAGATGTTGTCCGATAGAGCTCGCTAGTAAGATTTGAAGAAGACATATATATAAAATGAAAGCTGGGAAACATCAGTGTGAATGTAATGCATTAGTATAGGGCCATTTCATATAGAAATACCTTGCCTGGTATGTCTCTCTTAAGGCTGTTCTGGAAGGGAAGGCTATAGAATCACTAATTAGTATAGCAGAAGAGATATGAGGAATCCTGTGGGAGGTCATATAAGCCGATTTGTCCACCTTAGTGTTTGAGGGGATCTTTATTAAGTCCACCAATACAGTAACTGATGGCTTGTAATGATGATGAGGCCCAGTCATGGAAAAGTATAGTATATTAAAATACTCTGTAGCAAAGTAAGGAAATACAGAATACATTTTAATTTCTCTTACAAATGGCAAGTATTAAAAAATAGGATGTTTTAAAGGAAGCCAAGTTAGCTCATTTTCAATGAACAGTGCCTGGATTAAGAGTTGGTATACCTGGCTGTTCTCTCTTTGGATATGGCACTCATTTGTCATGTTACATTGGCTAAGTGACTTCATGAACTTGGGCCTGTGTTTTCTTAACTCTGAAAGGAGTGAATTTCACAAATCTTTAAGGCTTAATCTGAATGTAAAAGGAATTATACTTAAATCACTTTTCCTGATATTTATAGTGCATTTGATTCCCTGCAAGTTCAATGCTATAGTGTATTTGATTCCCTGCAAGTTCAATGTAAACAGAAAGCTCAAAAAGCTAAAAAAATCATATATTTTTATGATATTTTAAGTATTTAAATAATGATTCACTCTGAGGATCTAAGAAAAATTAAACTATGCTCTGTTGAAAGAAAATTACTTCCCTAAGATACCAGAAAACATGATAAATCCAAATTAAGTGTATCGTTTTTAGGGTTTGTAGGATTTAACACCTCTTATAGTACTTTAAAAGTTTAGACCACTAATTCCCTTTTTGACTAGATCCTAGAACTATGCTTAAACCATGTATTCCCTTGGATTTGTGGTATTAAGGCTCTAAATCAGAACTGATATATAAATAGATTTTAGTGGTTCTGGATTCTCTTCAGAATTGTGTGTAATTTTATATGTAAAAATTTTATGCACCCAGTTTTTTCTGGAGAATATCCCCTGGTTTTCCTCAGATTATCAGCAGTATTACCTGCTCAAAAATGTTTAAGAATCCTTGAGTTGTGGGCAGTGATGTATTACTCCCCTGTCTTAAATGGGGACTGCTGAACATCATGGTATATCTCCTGTTGATGTGCTTGGGCCATCTGTAATACATTACTGTATAATTTCCTGTTGCTTTGTAGGACAGTAGTAGAGTCACATATTGTGGTCAAGTTCTGAAAGTATTTTGAAAGGTGAAGATTGAGGAGAGTCACAGTTACCGCAAAATCCTTTATGTCATGTGTAAGTTGCCCTTGTAGCTTTCATCTGATTTAATCTGCTGTTCTCAAATCTATTTTTTACTCCTTTTCTCCCCTTGGTGTAGGTAACTCAGATGATTCACCGTGAGCCAGATAAACGTTTAGGGGCAGAAGATTACCTAAAGCAGCAGCGTGGCAATGCCTTTCCTGAAATATTTTACACATTCCTTCAGCCCTACATGGCCCAGTTTGCCAAGGAAACCTTTCTTTCTGCAGATGAGCGCATTCTGGTTATACGGAAGGATTTGGGCAACATTATTCACAATCTCTGTGGACATGATCTGCCAGAAAAAGCAGAAGGAGAGCCTAAGGAAAATGGGCTGGTTATCTTGGTGTCTGTTATAACGTCCTGTCTGCAGACCCTTAAATACTGTGATTCCAAACTTGCTGCTTTGGAACTTATTCTCCATTTGGCCCCAAGATTAAGTGTAGAAATTCTTTTGGATCGTATTACTCCATATCTTTTGCATTTCAGCAATGACTCTGTTCCTAGAGTGAGGGCTGAAGCCTTGAGGACGTTGACTAAAGTTCTTGCTCTTGTCAAAGAGGTTCCTCGCAATGATGTCAATATATACCCGGAATATATCCTTCCAGGCATAGCCCACTTAGCCCAAGATGATGCTACTATTGTTAGACTAGCCTATGCTGGTAAGAGCTTATTGTCCAAATCATAGCCACTCGGAGTTTTGAAGTTAGTGGCTATAAAACCTCTTGTTTCTCTGATTTCTTTGGGAATTCAATAGTGAATTGTGGTCCTTGAACTTTTTTGGGTACATCTTAATAATTTTTGTAGCTAATCTGTGCCTGGGACTCAGCTTTTGGTTGTACTCATTTTGAAGCGATTAGAATTACCAAGTGGAAAGCATTTAATAGAGAAGTCTGTAATTATACTGGTTATACTACATTTAATTTGGAGTGAGACTCATGTTTACAAGTATATTCTGATTTAGTGTCTTTAGGTCTTTATAAAGTTTCTTTGAACAGAGATGCTAGCTTAGAACAGAGATGTTAGCTTTAGGATACAAGTCTGTTGCTATTCAAAAAGATGGATTTTGCTGGATAATTTGGTATTCAAAGAACCTAGCCTATTACAAAATTTTAAGATCCTTTTAGTTACTGTCATGTTAAGGTGTGTGGCTTCTTTGTGATGAGGTTATAACACATCCACCTGTTTTACTTGTAATTCTCACTCGTAAAATTAAGTGAGACAGATTCATGTTTTTAGCTCCCCAAATTAATTCTGTATACTCTTTTGTTGCATGGAAAATGTCACTGAAACATTAAGATAATTCGTAATTTATTTCTAATATAATCTGCTGGAAATCAGAGATTCTGTTTTGGTCTTGGTAAATAGTACATAACGTATAGTGATGATATTATCACTATTTGGAAAGGTACTTGCTAGGTTCGTTAATTTTACTATTTGCCTGTCATTATTTTAATGGAACATATAAAAAATGGTCATTGGACTCTGGCCTTATCTCTGGGTACATCCACAAAGTGGTGGTGGTTGTAAGTTTTTTTCCTAAACTCATATTTCCATTTGTATTTATCCATTGCCTATTATTTATGGTTTCTGGTTTCCATAACTGTATAGGTATAAATGTCAGGCCTAGAAATTTCAGGAGTTCATTAAGACACATACATTTGAGTTTATCATTTGTAACAAAGTATAATTCACTTGCAAACATAAATAATTAAATCAGATAAAATTAAAGTTTATAGGTTTAAAAACAAGCTGTATCTTTAGAGTTTTATGACCTGTTGATCTTAGTTTGTTCTCAGTTGTGTTAAATGGGTAAGGTTCTGATGTGTAGCTGCTATATTAACATAGTGACAGACAATTACTAATAGTGATAGTCTAAAAATAATAGCTACTATTTATTGAAAAACCTGTGTGTCAGCATCTGCTGCTCAAGGTTGCAACGATTAGTTGCAAGAGATATATAAATTTTAAGATAGATTCCAGATTTTAAGATATATGGATTCTAAGATTCTAAAATCCATTCTAACTCTTGCAACTGCCTTGAGCAATAGATGTTATATTACTTTCAGTTACAGGTGAGGAAATTGGGAATGGGAAAGGCTAAACAATATGATCTAAATGTATCTGGTCTCATTCTTTTCTCAGTTCTCAGAGCTGCTGGTCTGTACCTTGATTCTGAAGCAACTCTGCTTTCCTTTGGTCTTCTGGGTCCTTGTGGTGAGAGTCCATAGTAACCCAGGGTCAGTGATGGTACCTTGCAGTGTCCTTTCATCATGGCTTAGTGCCTGATAAAGCTGCTTTTTTTCCCCCAGTAGATCCAGAAGTCCATTTGAACTTATATGGTTAAGTATAACTAAACCATACGTGTCAGTAATTATAAAAGTTTAAAATCATTTTTTAAATGTCTGTTATGGCATTCTTTTAAGTGATATAGATTTGTATCTTTTATAAACATTCAAGTATGTTGTGGTTTATGAACTTAAATGGGGAAATAGGCATAGATCTACTCAGATTTTATTTTATTATTTTTTTATTTTTATTTTTTTTAATTTTTATTTATTTATGATAGTCACAGAGAGAGAGAGAGAGAGAGGCATAGACACAGGCAGAGGGAGAAGCAGGCTCCATGCACCGGGAACCCGATGTGGGATTTGATCCCGGGTCCCCAGGATCGTGCCCTGGGCCAAAGGCAGGCGCCAAACTGCTGCGCCACCCAGGGATCCCCTACTCAGATTTTAAAGGTGCCCAGGAAAGTAAGGTTTTTCCTAATAAAGATATATCCATTAAAGTGGGGACATTCACCTAGAATTTTGACTTTTTTTTTTTTTTTTTAAGATTTTATTTATTTATTCATGAGAGACAGAGAGAGAGAGAGAGAGAGAGAGGCAGAGACACAGGCAGAGGGAGAAGCAGGCTCCATGTAGGGAGCCTGATGTGGGACTCGATCCCAGGACTCCAGAACCATGTCCTGGGCCAAAGGCAGGCACTAAACTGCTGAGCCATGCAGGGATCCCCCAGAATTTTGACTTCTTATCAGAGGATGCCCCAAATTCTCCCATCTTGAGAGTGAGCAGGCATTACAGGGTATTCTCTTGGGTACCTTAGAGGTAAATTTTTGTTCTTCAGAACAGTGTTGAACCTGTTGGCGGGTGAGGGGTTGGACTCTGAGATGAAGGTAATCATTGCACTTGATAGACTCAACAATCTCAGCTCTTAGGAGATGTACCTCAGTTGTAGTGGTATTCAAAATTAAGGAAAAAGTGAGTCTTAGAATTGATAAAATAAGGGAGTTAAGTTTTGTGTTCAGTGCTATTTACTGCTAAGGAAAAGAGTGCAGTCTTTGGCATTATAGTCTTATGTTAAGCACAGAAATGGGATGGAAAGAAGGAAAGAGGCACAGACATAAATAAAAAATGTAAGGGAGAAGAAAGTGTAAGCAAATCTGATAGCAAATGTGACAACAGAAATTAGAAGTAGGTATTTCTGCAGTGGTAAGGAATATCAGGCAGTCTTAGGAGAATATAGAGAGAGAAAGGAGAAAATACAACTGCAGAAAGTTGGCGAACAGTCTCACACGTTGGTTCATTAAGAACTTCAGAGTATCACAAGGAAAGCAGTCTAATAATAGTTGATTCACTTTGGTAATAGCTTTTTGAGGTATATGTAACTCGTGTGTGTGAAGAAACATACTCATATGTTAAGCAGACAGCTACTAAGTGTCAGGGGTCAAGATTTGAGCTGGGGTCTGTGATTCTGAAGCCCAGCTTGTCCTGTTATTTTAATGTGAATGTTTCTCTGTTTAATGAATATCTCTCATCTGTTAAGAAACTATAGGTCTCTGTAGAAGGATTAAGCTTTTCCCTCAGTAGATTTGAATGCTGTATTTTGGGCTATTTTTGTTTTTTTTCCAGTTTTATTGAGATATAATTTTATTGAGATATAATTGACATATATCGCTGTGTAAGTTTAAGGTATAAAGTGTAATGATGTGACTTACACATATTCTGAAATGATTACTATGGTAAGTTTAGTTGGCTTCCATCCTCTCATATAGGTACAATAAAAAGCAAAAACAGAAAAAAAGATTATTTTCTTTGTGATGAGAACTCTTAGAATTTTAATTTCTTTCATATATATCATACAGCAGAGTAACTATATAGTGTTTATGGTGTACACTTTTTATTTTTAAAAGAAGTTTATGTTTCATTATTGAAACTGTTAGTCATAGATTATGAGATTAGTTACCAGAAATTACTGAAGATTAGGTTTAGTGCTAAATTGAAAAGTCCTACTTTTCCTCTGTAGTTTTATGATTATTATTTATTTATATAAAGAGGAATGGAAGGTTATAAACATTACAAGGATTGAAGATTATAATCATTATAAATTTTCCCTTTTCTTTTTTTAATAAATTTTCCCTTTTTTTTTTATAGAAAACATAGCTCTGCTGGCAGAAACCGCTTTGAGATTCCTGGAATTAGTACAGTTAAAAAATCTCAATATGGAAAATGACCCAAATAGTGAAGAAATTGGTGAAGTTACGCATCCCAATGGAAATTACGACACAGGTAGTGTGATTTTCTCTTCCAGGCTTCTTGTTATTTGGAATGAATTATTATTTGGAATGATTTACTAATGTGGACTTGAAAGAAACTATCATTGAAATTTTCATATAAGATGAAAGAATACTATGTATATATGGCAAAGGTCCCTGTTGTCTGATTGTTCTCTCTCTTCTTGTACACTTTTGTACACTGTTATCTAACCAGAAAATGATCAGCTTTTGCCACAGGTTCTGAGGTCAGTTGTTTTTCAGCCAAAATTGATTTGTGTCAATCGTAAAATTAGCTGAATTTTATAATTCTTACAAGAGGAAAGAAAAAAAACATTGACAGCATCATAGCTAAAGAATCTAAACCTTTCCTCCTTATGTGAGTATACCTTGAGTATCCTCAATCTCCTTGAGCCTTAATTATCTCATGCTAATCTATGATTTATGGATCAAAACCCACCCCTTGTACTTTAAATGAACAGATGGGATGGTAAACTCTTTGAGGTCAGAGTTCTTGTCTTAAGTTTCTTTACATACAAACAACTCTTAGCAGGCTTTTAATTAATGTTACTGAGTTAAAGATTTAGAAGTAAAATAATATACTTAGATCTGTCCTAGGATGTTTCTAGTTCAGGAAAACTAGAGAAATCTAGTTTTCAGATTTTTATGCTATACAACAGTAATGGCTCTGTTACTTGTTAGAATGGCATCATTTTTAGGCAGTGTATATTCTCTGTAGTTGACAATGGAATAATTTTGAACTTATAGAAGAATGTATCAGAAAGGAAAGGAAATCCTTGCTTTTTTCATGGAATTACTTAGAAAATAACACTGTCCTACATTCTGTAACCATGTAATTGGACATTTATATAATGAAGTTTAGGTTAGGTGTTAAACCTTTTTGAAAGTTAATCTAAAGTTTGTCTTAATATGAACATAGTATTTTGCATATCAGATCACCTTTTCCCTTGACTGTGGCTGCACCAGGAGTGGACTTTCCCCTCATTCATTTAGCCAACATAATTGTTAAACATAAGCTCAGAATTAGGCAATTGTGTGCCTGCTCTAAGCACTAGAAATATAGTGGTGAATAAGACAGAAAAGATTGTCCTGTTGAACTTACATTTTAAAAGGGAAGGGAAAAGGGGAGAGTGGGTAGGAGATAAAGTCAGAGAAGAAGGTGGTAGCCAGATCATATAAAGTCTTGATAGGATTTTCATGTGTTATTTTCTGCTTTCTAAAAATTTAGTAAGCTGAACTTAAAAATACTTTCTAAAAGTATTAAATGGTATTATCAGTTTATATCCTTAATCAGTCTAGTATTTTGAAGTCTTTGATCGAGTTGATTTTATTGGTGGCAGTATGAACTTTTTGGTGCTTTCCTATAGAACTCTCCTTGAGCCTTAAAAATAGACTTGTTTAATTAATGAGATAGTAACCGTGGTTGTGGCATCTGCCTCTCAGGATGTTGTTGTTCAGTTTGTATTTTGGTTTCCCATCTATCCTCCAGAGCTTTGAACAGGAGAAAAATTTAGTGATTATATACTTTTTATGGTGGCTTCTGTAATCATTCCATTTCTCTGAAGAAGAAGGAAGAAAGAAGACTATGTCTTTGTCTTGGGAAAAAAAATTGATCCTATCTTTACTTTTCTTTTTTTTTTTTTTTTTTTTTAGAGTTGCAAGCCTTACATGAAATGGTCCAGCAGAAAGTTGTCACTTTGCTAAGTGACCCTGAAAATATTGTGAAACAAACCTTAATGGAAAATGGAATAACACGGTTGTGTGTATTCTTTGGACGTCAGAAAGCCAATGATGTTTTATTGTCCCACATGATCACTTTCCTAAATGATAAGAATGATTGGCATCTGCGTGGAGCTTTTTTTGATAGTATAGTTGGTATGTTTTTCCAATTGTTTTAAAATGTATCTTTAAGATTTTGAATTATACGATACACCCATGAGGTCTGAAAGATAGCTGACAAGACAGCCAAATTTCATTAATAATGAAATGAGCTCTTTGTGTTTCTGTCTGTATTTATGATGCTTTTGGATAATAAACGTATTTGAGCTAATCAAGGGATTGGCTCATTGGTACATTGGTAGGAAAGACCATCATGTGGTTATTAAACAATGTTTTAAAAGAGTGTTTACTGACCTGGAAAAGTACTTTGAAACACTACTAAAGTGACCAATGTAGATTTTAAAAGGTAACAGTTAACAAACCATATGTTTATAAAGAAGTCTGGAATATACTAAGATTTGTATACTGATTATTTCTGGGGCTGGGATTGTAGATGTTTTTTTTTCTTTGTGTTTTTTATATTTGTTAAATTTTTTTATAGTAAACATATATCAGAAAATGACTTTTACAGTCAGAAAATAACAGTTAAGCTACAAGTATGACTGAGAATCAATTAGGAAGAAAATTGAAGCTTGCCAGGCTATGCTTTGTGTAAACTGAAAATGTGTGAAAAATTAAGTGTTTTTTTTTTTTTCTCCACTTTTTTCAAAATGTTAGTTTTTTGTTTGTTCATTTGTTTTGTTTTTCGGATTCCACATGTAAGGGAAATCATATGGTATTTGTCTTTCTCTGACTTATTTCACTTAGCATCATATCCTCTAGATCCATCCATGTTGTTGCAGATGGCAAGATATCTGTGTGTGTGTGTGTGTGTGTGTGTGTATGCACATGTGTACACACGCACGCATACACACAGACACACCCGCATCTTCTTTATCCATTCATTTATTGGTGGATATTTGGGTTGCTTCCATGTCTTGGTTATTGTAAGTAATGCTGCAGTAGACATAGGGGTACATACAATTTTTCGAATTAGCATTTTTTCTTTTAGGTAAATACCCAGTAGTGGAATTACTGGATCATATAGTATTTCTATTTTTAATTTTTTAGGGAACCTTTATACTGTTCTTTATGGTAGCTGCTGCACCAATTTACATTTCTACCAACAGTGTACAAGGATTCCTTTCTTCACAATCCTGCCACCATTTGATGTTTCTTGTCTTTTTGATTCTCGCCATTTTGAAAGGTTAAGGTGATATTTCATTGTGGTTTTGGTTTGAATTTCCTTGATGATTAGTGATGTTGAGCATCTTTTCAGGTATCTATTGGCCATCTGCATGTCTTTTTTGGTAAAATTTCTATTTAGGTCCTCTGCCGTTTTTTAATCAGATTATTTATCTGGATGTTGAGTTGTGTAAGTTTTTTATACATGGTAGATATTAACTTATGAGATACATCATTTGCAAATACCTTCTCCCATTTGGTAGTTTGCCTTTTTGTTTTGTTGATGGTTTCCTTCACTGTACAAAAGCTTTTTATTTTGGGATAATCTCAGTTTATTTTTGCTTTTATCTTTTGCTTGAGGTGACATATCTAGAACATGTTTCTGTGGCCCACATCAAAGAAATTACTGCCTATGTTTTCTTCTAGGAATTTTATGGTTTCATGTTTTATATTTAAGTCTTTAATCCATTTTGAGTTTATTTTGGTGTATGGTTTAAGAAAATGGTTCAGGGGCAGCCCCTGTGGCGCAGCAGTTTAGCGCCACCTGCAGCCCGGGGTGTGATCCTGGAGACCCGGGATCGAGTCCCATATTGGGCTTCCTGCGGGGAGCCTGCTTCTCCTGCCTGTGTCTCTGCCTCTCTCTTCGCTCTCTCTGAATGAATAAATAAATAAATCTTTAAAAAAAAAAAAAAAGAAAATGGTTCAGTTTCATTCATTTGCATGTAGCTGTACAGGTTTCCCAGCACCATTATTGAAGACACTGACTTTTCCCATTGTATATTCTTTCCTCCTTTGTCATAGATTAATTGACCATAGAGATGTGGGTTCATTTTGGGCCCTTTATCCTGTTTCTTTGACCTATGTGTCTGTTTTTTGCCAGTACAATACTGTTTTGATTACTACAGCTTTGCAGTATATCTTGAAATCTGGGATTGTGATAGCTCCAGCTTTGTTCTTCTTTCTTAAGATTGCATTGGCTATTTGGAGTCTTTTGTGATTCTGTACAAATTTTAGTATTATTTGTTCTGGTTCTGTGTAAAATGTTGGCATTTTGTTAAGGATTGTGTTGAATCTTCAGATTGCTTTGGGTAGTATGGACATTTTAACAGTATTTTTCCAACCCATGAGCATAGATTATCTTTCCATTTGTTTGTATCATCTTCAGTGTTTTTCATTAATGTTTTATAGTTTTCAAAATTTAGTTTTTCACCCTATGGTTATATTTATTGCTATGTATTTTATTCTTTTTGGTGCAGTTGCAGATAGAACTGTTTTCTTAATTTCTCTTTCTGCTTTGTTATTAGTGTGTAGAATTGCAGGATTTCTGTGTATTAACTTTGTATCCTGCAACTTTACTGAATTTATTCTAATAGTGTTTTGATGGAGTCTTTAGAGCTTTCTAATATATAGGATCAAGTTATCTGCAAATAGTGACAGTTTTACTTATTCCTTACCAATTTGTATGCCTTTTATTTCTTTTCCATGCCCAATTGCTGCATCTTAGACTTCCATTACTATTTTGAATGAAAGTCGTGGAGAGTGGACTTCCTTGTCGTGTTACTTTTCTTAGAGGAAAAGCTCTCAGTTTTTCATCATTGAGTATGATGTAAGCTGTGGGTTTTTTACATATTATGTTGGGGTATGTTTCCTCTAAACCCACTTTGTTGAGAGTTTTTGTCATGAACAGATGTTAAATTTTGTCAAGTGCTTTTTCTGCATCTATTGAGATGATTATATAATTTTATCCAGGCCATGTTATTATGGTTACCAACTAACCTTTTTTAAATATAATTTTGTACATGATTATAACAGCTTGTCTGTTAACTTAAAAGATTGAAAACTATTCTATACTTTGGAAAGCTTCACTAATATTTGATCTTTCTCATATAATTGCAGAAAGCTGTAGAGTTTAGATTATTGGTTGCCAAGAATCTAGAAAACTAACTGCCAAAAGGTTTGCCTTTCTTTTTTTCCCAAAAAATAAAAAAAACTCATACAGCAACAGTATTGATATATCTGCAAATGCTGTCATACAATATTTTGGAGAAAAAGATACTTTTCTCCATTTAACAAGTTTTGAATTGTTCTTGCTTTGTTATTATTGGAGTTTATTGTGTCTATTTTCAGACATCTTTATAGTTAAAAAATTTAAAAAATTTTCGATATACAATTGGCATATATTAGTTTCAAATGTACAACAGTGATTTGATACTGACATATATTATGAAGTGCTCACCACAGTAAGTGTACTTACCAAAGTTATTGCAATGTTACTGTTTATATTCTATGTTGTATTTTACATCCCATGACTTACTTACTTTATAGTGAAGTTTGTACTTCTTAATCCCCTTCACCTATTTCACCCATCTCACCCCTTTCCCCTCTGGCAATCACCATTTTGTTCTCTGTATTTATGGCTCTGTTTCTGTTTTTGACTAATCATTTCCTTTTTTTAGATTCCATATATAAGTGAAGTTATATGGTATTTGTCTTTCCCTGTCTGACTTGCTTAACTTAGCATAATACCCTCTTGGTCCATCCATCTTGTTTCAAGTGGCAAGACTTCACTCTTTTGTCACTGAGTAAATATGCTGTTGTATATATGTACCACGTCTTCTTCATTCTTTCATCTTTTGATGGAAGGTCCCTTCCATATCTTGGCTTTTGTAAATAATGCTGCAATGAAAATGGGAGTACAGAAATCTCTTTGAGAGCCTGAATTTATCTCTTTGGGTATATATCCAGAAGTGGAATTACTGGATAATATGGCATTCCTGTTTTTAGTTTTTTGAAGAATTTCATACTCTTTCCATAGTGGGTGTTATCAATTTACATTCCTACCAGTAGTGCACAAGGATTCTCCTTTCTCCACATCCTTGCCAATGTTTGTTATTTCCTCCTCCTGGTCCATTCCTAAACATGTGGCCTCCATGTGGGTGCTAGTGGCATGGGAAGAACCACTGCTGTGCCCATGAACTGCTCTCTGCTGCCATCCTCCCCTCAGATGGTATGGCTAAGATGCCTTCTGGTGTCCCGATGACCACCTCCTGTCCCCCCACCAGTATTTCCCTTTGGATCAGTTTCTCTTCTCAGCCAGGTTGTGTCCCCAACCCCCTCAGCCTCTTCTCTGCACGTTGCTGAAGGTCTGGGCTTACCTCAAGTTCTGTGCTTGAGCAATAAAGTGGAAATAAAAAAAAATACTAGCCATTCTAACAGGTGTAAGGTCATCGTGGTTTTGATTTGCATTTCCCTGATGATTAGTGATGTTGAGCATCTTTTCATGTGTTGGCCATCTGATTGATTGTCTTCTTTGGTAAAATGTCTATTTGGGTCCTGTGCCCATTTTGTAATTGGATTGTTTCTCTTGTATTGAGTTGTGGAAGTTTTTAATATATTTTGCATATTAACCCCTTATTGAATATATCATTTGCAAATATTTTTTCTTATTCAGTAGGTTGCCTTTTCATTTTGTTGATGGTTTTTTCCACTGTTTTGTATTGGTTTATTGATTCAACTCAGTCTTCCCTCTCAAACTTATCTAATGCCATTCTTAGTATATTTTGCTTCTCACACCGTTTTTATCTTTCTTGCTTTCTCCCTCTTTCAGATTTTATTTTTAGTTCTTTTTTTCTGGAAAAGGTGATGTGTAGAACTTCCACCATCTATTGATCAATTCATGTGTATTTTGAATCCTGCCTTTATGTTACTTTTTTAATTTTAAAATAATTTTCGTTGTTTTTGTTTAAAGTAATACATGCTTGCTGTAGAAAATTTGGATAATTAAGAAACCAAGAAGAGGGCAGCACGGGTGGCTCAGCCGTTTAGCGCCGCCTTTGGTCCAGGGCATGATCCTGGAGACCCGGAATTGAGTCCCACATTGAGCTCCCTGCATGGAGCCTGCTTCTCCCTCTACCTGTGTCTCTGCCTGTCTCTCTCTCTCTCTGTGTCTCTCATGAATAAATAAATAAATAAAATCTTAAAAAAAAATACCTATCTGTTGTATTGTGAAGATAAAATGAATTAACATATGTAATGGTGCTGGGCACATAAGTACTGTGTATGTATTATATTACTTTTTAATCTTATTATTTACTAATTCTTTTTCTGATAACATATATCCTAAACATTTACTGTCATAAAAATTTTTTTGAAATCATAATTTAGGGGCAGCCCGCGTGGCTCAGTGGTTTAGCGCCTGCCTTCGGCCCAGGGTGTAATCCTGGAGACCCGGGATCGAGTTCCGCATAGGGCTCCCTGCGTGGAGCCTGCTTCTCCCTCTGCTTGTGTCTCTATGCCTCTCTCTCTCTCTCTCTCTCTTTCCCTCTCTTTCTCTCTCTGTCTCTCTGTCTCTCATGAATAAATAAATAAAATCTTTAAAAAAAAAAAGAAATCATAATTTAATAGATTAAGATATTCCATTATATGGTTTTATCAGAATTCATCATTTTTGGATATTTAAATTATTTTCACTCTTTTTCCTACTGTATAGCGATAATATTTTACATAAATATTTGCTTCTAATTATTTTCTCAGGCTAGAAGTCTGAAATTTTAGTTATAAAGAATATGAATATATTTTTAAAACTCCTGATACATTTTATAAGCTTTTCAAAGAAGTATCATTTTCCATTCTGATCAGCATTGTTTGACCATACTGCATACTCTTTCACATGGAATAGGCTTCAAATAATCTTTGCCTGTGGTATGGTAAAATGATAACTTGTTTTGATGTGTATTTCTTTGCTTATCTGTGGAGGTGAAAAACTTTCTCATGTTGATTACTCATTTGTACTTTTTATTCTATGAATTTTTAATTTGGCCCATTATTTTCTGATGACTCTATGTCTTTCTTGTTGATGTTCTTGAGCATTTTATAAATGTACATGAAAAACATTAACTTTTAATCATTGGCAAATACTTTTTTCAAGTAACATGTTAATAACCTGTTGGGTGCACATCTTTTTTTTTTTTTTATAAAGCTTTATTTTTCACACTTAACTGTTTAATTTTTATTTTGGTCTGTGGTATAAGGTGAAATCTGATTTTTCTCAGAAAAATAATCAGTTTTCCTGACACTATTAAACATTTCATTTCTTTCCCATTGATTGATGAAGCTTATGTTACCATCAGTTGCATACTTATGTCTTTCAGTTTTAGTTTTCTGAGTATCTTTTTCTCTTCCCTTGATTTCTCATTTCTATACTCAATATGATACTCTATTATTATAGTTATATCAAATTTTAATTATTAGGTATTTATGAGCAATTTTAGTATAGATTAAGTTCCCCAGATGTCAGTCTTATTTTCCAAAATATTTTGAACTACTTTGGCTCATTATACATTTTGGTTTTTAAAGTTCCTAAATATAATCCACAGGAATTTTGGGTAGTATTTTTCCTTTTATTAGAGAAAAAAATGTCTAGAATTACTTTATAGGAGAAATATGCTTTTGTAAATTATTCAAAATCTGTAAAGTAATGTATAAAAAGCAATAGTTGGATTTTACAGAAGTAGCTGCTCTGGATTTTTAGTTTGATATCTTCAGGTGTTTATTGCCATATCTCTAATATTTTTCTATGACTTTTAAGAATTGTTAGATATAGACTTATCTCTTGACTTTTTTCTATGCCATATGAAAATTTAACTCATACCATGCCCTGATTCCTCTTACCCTCTGTTTTTGAGATAGAGACCACTGTTTTCAGTGCTTTAGTTTTTAGTGGCTGTTTTTATAACGTTAAATAATTAAACCTACTTCTTATTGATCTACTTCTGATTTGTACTACAAGCAGATGAATGCTCCTTCATTTCTGTCTTCTTTTCTTGGTTGGTTGGTTACTTCAACCAGTTATTGACAATTCAACTAGCAAATGCATTGCATAGTTGATAACATATACATTTTGTTGTGTAGTCATAACAAGATCTTGTGCTTGTATATAGACTGATTCTGAAATTTCAAAGCAAAATTTACATGATTATGAATGTGTAAATTTTACTGACTTTAGAACCAAGTAGTGTGCTATATTTGTATTTGCTTCCCCACAGTTCCAGTGCCATGACTCCTATATCACTTGATGAAAATGTTTATGGTGTCACCAGTGGATTCTCCTTTCTGTCTTCTGCTGATTGTTGAGGACATTGTACATTTTAATTTACTTTTTATTTATACCATGATTTTATTGAGCGATTTTTTTGTTTGTTTGTTCTGGGGTTTCAGAGTCCTTTATTTTCCTTTTGAAAGGAAGTAATACATCTTTTTTAGCTTGTTTGTAATATCAAGCTTCTTTCTTACCAGTTTTATCTATTGCTTGTAATGTGTTCCATTTTTCTTTTTGATAACATTTTTGAAATTTACTGGCTTTTAGTTCTAATTTGCTGGTTGATTTCTGAATCTTTGCTAGCTGTTATCAGTTTCTCCCCCTGAATTCCTGGGTTCTGTTTGTTGTTTTGTACATTCTACATTTGCTTTTTTTCTGAAGTACATTCTCAAGAACTTACTTAGGAAGGGTTGCATGGGAAGTTAATCCACATAGTCCTTGTGTGTTGCAAAATGACTTATTTTCTCGTTCTCTTATTTTATTGGCAGTTTAAGTATAAAGTTTATTTCATAACTTTGGAGGTCTTACTGTTGTGTACTAGTCTCCATTGTTGCTAGAAATTGTTTCATGAAGCTTGTTTTTATCGTTCCTCCTTCCTTTTTGGGGGACATATTTTTCTTTCTCTAAGTTCGTAAGATCTTTTTTTCCCATGGTGTTGCACAGTTTCTTGGTGATTTGCTTTGGTGTGGATCTTTCTCATTTATTGTGCTGTGTAGGAAATGCAGTGTTTTTTCCTGGATTGTTGCTCAGTATATTTGGGTTTTGATTAATTTTATTAACTTAATGGCATTTTTAGTTTCAGGTATAGAATAATTACGTAACGTTGCTTTTCTTTTTCAGGTGTTGCTGCCTATGTTGGTTGGCAAAGCTCCTCAATTCTCAAACCCCTGCTGCAACAAGGTCTTAGTGATGCTGAGGAATTTGTTATTGTTAAAGCTCTTAATGCCCTTACCTGTATGTGCCAGTTAGGGCTGCTACAAAAACCCCATGTCTATGAATTTGCCAGTGATATTGGTAAGTTTCTGTTTCTCAAAATTAGGAAAAAATTAAGGTGTCTTAAGAGAAATAACAAATGATAGATGATTGTAAAAGTTCTAGACAATATGGAGTCAGGGTTTTAATTTTATTATTCCTTGTGTGTGTATGTCTGTTTCTGTAATAAAATTAAGGAGAAAATGTATTGTCTTAAAATGCATATCTTGCTATGTGGAATATTTTCCTACTCATTTTCATTTTCTGAATTGTGACATCAGTGCTTTTTTTTCCTCCTATGAAAGTGGCATTATCTTTATGGATCGAGTTTTTCTAGCCTTTCACTTTGATTCTCCTTATATTGATGAATATTCTCTGTGCATAAATATGTATATGTATGTTCTAATTTCATATAATGCATTTCTTCTGTTGTCTAATTACTTGGAAACTGTTTTTGAGACTTAATGTAGCTTATAATTAGCATTTTATTTATCTGAAAAATGAATGTCTATCAATTTTTATTTTTATTTATTTTTTTTTTTTTTTAAATATATATATTTTTTAATTTTTATTTATTTATGATAGGCACACAGTGAGAGAGAGAGAGAGGCAGAGACACAGGCAGAGGGAGAAGCAGGCTCCATGCACCGGGAGCCCGACGTGGGATTCGATCCCGGGTCTCCAGGATCGCGCCCTGGGCCAAAGGCAGGCGCCAAACCGCTGCGCCACCCAGGGATCCCCTATCAATTTTTAAGCAAAAAATCATTATAAAGATAGTTTTTACCTCTCTTAAGTTTTGCAGTGGAGATTGTTCTGGGTTCTGCTGTTTCTTGTCATTGATCTTAGAATAAACATATGGGATACTCTGTATCTTAGCATCAAAATTAATGACTATCTTTAAGTATAGAATAAACTCAGTATAGTACAACTTCTTGGACAGGGAACTCCCTTAGAACTGGAACTGAATTTGGTACTATCTGTCAGAGGGGAAAAAAAACCTTGCTGAGAAAAATCAAGTAAATAAATCATTGGTTGGCATTTTGAACTATTTCAAAGAAAAGACAATTTTTAGTAACTTAGAAATGTCCATTTAAAACACGATAAACCGGGAATCCCTGGGTGGTGCAGCGGGTTGGCGCCTGCCTTTGGCCCAGGGCGCGATCCTGGAGACCCGGGATCGAGTCCCACGTCGGGCTCCCGGTGCATGGAACCTGCTTCTCCCTCTGCCTGTGTCTCTGCCTCTCTCTCTCTTTAGGTCTCTCATGAATAAATGAATAAAATCTTTAAAAAAAATTAAAAAAAAAATAAATAAAACACGATAAACCATATACATCTCGCTGTCCTTTTTTAATTCATAGTCTATTGTAGTGATTATTAAAGGGAATGGTGGTGGTAATAATGGCATCATGATTTCTTTGACAGTTTTGAAAAATACTACACTCTTCCCACGTAGGTGTTACAAATACTCCCCTTCCCTCGTGCTTGTCCCCAGATAATTAGAATGTATTAGAGGAAAGATCAAGTTCACTGTTTTATAGGAAATCCTCTTGAGTGTTTGAGGTTCTTTGTATCAGCTACTTACTGATACAGTGATGCTGTATGTCAGTCAACCATAAAATCTCAGTAAAATACTTCAGTAAAGTTCTCATCATGAATCTGTGGGCTGGATGGGTGGCTCTGCTTTAGGCTTTGTATCTCCAGATTGTCTGTGGTGACAGCGATCCATTTCTCACTCTGGTGCCCATATTAGATTGACAGCAGTTTCTTGGGTTATGTTCTGGGTAATGGCAGAAGCATGAGACAGCAAGCTTATCTATATAGCACATTTCAGGGCTTTGTTAGTGTTATGTCTACTAATATCCCATTGGCCAAAGCAGGTTGATACGACTGAGCTAAAGGCCAGGGGTAGAGAAGTACCCTTTGTATATCATGAGTGCAAGGCAAAGAGTGCGATCGTGTAATAGAGATAATGTAAAGAATTGGGACTAATAACTCAAGCTCATACAGTGTCTAACACCTGCCAGGTCATTTTTAGCTACTTTTTGGAGATTTTTCAATATTTTTCCAGTCCTCATTTTGCCTGTTGTCAAAGGAAAGCTACCAACCCTTCCTTGTTATATCAGAGGGCTGCTTTGTGCTTATGAAGTAAAACCTTCTCCATGTGTATTAAAAGAATTGGAAATGGGAGAACTTTGGAAACAGAAACTTTGAACAAATTTTTTCTCTGTCCCCTTTTATATAAGTGATACTGGCATATGACAGTGTTCTTATTTCCCTGTCACCCTAAATTTCTTATAAAATTAATATCCTCTAAATGCCAATGTTTTTGCATACTCACAACAAATTGTGTGTGTGTGTGTGTGTGTGTGTGTGTGTGTATATATATTTCTTTTGAAAGTTCTTTCCTAAATAAGTTTAAAAGTTTGAATTTTATTCTAAACTTTGATTAGTTGAAGTCATTGATTTTTGAGTATAATACACAAGATAGTTAAAAGGAGTGAAAAGGCATTTATTTACTTTTCTTGCATATTTCATTGTTTTTAGTTTTTTAATGATTTTATTTATTTGTGAGAGATTGAGCAGAGAGAGAGGAGAGATAGAGAGGGAGCTTGAGTGGAGGTGAGGGGCAGAGGGAGAGGCACAAGCAGACTCTCTGTTGAGCGGGAAGCCTGATGCAGGGCTTGATCCCAGGACGCCGAGATCATGACCTGAGCTGAAGGCAGATGCTTAACCGACTGAGCCACCCAGGGGCCCCTAATCTTATATTTTAAATTCTTTAAGCATGGCCATCATATTTTCTGCCTTTAGTTTCTATTCATAGTGCCTTGTGAGTGATTTCATGAATGATGTATTAGATTTGATCAAACCTTTTCATTAAAAAGAATGTCAGGTAAGTAGCTCCTTTTATTTTTTTACGGTATTATTGCTGATATTTATGATAGGGTCTATATAATATTAGTATGTTGAGTTGAGTTTATGCTATAGAATAATTGAGTATGTGAAGGCAGCTGATAACATTGTGGTATATCAGTTGTGTTTTAAAAGTGAACATTTGTTTATCCTAGTAGTTTACTATTTGTGGGCATGGTTTAAATCCATACCTTTTTCTTTTCTTATTTAGCCCCATTTCTGTGTCATCCCAATCTATGGATACGCTATGGTGCCGTAGGATTTATCACAGTGGTAGCACATCAAATAAGTACAGCTGATGTATACTGCAAACTGATGCCTTACCTTGAGCCATATATTACTCAACCAATAATACAGGTATGCTTATTCCAACTTGGAGTCAATCTTTTCTCCAAATAGTACCTCTTAAAAAAAAGGTTTAGAAAGTCCTATTTTTATTTAAAATTTTAAAGATTTAAGTTAGCTATAGCATTTTCACATTCCTTTAAGCTAGTTAATGTTAATGGAACAAACAGTATTGAAGGTGAGAAAAGTTCAAGAGACTTATGTTATATATCATGTTATGCATAATATAGCACTCAATAGTTCATACTTTATTTTCTTATGTGCAGTGTTGTAAAACATGTGCTGTTAAAGTGAAATATAGTGGAAATGTGTTCTGCTTTTATTGTAAAAAAGTATAACTGATTTTAGCCCAAGTCAGCATTTATAATAAATTGGAAAAAGCCTTTTACAGATGTTTATTTTTTGGACCACCAGCTGGTTCTAATTTCTTTCCTTATCTTTTTCTTTTTTTAAAAAAAAGCTTAATCTTTTAAGATCTAATTTAATCTTTTAAAAAAAATCTTAATGACTTGTGCCTCCCTCCTCTCTTCCCACCCAGTATAGCACTAGATGGTAAATTTCAGGTTTTTGGTTTGTATAAAGCAGTTATTTACCTTATTTACCCAACTTGTCAGCATTTACATCCTTTATCTCCTGGAAAGCTCTAAATTGAGTGAACTGTTGAGAGATGATGCTGTTAAAATATTCTGAAATACTCTATATGTTACTAAAAATCTATTTTTTTTGCAAATTCACATGCTTCTAGCTTCTGCTATGTTTATATCTCAATGTATTTTCCCTTTGGTACATTGGAAAACACCTTGGATATATTCTGGAAATGAGGCTTTGGCTGTACTTTCCACCCTTTTCTCCATATATTCATCCTTTTCTGGGGATCATCATTATTTCATAGTTTGTAGAATTTTTCTCTCAGCAAATTATATGTATGTGTGTGTGTATATGTATATTTATGAAAGATATTACTAGCAAATATGCCTTTTTATTTAATTAATTAATTTTTAAACAGCTTATGTATTTAAGTAGTATGTCTGTACCCAGTATAGGGCTCGAACTCATGACCCTAAGATCATGAGTCACATGCTCTTCCAACTGAGCCAGCCAGGCACCCCAACCCTTTTTTCTTTTAAAGTTTAATAAAGTTTTCTTGGATCCTTTGCCTTCCTTTCAAAAGATTCTTCTACTTTTGACTACTTATTTCATGTAGAAGTTTATTAAACTCTTTTGTAACACAATGTGGAGAAAGTATCCATGGAATTAAAAACTACATGCATTTGTAATAACTTCGTGGTGGTTTAATAAATCTGACATTAAAAAAGAATCTGACATTAAGTGGTTTTTGTTAGAAATCTGCACCACTCTCTTTGTTTCCTTAGGAATATATATAATATTTATATATATTTGTGTAAATTCATATATATGTAAATTACATATAATATATATTATATATATTTTTTGCTTTTTTTCATTGCTTTATTTTTTGAAAGGTCAGGATTGGGAGTTCAGAGGCTAGTTATCCATATGCTTCATAAATCTTACCTTTCTACGGTTTGAATTAGACAAAAGATACCTTTTTACGTTGGTTTCCACTGGCCAGCTTATCAGGTAGTTAAATGTCTAAAGAAAATGCTCTTCTCTTGGTTGCTGTTAGTATGTTCATCCTTTTTATTATATATGCATTGACAAGGAGGATATTCTTTTGGATAATGAAAG
The DNA here is from genome assembly GCF_018345385.1 of Vulpes lagopus. Taxonomy (NCBI): domain Eukaryota; kingdom Metazoa; phylum Chordata; class Mammalia; order Carnivora; family Canidae; genus Vulpes; species Vulpes lagopus. The sequence goes on along the minus strand of NC_054842.1, from coordinate 28,602,949 downwards.
ATTTCATGAACTCTATGGAGAAAGTAATGTTTCTTTAGAAGGGGTTGAAGCTACTGGGGAACCTGATGACTGCTGGGCAGCCCTGTGACTGTTGAGCATCTTTTCTCTGTCAGTACCTGTTGGCTGTTAGGCCTGTGAGCCACAGGTAGTTTTTTGATCTAGGAGGTCATCTGACATTTTGGCATCCAGACAAAGTCTGTTATTTTTAAAAATTTTCTAGCCTGGTGTATGCTATTATTCTTCTAGTATGGAAGACACAGATGCGTACTCACATGCTAGCTACATTATGTAAAGAAAAACCTTGGCTCTTTTTTTAAAAGATTTTATTTCTTCTTGAGAGACACACAGAGAGAAGCAGAGACATAGGCAGAGGGAGAAGCAGGCTCCCTGTGGGGAGCCTGATTCAGGACTTGATCCCAGGACCCTGAGATCATGACCTGAGCTGAAGGTGGACGCTCAACCACTTAGCCACCCAGGTGCCCTGAAAATCCTTGGCTCTTAAAGGTCACTAGTATTCTTTTTTCTTCTAAGCAAAAATTGCAGGTGTTAATATCTCCCATTTTCTTAGAAAATAAATACCTATGTTAACTTTACACAGGTTGTATATACTGAATATGAAAATAACTGTACTATATGTTGTATCTTTGGCTGATTCTTTTTATTTTCTTAATATAGATTGAAAGGAAACTTGTTCTACTCAGTGTTTTAAAAGAGCCAGTAAGTCGGTCTATATTTGATTATGCTTTGAGGTCTAAAGATATTACTAGTTTGTTCAGACATCTTCACATGCGCCAGAAGAAACGAAATGGATCTCTTCCTGACTGCCCTCCACCAGAGGATCCTGCCATAGCACAGCTTCTGAAGAAATTACTCTCACAGGTTGTATCACCTTTCTGAAATCTTAATTTAAACACAGATTTCATAAAAACATTCAAGTATCCATTTAGTTATGAAAATATTTTGGGTTGATTAGGCTGTATCATAACAAATGAGTAAATAAAGCTGGCAAATATTTACATTTGCTTTGGCATTTAGGAGATACTAGGATGGTGATAAGACATTGGTTTGAGCTAAATAAGGAATCGTGGTAGACTATCAAGTTTCTTTTGTGATTATTGTCTGTATAAATAAGGTAGAGAGTAGATGTAACTTTAAATTTGAGTAATATTCTTGATTCAATTCCATATTTTGCCAAAAAATAATTAAAGAAATTCAATTAGAAGAAACATTGCAAAGCACAGATGCAGGATGGAAAGATCCTGGTTTATTTCAGTCCAAATTTAGAGAGTTCTCACTAATGTCTTTAGGACATTTTGGTTAAGAGAATTTGTCAATCATGTCTTGTGTAATAAGAAGATGAGAAAATGTTTCAGTTGGTAGAGAGAATTTGATGTTTGAGGTTATAAATCCTTTCTTGTATTGTACCAGTCACTGAATATCCAGTGCTGTTTCATGTTCATATGTTGGTTTGGGTGAAGAACCATTTTGGTTCTTCTGGGTCTCAATTTGCCTGGAGGTTAGAGCTGCCTCTGAATGTCCCTTCTTAGCTGGTGGTTCTGTTTCCTATATTTTAGAAGTCGTAATTTGATATGACTTGAATCACCAAAGAGGTTTTTCTTCAGGTTTTCTTTTAACCTTGGCTCATACATTAGATGTATATTATATTTTAGAAAGCAATTTATGGAAAACTGGATATTGAATCGCATTTTTCTGTTGTTTCTCTTGAGTAATCTTTATCAAAAAGATTTCAGCATGCAGTTAAAACCACCTCAATTTAGTTGTTTCTTTGAGTTTAGATGGTGGTTCTTTGTATTTTTCTGTCTTACAAATTCTGTATATTAAATTAAAACCTTTTATACTAAAACTTAGTTGTAAGTCTTTAGTTACTTGGGCCACTCTAGCTCCTGGTTCTTGCTTTTCACTTTGCTGTGGGTATGGGTTTTGTCATTGCCATGTGTAAAAGGAGGGAGGGGGAAGGAGCAGTTTCCAGTGCTTTTTACTTTCTGCTTCCTCCTGTTCTCCTAAACCCTTCTACCATCTCTGCTTCCACAGCCAGCCGTCATTCTTGTGTACCATGATGAAATCAGTAAAACTTACTGACTCATAGTCCTCTGAAATGTTAGTGTTTGATATATTCATTTCTCTGTCATTTGTACCCTCATCTGAATGAGTGGGGAAAGAGGACCAGGTTTTCCCTGGTTTTATGTTGTTTCTTAACAACAGTTTCAAAAAACAGCTTCAAAGCTGACATCAGAACCTAAAGCCGTCCTGACTCTAAAGCCCGTACTCCTTCACCATGCCATCTTGCCTCAAAATAAAGGACAGGGAGGAAAGGCTGAGAGGCTTGCTTAAGTTTTTTATGGACTTAGGAAGAGTTCATGTGCAGTTCATCTCCTCTGGCCCCTCCAACACCTTTTGTCTGCCTTCACTTCTTTTTGTTTCTTCCACTACCTGAGTTTCTTGGGATTACTTGGAGAGGCTTGCAGTCAAGGGCAGCTTTGGAGTTAGGAATTGAGTCCCTGTTCCTAATGTCAGAGATACAGAGGGAAGGATGCTTTTAGCCTCTGCAAATGGGAATTTTGCATATTACTACAAAATATTTTTTTAATGGGGGTTTTACAGTGCTCTTTTGTAAGGACTGCACTTGAGACACATCATGGGTAAAATAGTTTGATTGGTATGTAGACACAAGGTGTAAAATTGAAAAGATATTGGAAGATCTGTAATAAAATGTTAGGTTTCCTGCAATCTCTGATCCCCGGTCACCAAGTTTCTTTCTCTGTTGATTGTGAATTTTATGTTGTTAGAGTGCTGAATTCCTTTATATAGTGTCAGATTATTGTGTTGTACAGTTACTTGAAATCAATTTGACCCTTTTAACCTTGCTTTTTTTTTTAAATTTTAAATCCAGTATAGTTAACGTACAATATTATTTTAGTTTCAGGTATAAAGTATAGTGATTCAGCAATTCTATACATTATCCACTGCTCATCAAAATAAGTGTACTCTTAATTTCCTTTACCTATTTCACCCTCTGCCTCCCATCTCCCCTCTGGTAACCATCAGTTCTCTGTGGTTAAGAGTCTATTTTTTTTATTTGTCTCTCTTTTTTATATGCTCATTTGTTTTATTTCTTAAAGTCCAGATATGAGTGAAATGATATGAGATTTGTCTTTCTCTGACTGGCTCTTTTCACTTTGCATTACATTCTTCAGATCTGTCCATGTTGTTCCAAATGATAAGATTTCATTCTTTTTTTTTTTTTTTATTTCATTTTTTTTAATGGCTGAGTAATACTCCAGTGTGTGTGTGTGTGTGTGTGTGTGTGTGTACACGTATATACCACATCTTCTTTGTCCATTCATCAATCAGTGGACACTTGGGCTGCTTCTAAATTTTCACTCTTGTAAATAATGCTGCAACAGTATATGCAATGCATATATCTTTTTGAATTCGTGTTTTATAGTTGGGTAAGTATTGAGTAGTGGAATTACTGGATCATATGGGTAGTTCTATTTTTAACTTTTTGAGGAACTCACATACTGTTTTCCACAGTGGCTATGTCAGTTTGCATTCCTACCAACAGTGCATGAAGGTTCCCTTTTTCCGTATTCTTGTCAATACTTATTATTTCTTGTCTTATTATTTCTTGTCTTTTTGTTTAGCCATTCAAACTGGTGTGAAGTGATATCTCAGTAGTTTTGATTTGCATTTCCTTGATGATGAGTGATATTGAGCATCTTTTCATGTGTTTGTTGGCCATCCGTATGTCTTCTTTGGAAAAATGTTAATATTTTTGTGTTGAGTTGTGCAAGTTCTTTATATATTTTAGATACTAACCCCTTATTGGATATATCATTTGCAAATATTTATTCACATTCATTTAGGTTGTCTTTTTGTTTTGTTGATCGTTTTGTTGATGGTTTCCTTTGCTATGCAAAAGCTTTTTACTTTGGTGTAATCCTAGTAGTTTATGTTTGCTTTTGTTTCCCTTGCTTGAGAAGACATATCTAGAAAAATGTTTCTATGGCTCCTGTCAAAGAAATTATTGCCTATGTTCTCTAGAAGTTTTATTGTTTCAGGTCTCAAATTTAGGTCTTTATTTTGAGTTTACTTTTGTGTATGGTGTAAGGAAGTGGTCTGGTTTATTTTTTTGCATGTAGTTGTCAAGTTTTCCCAACCCCATTTATTGAGACTTTTTCCATTTTATATTTTTGCCTTCTTGTAATAGATGAATTGACCATATAATTATGGGTTTATTTCTTGGTTCTCTATTTTGTTTCATTGACCTATGTGTTTCATATTGTTTTGATTACTACAGCTTTATAGTATATCTTGAATTCTGGGATTGTGATACTTTCAGCTTTGTTCTTCTTTATCAAGATTGCTTTGGCTACTTGGGTCTTTTGTGTTCCCATACAAATTTTAGTATTATATGTTTTAGTTCTGTGAAAAATATTGTTGGTATTGTGATAGGGATTACCTTGAATACAGATTGCTGTAGATTGCTTTGGGTAGTATGGACATTTTAACAGTATTAACTCTTCCAATCTATTTGTGTTGTCTTCAGTTTCTTTCATTGATGTTGTATAGTTTTCAGAGTATAGGTTGTTCACCTCCTTGGGTAAGTTCATACCTAGGCATTTTATTCTTTTTGGTCCAATTTTAAATGGAATTGTTTTCTTAATTTCTTTTTCTGATGCTCTGTTATTAGTATATAGAAATGAAACAAATTGCTGTGTATTAATTTTGTATCCTGCAACTTACTGAGCTCATTTATCACTACTGATGGTGTTTTGGTGGAGTCTTTAAGATTTTCTCTGTATAGTATCATCTTATCTGCAAATAGTGACAGTTTTACTTATTCCTTTCCAATTTGGATGCCTTTTATTTCTTTTTCATGTCCAATTGCTATAGCTCAGACTTCCATTACTTTGTTGAATAAAAAGTATGAGAGTGGATATCCTTGTTTTGTACCTGATCTTAGTGGAAAAACTAAGTTTTCACCATTGAGTGTGATACAGCTGTGGGTTTCTCATCTAAGGCCTTTATTATGTTTGATGTGTGATCCTGCTAAGACATTTCGCGGGAGTTTTTATCATGAACGGATGTTGTATCTTATTAACAGCTATTGAGATGATCATAGAATTTTTGTCCCTCATTTTGTTAATGTATTACATTGAGTTGCAAATACTGAATCATCATTGCATCCCCTGGAATAAATCCCCCTTGCTAATGGTGAATGATTTTTTAAAATGTATTGTTGAAATAATTTTGCTAATATTGAGGATTTAAAAAAAATATATTTTATTTATTTATTCATGAGAGACTCAGAAACAGAGAGGCGAGGAGACACAGGCAGAGGGAGAAGCAGGCTCCATGCAGGGAGCCCTATGTGGGAGTGGATCCTGGGTCTCCAGGATCATGCCTTAGGCTGAAGGTGGCGCTAAACTTTTGAGCCACCTGGGCTGCCTGTTGAGGATTTTTATATGTATGTTCATCAGAGATTTTGGTCTATAGTTCTCCTTTTTTGGGGTATCTTTGGGTTTTGGTATCATCCCCATTGAATGAATTTGGAAGTTTCCATTCCTCTTCTATTTTTTGGAATAGTTTGAGAAGAGTAGAATTCACCTGTGAAGCCCTCTAATCCTGGACTTTTGTTTGTTGTGTTTTGGTTACTGATTCAATTTTATTTCTAATAGTTGGTCCATTCCAATTTTCTATTTTTAATATGTTAAATGGACTTTTATTATAAAAACACATAAATATAAACATAAATAACAGTAATATAAATATTCTATAAGTCTGGATTTTGTTAGCTGATACTATATTTTTGCATTTAGGTTCATAAATGATTTGTTCTTCAATTTTCCTTTCTTGTAATGTCCTTTAGGTATATATACCAAATACTAAAGGAAAAATCCTGGTTTATGATCTTTTCTTGAAATTACTCCTATTTCTTAACAGTTCACATACATCTTTTCTGTTTAGGCACGATTCCTAGTAATGTCAGTGTGCAATGTTCTGATTTAGGTATGTGTCATATGGGAGTCTGGGAACTCTAATATGACTATTACTGTTAAAAAAAATACATCCCCATGGTACATTTCTAACATTTTTTATTGAGGTGATTCGCATACAAACACAATTCACATTTTCATCATCCTGGAAAGAAACCTCCTGCCCATTAGCAGTTATTTCCCATTTACTTCTCCCTCCAGCCCCTGGCAACCACTAAATCTGCTTTCAGTTTCTAGGATTTTCCCTATCTTGGATGTTTCTTATAATTGGTACTAAACAATATGTGGCATTTTTGTGTCTTAATTTCTTTCACTTAGCAAAATATTTTCAAGGTTGCTCCATGTTATGGCATATATTAATACTTCAGTACTTTTTATGGACGACCTTCCTTGTGTGGACTAAGATGGAGACCTCTCTTATGAACTAAAATGTCTCACAAAACATATAGAACTCTTATTGCAGCTGTAAAATTGTCTATGTTAAGCAAATATTAGGGAAGTAAAAATAAAGAATTTCAGGCGAATATTGGAAATAAATTCAGTCAGGGATCCCTATGATTATTGTACTTTAGTGCAATTTTATCGTTTCTTAGTTTTCTCACTTTCTAGGGTTTGTTTGTGTTCTTTTGTGACTATGGGTTGTGAATATTATTTTAAACTCCAGTGGGATCTAGCTTAAGGCATCGGGAATTGTATTTTATTAATTTTTTTCCCATTGGCACAATAAAATCATTCTAGAGGATTCTGTGGATGGTTTGAAAGTTAAGAAGAAATGCAGAACTATTCTGTTTACCAGAATATTTGTTTCACGTTTAATTATTTAATTATTCAGTATTTATTGGCTGTCAGTTTCACGTGTTCCTAAGTGTCTTAGGTGGATTAACTTATTAAATTTCAAAATAGCCAAAAAAATAAAATAAAAATTGAAAATAGCCTTATAAGACAGGTGCTAATCATTATCCTCATTTTCTAGATAAATTAGTAGAGGTTTAGAAAATTGGGTAACTTGCCCAAGGTTACACATATAATAAGTAATAGAGCCTAAATGTACTTAGGGAATCTGACTTTAATTATACTGTTTTCCTAGGGTGTGTTGCTTGCATTTGCAATTTAGCTAGCATGTAGCAATTTCTGAAGTATGTAGAATGTTTTATGTCTCATTTAATATTCTCAACAAATCTAGGACCGACCGAGGTTGAAGTAGGTATGCTTTCTTTTACTTAATTTGTGTTTCCAGAATTTTTGTTTAGACAGTAAATGTTTATTCAAAGTTACATATTAAAGATGTACTAGATACCAGGCACTGTATTAAGTTCTTTGGAAGTTTCAAAGACGAATTCTACTGAATGCTCCCATTTAGAAAGAAAGTTAAGGCATAAATTATGGTACAAAATAGAAAGTGCCACAATAAAGGGTTGTTCTGGGAGATCAGAGTAGTGAGATGTTCTGTATTGATACTTTATTTTTCTCTTGCCTTTGCTTGCTTTATTTTAGCATTCTAACTCTTAAAATTTTAAAGTAGTGGTTTGATCCTTCAGTTGTTAGTCATTCCAAGACCTGTTATTACTTTTGAAAATAATCTAGAGCTTACGGTTATATTTGATTTTAGGGAATGACAGAAGAAGAAGAAGATAAACTTTTGGCACTGAAAGACTTCATGATGAAATCTAACAAAGCAAAGGCCAATATAGTTGACCAGAGCCATCTTCATGATAGTAGTCAGAAAGGTGTAATTGACTTAGCAGCATTAGGTATAACTGGAAGACAAGTTGATCTTGTTAAAACCAAACAGGAACCTGATGACAAACGAGGTTAGTATGTTTTTGTGTGTGTGTGTGTGTGTGTGTGTGTGTGTGTGTGTTTGTGTTAAGCTGCTTATTATTTACCTCATAAGGCTAGTTGTAGCTAATTAGTAGTTAAATAAAACGACATTTTCCAGATACAGAACTTTAAAGTACTGTGGGTTACTCCATTATTTAGCAGGAAAATTTGGGGGAGGAGAAGTGGAAAATTGAATCAACAATTAAAAGATTATGTAACTTGTTGGGATGCTTGGGTGGCTCAGCGGGTGAGCATCTGCCTTTGGCTCAGGGTGTGATCCTGGGATCTGGGATCGAGTCCCGCATTGGCTTCCCTGCGGGGGGCTTGCTTCTCCTTCTGCCTGCTGCCTCTTTCTCTCTCTCTCTGTGTCTCTCATGAATAAATAAATCTTAGAAAAAAAAAGGATTATGTAGCTTGTCAAAATCTTGCCTCTTTGTGTCAGAATCTGGATTCAAACCAAAGTTTGACTCCAAACCTCTACTCTTAATGAAATCATGGTGCCTTTATGTATATGTATGATTGAGGATGAAATCCTGTTTTTTAATCCTTCAAACAGCAACCCAAGGTTAATAGTCTATGTTAAAATGAGATAGTTATCTAGTTTGTTTTAGTAGGTAATGCCTAGTGAATTGGAAAGAACAGTCAATGAAAGACAAAGGAATAGGCACCAGAGAAGACTTAATCACTTGAAGTCTCAAGATTTAGAACTGTGAGCTCTGTGACAAGGAAGTTGACTTGGACTGTGAGGTTTTTAAGATCTTATGTGTTTTTCCTTTAACCCTTTCTGGAGATGTACTTATTTCCAAGTACATGCCTTTAAAAACCACTCTATTCTAATGCCAGATTATAAGGGCAGCTGAATTATATATTTAAAATAAACCTCTACTGCCAAACTTGGTATAAAGTATTTGAAAATTAATTATCAGTGGTTTACATTGATAATAAGTAAAGTACTGATACAGATTATAATAAAAACATAAGTATCTCAAAAGAAAAATTTTGAAGGATTTGAACTTAGAGCTGATAGAAGAATAAAAATGCATGTTTGAAAAGGTGAATAAATGCAAAACAGTGAGATCCCATTTTCTGCTTATGTGATTAGCAAGGGCTGATGATACCTATTGTTAGTAAGGGTGTAGGGAAATAGGCATTTTCTTTTTTTTTTTTTTTTAAGATTTTATTTATTTATACATGAGAGACAGAGAGAGAGAGGCAGAGACACAGGCAGAGGGAGAAGCAGGCTCCATGGGGGGAGCCTGACGTGGGGCTTGATCCCAGGTCTCCAGGATCAGGCCCTGGGCTGAAGGCAGTGGTAAACCACTGAGCCACCAGGGCTGCCTGGAAATAGGCATTTTCATACACTGTTGATGAGATTATAAGTTGAACATACTCTTTTTAAAAAGGAGTATCCTGGGATCCCTGGGTGGCTCAGTGGTTTCGCACCTGCCTTTACCCAGGGCGAGATTCTGAAGTCCCTGGATCAAGTTCTGCATTGGGCTCCAGGCGTGAAGCCTGCTTCTCCCTCTGCCTGTGTCCCTGCCCTCCGTCCCCCATAAATTAAAAAAAAAAATAATAAATCTTCTAAAAAAAAAAAAGAGTATCCTTACTCTTTGAGGCACCATTTTCAATTCTGGAAATTTCTCCCAAGAATATTGACAGACATGTGAAGAAATATGTGTAAGAATGTTCTGTTTATTTATTTATTCATTTTTTTTTAATTTTTTTTTTGAATGTTCTGTTTAAAAGAAGGAAATAATTGAAGTGTCCATTAATAGGGGAATTAGCTAAACTTTCAGTTTATTTAGTTAAGAGAAAAACAGGTTGTGAAATACTTTATCTTTGTAGTATTTTATTTTTGCAAAATGATATGGTGTATCATTAAACTGTATAGTTTATGACGTTTATAAAGTTATGGTGGAAATTCATTTTATATTCTGGTAATGCTAGAACTTTGTGTTATTTAATGTACTTTTTGTAATCAGAGAAAGATTTTTTAAAAAGGTTTCTCTTGGGCAGCCCGGGTTGCTCAGTGGTTTAGCGCCGCCTTCAGCCCAGGGCTGAAGATCCTGGAGACCAGGGATCAAGTCCTATGTCAGGCTCCCTGCATGGAGCCTGCTTCTCCCTCTGCCTGTGTCTCTGTCCCCCTCTCTCTTCCTGTGTCTCTCATGAATAAATAAATAAAGTCTTAAAAAAAAAAAAAGATTTTCTCTTTATAGTCAGGAGGTAACTGTATAGCAATTGATTTTTACATTTTGTTTCCCAAGTAACTGATACTAGAAATAGCATTTCTGTATATTTAGCATTGTGGTCAGTGCCATTTGAAAAAGTCGTTTTTATTGTTAGTTCTTGAGATAAAGTGGTTATTTGAAATTGAGCTAGTCTTGGGAAATTAGAAAGCAGTTAGGCAGGTAGGTCTAATTATTAATACCATTGAAAGTACATCTGTTCCATCTGTCCCAGAGATGAAGTGAGAGTTGATGTATAATGAGTTGATGTATAAATATGAATAAATCAGAGACCATAATGAACTAATAGGATGTAAAGTTCATTGCTGTCCCTCCTTCACCAAAAAAATAAGGAAAAGTGCATATTGATTTTAGGGGTTTCCTTCAGACTGACTATTCTGAATCTGTTTTTGTAGCTAGAAAACATGTAAAACAAGACTCAAATGTAAATGAAGAATGGAAAAGCATGTTTGGATCACTGGAACCACCGAACATCCCACAGGCTCTACCTAAAGGGACTGAACAGGAGGTGATTCAGACTGGGAAACCACCTCGTTCTGAGTCCTCTGCTGGGATTTGTGTCCCTCTGTCAACTTCTCCACAGGTACCATCACCTAGGCAGTAATCCTCCTTTTGCCTTTCAATCCCATTCTACTGTTTTGGTTGTTTAAAGGCTATGTACTCTACTGGAAAACTCAATATAGGAGTTGTCCTTTAGAGAGGATACATTTCTTTTTTTTCTTCAGATTTTTATTTAAATTCTAATCAGTTAACGTATAATGTAATATTGGTTTCAGGACTAGAATTTTGTGATTCATCACTTGCATTTAACACCCAAGTACTCAATGGGTGCTCAACCAAGTACCCTTCTTAATGCCCATGACCCATTTAGTCCATCCCCTGTCCACCTCCTGTCCAACAACCCTCGGTTTGTTGTCTATCGCTAAGCATATGTTTCTTCCTAAGAAGAAAAGGGGAAGTCTAATTATTGAAAGCAGCAAAAAAGATCTTATGTTAGAGTACTCACTAATGAAGTGATCTAAAATTGTGGGTTGAAGACATCATTATGAACTGTGATTATCATTAGATTGCAGTGAACCTTTTAAAGATTTTATTTATTTATTCATGAGAGACACACAGAGAGAGAAAGGCAGAGACACAGGCAGAGGGAGAAGCAGGCTCCATGCAGGGAGCCTGAGGTGGGACTCGATCCCGGGTCTCCAGGATCAGGCCCTGGGCCGAAGGCGGCGCTAAACCGCTGAGCCACCTGGGCTGCCCTGCAGTGAACCTTTTAAATCTCCTTCCTCCGATGTATGTAACATATCTGTAAAATAGCAAAAACATTCCTGGAGGAAGAGTCCCCAGTTTGCCATGTGTAAGAAATGTTATGATGGGGAATCTCTGGGTGGCTCAGCAGTTTAGCACCTACCTTCAGCCCAGGGTGTGCCAGGGATCGAGTCCCACGTCAGGCTCCCTGCATGGAGCCTGCTTCTCCCTCTGCTTGTGTCTCTGCCTCTCTCTCTGCCTCTCTCTCTCTGTCTTTCATAAATAAATAAATAAAATCCTAAAAAAAAAGTTATGATGATCTTTATATATTTGAAATAAGCCAATCGTATTTTAAATGAAAAATATTAACAGAACCAACTAATAAAGTTCTGTTTCTTTTCACTTTAATGAAGATTTTTGTTTAATGCTATTGATGTACTGATAGTTTTTTTAAAAAAAATAATGTAGAGGTTTGGAAATGTAATATGTGTGGTTAAACTTTTAGTTAGGTTTTCACTGAAAAAAAATGTGTACGTAAATGTATTTAAAAATTTTCCTTACATTAATAAGGAAAAAAGCAGGTACAATGAATAGAGAGAACACGAGTACATTTTTGTCATCAAGTATACTTTCCTTATGACATAAACATTAACAATTCTGTTTTTGCAGCTTCCAGAAGTGACAAATGTCCAAAATAGAAAACCAGCAATACAAGTTTTAAGTAGTGCGATTTTACCATCTACCTACCAGATTCGGATCACAACTTGTAAAACAGAACTTCAGCAGCTCATACAGCAAAAGCGGGAGCAGTGTAACGCTGAGAGGATAGCTAAACAAATGATGGAAAATGCTGAATGGGAGAGTAAACCACCACCACCTGGTAAAAGTGCCACTGCTAGGTAGTTGTATTCTAGCCTGGGTGCCAAAAATTAGAATCTAATGCAGGATGCTGATTATTAATTACCAGGCAAAGAAAGTAAGAGCAAAACTTGGAAGCCCTGAGGAAGAAGTATTACGTGAGAAAGTTTAAATCATTTTTTGTGAAGTTTGGATCTTCTTAGTTGTGGGGGAACTTGCAGTATCTTATTTAGGGTACTTAGTGTTTCAGCCTGTTTGTGGTCCATTTTCTCCATTTATAGCACTGGGTTTTTACCTGCCTGCTTAGTGTCATGCCACTTTTTCATAGAATGTTAGTCTTCTTGGAGTAAGCTCCAGCTTTTAATTTCCGAAGGGTTTGATGTCTATTTATTTTCTTAAAAAAAAGAAAAAAAAAAGAGGGGATCCCTGGGTGGCTCAGTGGTTTGGCGCCTCCCTTTGACCCAGGGCATGATCCTGGAGTCCCGGGATCGAGACCCGCATCAGGTTCCTGGCATGGAGCCTGCTTCTCCCTCTGCCTGTGTCTCTGCCTCCCTCTGCCTGTGTCTCTGCCTCTCTCTCTCTATGTCTATCATGAATAAATAAATAAAACCTTAAAAAAAAAAGATAAAACGTTTGTAAAGTAATGGGTACTTTTAAAAAGAAAACAAAATCATCATCTATAACTCCACCACTGATTATCAACATTAACATTTTGTGGGAACACTGCTATATTTTAAGAAGATTTAGAAGAAACTTAGAGATATGTCAGATGAAAATGTGGCCCAACTATATTACTAGTCTTGAACAGTGTAAATGTGGTAGAGCTAATTTTTGATACTAGATTTGCAGATTTTAAAAAATGAGTTTCTGTATATAGATTTTAATAATAAAAATTTAACTTGAAAACTCTGAAAAGTGCATGATACTCTTATGTGTAGAGATTTAAAATCATGTGAGTTCCTGTGTGCTTCTATTGTATACTCCAGGAGAAAAAGCTGGTAGAGATAAATGATATAAAGATAAAAAAATATTATTATGTAGTAAGTGGCATCTCAGGTCAAATAGTATCCTGGAGAATTTAAGTTGTTTCTGTAATACAGTTTAGTATTGTATACCAGCTCCACTTTAAAAACCAAAAAAGTTGATCATACACTGTCTACTTATTTGATGATAGAATCTGGCTTTATAAGTAGCCTTTTATACTTAAGTGGAGCTATACTTTTTATTCAGTAATCACAGAAAAGGTATCAAGTTTTAAGGTTTAAGAAACGTTCAGTGACTGTTGGACTTGTGATTATTTTTCTTTCCACACTTGAATGATTGTGTGAAATTGATTTTCTTTAGAGGGAAATGTTCAATCTAGCCTGGTAGATTATTTAGACTTCATGGCAAAGTGTTTTTGATCACTTTCAAATCTAGCATATCCTCCTTAAAAATCACATTCAGCTGTTGTTCCCACACATGTAAGAAAGAGATCCAAGTTGGAAAATGGTAGTTTTTATTTTAGAGTTTGCAAGGTTTAGCCATAGTCTTGGTTTCATTTTTGTTTTCTAGTAAAAATAAATAATATTATCCTAAAATAACATTATTACCACTTAATTAGACACTGTGCTAAATCCCAACACAAGATGATCTTTAGCATAGCTTTCTGTTTTATTTTAAAATTGATTAATATTAAATTATTAAATGTTTCACTTAATATAAAAGTTGACTCATCAAACATTGATTACAGTTGTATGCAAAGACCTATGCTAGATACTATGAATGCTTCAGAATGGATAAGACATAGTCTCTGGCCTCAGAAAATCTATGGTTTATTAGAGGAAATTAATCATACACAAAAAAGAATGTATATAATAAAACAAGAATATATAGATGTTCCAAAGAAAGTACTAGAAAATCCATGGGCATTCTGAGGCTATAGTTCATAATACTGCTTAAACTAACATTTTGATACTATACAATAAATGATTGCAGGTAGAGAGGAAATCAACATTTGGGTGTTTACTGTGGATCTAGGATAATGTTAGACACTTTGTACATCTTGTTTATCCTTATTCACCCTTTAGGTTAAGTAATATTTCCCTCATTTGACATTTGAGGAAATTGAAGCTTAAATAGTTTAAGTAAGTACCCCAGGATCACACATTATATTATGGTGGATCTGGGTCCTTGGGACTTTGAGAACCTGTTTGCCTCCCTAGCACCCATTTCCTCTCAGTTAGGATAGCTATCATCTATGATTATTGAGCAAGTAGTCAGGGTTTTTCCAGGTGGTAAGTGACTGTTGTGTACTAGATGGTAGGGAGGGCCCCAGATTCAGTCTTTCTAAGGCTGTTTGCTCAACACTTAATTGCTATCTTGGATGTCTTACTCCGTAGTAGCTGAGTAGTAGTCATGGTCTAGTAGGCCATTCTGTATTGGCTAGCTATCCGTACCCTTTGTTTGATTATTATGATTGTTCTCATGCTCGTCATTGATGGCTGTAGCTGGAGGTGAGAGGAATATTCTATTTGTAGAATATTCTACAAATATGTGAAACTATAGTTTCACACATACTCCTTTGCTTTTCCTTAGGGTGGCGTCCTAAAGGGCTACTAGTTGCACATCTCCATGAACACAAATCTGCTGTAAATCGAATTAGAGTCTCTGATGAACATTCACTTTTTGCAACATGTTCAAACGATGGCACGGTGAAAATCTGGAATAGTCAAAAGATGGAGGGGAAGACCACCACTACCAGGTAATAATACTTGGGAGCAGAATCCATTTATTCAGTCAATAAATGTTTATTGAATGCTTATTTTGACAGGTGCTGTTTTAGGAACTGGGGATATAGCAATGATAAATGGACAAGAATACCTGTTCTCTGGAGCTTTCCCTTTTGTGAGAAGTGACAAGCAATAGTATAAATAAATAAAACATATAGTATGTTAAAAGGTAAAAATGTTTCGGAGAAAAATATAGCAGGAAAGAGGAATAGGGTATAGAATAGGGATTGGGGTAGATGGAATTTTAAATAGATTGACCAGAGACTGCCTCACAGAGAACTGTCATTTGGGGAAAGACCTGAAACAGGTGAAGGAAAGAGTCATGTGGATATCTTGGGGAAGAGCATTCCAGGGAGAGGAAAGAGGGATTTCAAAAGCCCTGAGTTAGAAAGATATTTGGCACGTTTTGAGGAACAGCAGAAATGTCTGTGTGGCTGGAGTAGACTGAGCCAGAGGGAGGAGTAAGCAGGGCCAGATTACGTAGGGCCTTGTAAGCTATTGTACAGGACTTAGACTTTTATTCTGAGTGAGATGGGAGCCTTTTTTAGGGTTTCAAGCAGAAGAGAGACATGATCCTACCTAAATTTTAATAGAATTACTATGGGTCTTTATTGAGAATACTAAAGCAGTTAGAGGCTATTATAGTAATTCAGGCAGAAGTAGAGGTGGTGGGAAACGATGAGATTCTGGATATACTTTGATGGTAGAGCCAACAAGATGTGCCAAGTGGGTTAGATAGAGTAAGAGCAAGAGAAAAGTAAAAAATGATAGAATGGCTTGCTGTGTAAGGAAAACACTGTACCATTGCCCTACTGTTATGGCCAAGATGGAGACTAGTGATGACTTGAAATCTCTAAGACTCTTTATGCATGGGGTAATTTTGGTAAGTGTGATTTAGATTTGTACATTTTTATAGTAATATGCCTTCTTGATGTTCAGTCTGTTTGTCTGCCAGTTCCCCATTCCCTCATCCCCATTGGTCCTACCACATTCACATTTGTTCTATGCTTAGCTTGGCCTGAGTCTGAAAAGAAAGCTACTAGAAATGAAAATCGAATTTCATGTGTTAAAAAGATGTGGATAATCTCTGGTGCTTTTCTCGTTATCATTTCAGTGACTACAGTTAAACACAAAATCATCAAAATATCTTTGATAACTAAAATAAGTCAAAAGTTTACTTTTAACAATATGATACAGTTTTGTGCTGTTTATTATTATTTTTTTAAAGAGTAAGAGTTCTTACTCTATTTTTAATTATCTTCATGTTCATTTTTCCTTGGCATTGCATTGGTTGGAACAAATCAAAAACCAATAACAGAATCCTGGCTCCATTTAGCAAATTTTTGTCAACATTTTATTATGAAATTTCGAACTTAAAATTGAAGTTGAGTTTCACAGTGAACATTCATATACTTGCCACACAGTCTGTAATTTTACTGTATTTGCTATGTCGCATAATTATCCTTCTCCTTATCAGTTCATCTTTATAAAAATGTATTTCAAAATAAGTGGCAGACATCAGTACACTTCCCCTAAGCACTTCAGCTTATTTATACATTAACTAGAGATCAATAAGTGTTTATAATTTTTTTGTTTGTTTGGCACGAAATTCATATGCTATAAAATACACAGATCTTAAGTGAACAGTTCTGTGAGTTCCAACAAATAACATACACTTGGCAACTAAACCACTCTCAAGTTATGGAATGTAGCCATCTCACCAGAAGAGTGCCCCCTAATGTCCCTTGATGGAAAACCCCTGCCTACAACCATTTTGATGTTTCCCCCCAGTGTTAGAATTTTCATTAGCATTTCCTTTTCTTTTCTTCTCTTTTCTTTTTCTTTTTCTCTTTCTCTTTCTGTTTCTTTGTTTCTTTGCTTCTTTCTTTCTTTCTTTCTTTCTTTCTTTCTTTCTTTCTTTCTTTCTTTCTTTCTTTCTTTCTTTCTTTCTTTCAATATTTTATGTATTTATTCATGAGAGACACAGAGAGAGAGAGAGAGGCAGAGACATAGGCAGAGGGAGAAGCAGGTTCCATGCAGGGAGCCTGATGTGGGACTGGATTCTGGGACTCTAGGATCTTGACCTGAGTGGAAGGCAGGTGCTCAACCACTGATCCACCTAAGCTTCCTCATTGGTATTTTAAACACTTTTTTCAATGGCTCTTTGTCATTATCAATATCAGTTGAATTCATTGTCCCTTTTATTAGGGGGAGAAGTTCAGTTGACTTGTAAATCTCTCAAGAAACAATTTGGAATCATTGATTAACTTTCAAAAGCCTCATTTGTTAATTCCCAAATGGTTTTTATTAACTGAGCCATGCCTTCTGTATTCCAGTGTCATATTTTAAGCAGTGGTATCCCAGAAAATGTGGCAATTTAGCAGACTGTATAATCTTTGGGAAGTTTATATGATAATTAGGAGATTGGATTTCCTCTGGATGCAGCTGCTCTCTTGCTTTTCTGTAACACCTGCTGTCTTGTAGAGTGCAGTAGGCTGTGGCTTGGGGGTGCTTCATTCCAGTGTGGGGGCGGGGGGGGGGGAACAGGGGAACAGAATGTGTTGTCCTCATCACATGACTTCATGAACTAGATTAGGAGAGAAGCAGGCCATTATTATTGTCAGATCCAAGTGAGGAACAGCTGGTGTCTGGGAAAGAGCAACAAAACTCTTTTTTTCTTAGGAAAAAGTATTTTCTTAGGAAATAATACTAGTACATTTCTGACTCTTGAGGTTTTCCCCCTATGCATTATGTTGGCTGACTACCCAGTTCCCAGTCCTGACTTTCTCATTGAATATGATAGTGATTTAGGCCATTCGGTTCTTGGCTCTGCCATTTTCTTCTTTCCTTTTTTAAAAAAGAGTTTATTTATTTCTTTGAGAGAGAGAGAGAAAGAACAAGCGAGAGAGAGCATGAGTGGGGTGAGGGACAGAGGTAGAAGCAGACTTCTGAGCAGGGAGCCCAACAAAGGGTGCACTCCTGGGACTCTGGGATCATGACCTGAGCCAAAGGCAGATGCCTAACAAACTGAGCCATTCAGGTGCCTCATTTTCTTCCTTCTTGAGTTAAACTTTTGGTTTGTCCGTTGAGGACTAGTTTGTGAAAAATTGCTATTTTTCTAAACTTTTACATAAAATTTTAAAAAACTTAATCTTTTATAGTATTCTAAGTTATATTTTCCATATATACTTCTTGTGTTACCCTATTTTTGGTTCTTTAAGCTTCTGAATTTTAGGGGAGGCTGATGAATTTGGTACTTGTTGAACGTGATGTTAAAACATCTCAGTGGAGTTTTGTCTTTTGAAGAGTTGACACAGTATGAGAGGTGAACAAGAAAGTTACTTTAGAATTGCTGATAGTGTTGGAGGTTGAAGTTTTTGAATGGTATGGCTGCTCTGAAGAAAGGTATGGGAGCAGAAAGGCCTATAAAAAGCCTAAGTATGCTGGAGGCCTTAATCTTTGCCAGTTGAATTTGGGGGATAGGAAGAGAATGGTCAGGAAAGGAGAGAGAAGCAGCCATTTAAGTTACATCAAACTTCAATAGAAGAAAATGTTTTAAGAAAGGAACTTAGAGGCAGCTCTCAGATGCAATAAAAAAGCCAACTAACATGAAAACCTAGTAAGGCCATTGGGCATTCTCATAGTGTCCTTTGATGGAATGCAGTTGATACATCTATCATCCCTGAGGGCTTTTTGACAATATATATTATAAGCCTTTATGATGTCCATATCCTAAGGAAATGACTAAGAATTAATTCAGAGATTTAGTTTTAAGGTTCTGTTCAGATTGGCTTCCTTTATAATAGTAAAAAATTAGAAACTAAAAGTTCAGTAGTAGAGGTAAAATTGGATAAATAAGTGCTGGTGCAAATACAAAACTGATGTGGGAATACATTTTTTATATAAAATATATCACTACATTGTGTGAGAAGGTAGGTTTAAGAAGTAGGTTTAAGAACTCGTAGGGTTTCTATTTTTGGAATGACAAAATAAGGATTTCTAAAAATCTGTTCTCTAATAAAAATAGAACACTAGTAGATACTGTCAAAATCAACTTTTTCAGAACTCTGGAAATTAAGTCCTGCATTAGTCTGAAGTGTTATTCAAAAAAGTCAGCTTAGGGATCCCTGGGTGGCACAGCGGTTTAGCGCCTGCCTTTGGCCCAGGGCGCGATCCTGGAGACCCGGGATTGAATCCCACGTCGGGTTCCCGGTGCATGGAGCCTGCTTCTCCCTCTGCCTGTGTCTCTGCCTCTCTCTCTCTCTCTCTCTCTCTCTCTCTCTCTCTCTCTGTGTGACTATCATAAATAAATAAAAATTAAAAAAAAAAAAGTCAGCTTACTCTCAGAAGAGTGAGCCATATGCTCCCTAATTTTATCGCCCTTTACCAAGCAGTGCAGTAACTTTGAAAATTAATAGCCCCCAAACTTTTATCAGGCTGTGCGATAACTTTGAAATTAGCAGTCCCAGCCCCGTGATAGCCCTGAAAACCAGCAGCTTCGCAGTGACTGGATAGGTCATAATGGCATAAAAGCCCCATCTCTCAAGAAATGTCACTATTTGACCTTTCTGCCAGATTGCTATAGTTCCATTTTCAAAGTCTGTTTTTATTTGATTTGACTTATCCTTTTCTTTGAGGAAAACTCTGCCCACAGAGCATTTGTTGAAACTATCATTGCTATTTGTTTAACATTGCAGCAGCCTGAGGTGGCATTACCAGTTGTAGCTAACAAGCTTAAAAGGAAGCTTTAAGGAACTTAAAAGGAAGAACTAGGGAATGAGAGGTCTGTAGAGGCCGTTGAAAAGTTCAGACTTATTCATAGGCATCTGGAAGGCCACATGTATGCATAGGGTTGTGCGCATGCCCAAGAAAGAACCGAGAAGATCCGGAGCTCTTGCCTCTGGCCGACCTTGAGACTCTGCAAGCAGGAAATGAGAGATAAAGCAGAATTATAAACTGCTTTGTTGAAAGTGTGCCGCAAACACACAGAACCTCAACAAAGGCTAGGACACTTATCATTTCAAGGCATGTAAGGAAATGTCTGGAATGTTATTTTTGAATACTGTTATTTCCAAATATTAGAATATTATTTCCAAAATTGACATATTAATTAGAATATCTAGTTTTGAACAAAAAATTGCAAGTCAGGAAAAGAAACAGGGAAGTATGGTCTATACACAGGAGGCAAAAAGCAGTTAATGGAACTTATGCCTCAGTAATCCCAGAGACTGAACTTACTAGACAAAAACTTTAAATTAGCTATTAAAAATATGTTCAAAGAATTAAATTGTCTCTAAAGAATTAAAAGTAAATTAAAATGTCTCACCAGGTATACATATTAATAAGGAGAGAGAAGTGATCAATAGAAATTCTGGAGTTGAAAAGTATAATAACTGAAATAATAAAGTAAGTGAAATAATGATTAAACACCACATGGCACCACATGGTTCTAAGGGAAGTTAGAAAACAACCACAACAACAACAAAAAAACAAAGGGAAGTTAGAGAACACTTTGAGATGAATGAAAATGAAAACACAACATGCTAAAACTTATGAAATCCAGCTAAAGGAGTGTTCAGAGAGAAATTTATAGCTGTAAACATCTATATTTAAAAAGAAGAAAGATCAGGGTGCCTGGGTGGCTCAGACAGTTAAGTGTTTGCCTTAAGCTCAGGTTATGATCCCAGAGTCCTGGGAATGAGCTCCACCTCAGGCTTCGTGCTCAGTAAGGAGTTTGCTTCTCCCTCTCCTCCTACCTTGTGCTTTCTCTTGCTTTCTCTGTCTTTTTCTCTCAAATAAATAAATAAAAATCCTTAAAAAAAAAAAAGGAAGAAAAATCTTAAATCAATAACTTAGCCTTAGCCTTAGGAAACTACTAAAAGAAGAGCAAAGCAAACCCAAAACAAGTAGAAGGAAGGAAATAATAAAGACTAAAGAGGAAATAACCAACAAAAGCAAAGTTTATTCTTTGGAAAGATCAAAATTTTCAAGCTTTTTCTTCAGTAACCAATATAAAAAAGAGAGAGGACTGAGATTACTAAAATTAGGAATGAGAGAAGTGGCATTACTACTGATGTGACAAGTAATAAAAGAAATTATGAAGAGAACATTATAAACAATTATATGTCAACAAATAACCTAGATGAAGTGAACAAATTCCGAGAGAGACAGCAGCTGTCAAAAATGACGCAAGAAGAAGTAGAAAATCTAGGGGCACCTGTGTGGCTCAGTTGGTTAAGCATCTGCCTTTGGCTCAGGTCATGATCCCAGGACTCTGGGATCAAGCCCCGCATTGTCAGACTCGGAGTCTTCTTCTCCCTCTCCCCTGCTTGTGTGTGCATGTGGGCTTGCACACACTCTCTCTCTCTCTCTCTGTCTCTCTAATATGTAAATAAAATATTTTAATAAAAAGAAGAAATAGAAAATCTGAATAGATCTAGAACAAAAAGATTTAATTAGGTATTTAAAAAAAATTCCCACAAAGGAAAGCCCAGGCCTCATGGTGAATTCTACCAAACATTTAAAGAAGTAGCATCCATCTTTCAAAAACAGATGAGGGAACGTTTTCTAATTCATTTTATAAGACCAATATTATCCTGATGCCATAACCTGACAAGTACATCACAAGAAAACAATAGTCTAATACCCCTAATTAATATAAGTATAAAAATCCTAAACTAAATACTGGTAAACTGAATCCAGCATATTAAAATGATTATATACCATGACCAAGTTCAGTTTATGCCAAGACTGCAAACATGTTCAACATAGGAAAATCAGTCAAGGAATAAATACGATGAATAGAACAAAAGATAAAGACCAAATGATTATCTCAGCAGAAAGCATTTGACAAAATCTCATACCCTTTTATAACAATTCAAACAAACTGGTACTAGACACGTACAAAAAACCCACAGCTGACATCATACTTAATGGTGAAAGACTGAAAGCTTTCGCCCTGAGATGAGGAACCAGATAAGGATGTCCACTTTTGCCACTTCCTGGAGGTTTTAGGGCAGTTAGATAAGGAAAAGAAAAGGCATACAGATTAGAAAGGTAGTAGGAAAACTATATTAGCAGACAGCATAATTTTGTTTATAGAGTATCTTAAGCAATGGAAAGAAAAACCTATAAGAACTGACAAATGAGTTAAGCAAAGTTGCGGAATACAAGATTATGCTGTATTTTTATATACAGTAAACACATTTGCATTTCTGTGTGCAAAGATCCAAAGGTGATATTAAGAAAACAATTACATTTACAGTAGGATCAAAAAGAATAAAATATTCGGGAACAAATTTATCAAAAAAGCACTAAAACTGTAGTATATTGAAGATTACAAAACATCATGGAAAGAAATTATAGGAGAACTAAATAAATGGGAAGACATCCTATCTTCACTTAATGCTATACATAACATTGTTAAGATAACAGTCCTCTCCAAATTGAGGTATAGATTCAGGGCAATCCCTATGAAATTTTCAGCATTTCTGGAGAACTTGATATCCTGATTCTAAAATTCATAAATTAATGCAAATTACTTAAATAAAAATACTCTTGAAAGAACCAAGAATGAGATCTCAAACTTCCAGATTTGCGGCAGAGTTCAGTAGTCAAGAGAGTGTGTTATTGACATAAGAACATAAATATAAATCAGTGGTATAGACTGACTTGCAAAATACCTTTATGATCATTGTTTTTTTGTTATGGGTGTCAAGAAAGTTGGGGGAAGGAATAGCATGAACAACTGGTTCTGGGTATTCACATGCAAAAGGGTAAATTTCCAGTGAATTTTAAAAAATGGATCATAAACCTAAATGTAAGAGCTAATCTGTAAAATGGATGTATATAACTTTTCATGACCTTAGATTAGGCAAGTGTTTCTGAAACATAACCTCAAAAGTACAAGTGACAAAAGAAAAAATAGACAAATGAGACTTCATCAAAATTACAAAATTTGTGCTTCAAAGGACCCTGTCAAGAAGATGAAAGGACAACCCCGAAAGCAAGAGACATTCTTGTAAATATAAATACACATGTATATATATAATCATACTTTTCCAACTCAGTAATAAAGGGACAGTTAAAAAATAGACAATGGATTCAATCAAATAGATGTTTCTCTATATAGGACCAATAAATATACAGAAAGCTGCTCCACATGATTAGTCACTAGGGAAATGCAAATCAAAACCATAGTGAGATACTTCATGCCCACTAGAATGGCTATAATCAGAAAGACAATAAGAAGTGCTGGAGAGGATGTCGAGAAATTGATACCTTTATACCTTTCTGGTAGGAATGTAAAATGTGCAGTAACTGCAGAAGACAGTTTGGCAGTTTCTCAAATGCTAAACACAGTTATCTAATGATTACCTCTCAATTTCCACTTGTAGGTATAAACCCAAGACAGTTGGGTTCACACAAAAATGTGTACACACATTTTCACAGCAGCGTTATTCATAATAGCCAAAAGGTGGAAACCACAATGTCTGCAAGTTTGGAATGGAAAACAAAATGTGTATGCTCCATAAAATAGAGTATTATTTAGCCACAGAAAAGAGTGAAATAGGGGCGCCTGGGTGGTTCAGTGGTTGGGCCTCTGCCTTTGGCTCAGAACATGATCCCGGGTCTTGGGATCAGGTCCTTTATTAGGCTCCCTATGGGGAGCCTGCTTCTCCCTCTGCCTATATCTCTGGCTCTCTCTGTGTCTCTCTCATGAATAAATAAATAAAATCTTTTAAAAAAAGAGTGAAATACACATACTACAATGTGGATAAACCTTGAAAACGTTATGCTAAGTGAAAGAAGCCTGATCCAAAGATCAGCTAGCACATTGGATGATTCCATTTATATGAAATGTCTGGAATAGGCAAATCCACAGAGACAGAGAGACAGAAAGTAGATTTAGTACAGATCTTCCTCGATTTATGATGGAGTTATATCCTGATAAAATCATCATAAGTTGAAAATACCATAAGTCAAAAATGCATTCGTTACACCTAAGTTACCAAACATCATAGCTTATTAGCCTAGCCTAATAAGTGCTTAGAATTAGAACACTTATATTAGCCTACAGTTGGGCAAAATCATTTAACACAAAGCCTATTTTATAATAAACTGTTGAATATCTCATGTAATTTATTGAATACTGAAAGAAAAACAGAATGGTGTGGGGCTTCAGAATGGCTGGGAGTTGGGTTTTTACCCTTGTGATCACGTGGCTGCCTAGGAGTTGCAGCTGGCTGCCACTGGTTAGCATTATGGGAAGATTGTATGGCTAGCATGTCACTAGCAAGGAAAAGATCAAAGTTTGAAGCATGGTTTCAAACTGAATGCCTGTTGCATTGACACTGTCATAAAGTTGAAAAATTTAAGTCAAAGACCATCTGTAGTTGCCAGGAGCTGGGGGAATGGAGGAGTGGGAAGTGACTGCTGATGGGTACAAGGTTTCTTTTTGGGGTGATGTAAAGATCTTGGATTAGATAATGGTAATGGTTACAAAACTTAGTGACTATACTATCAATCTCCTTAAAATAGGTACATTATATCTCAATATTAAAAGAGAGGAAGATAGAGCAAGCAAATGCAGGAGAATGAGCGATATTGATATTCCTTTCTCTACAAGTGCCTTGTCCCTGGCTCTCTTTATTCGTCTACCATACTGGTTGGGTCCCTGTAGGCACCATGTTTGGGAAGTGTATCCAAAGACTCACAGATGTTTACAGCAGCATTATTCATAATAGCTAAATAGCAGAAACAACACAAATGTTCATCAGTTGATGAATGGGTAAAGAAAATGTGTAATTCCGTAGAATGGAATAATACTTGGCTGTAAAAGGGAATGGATGAACCTTGAAAGCACTATGTTAAGTGAAAGAAGCCAGATACAAAAGGCACCATAATGTATGACTGTTCACAAGAAATCTCCAAATAGGGATGCCTGAGTGGCTCAGCGGTTGAGCGTCTGCCTTTGGCTCAGGGTGTAATCCTGAAGTCACAGGATTGAGTCCCATATCGGGCTCCCTGCATGGAGCCTGCTTCTCCCTCTGCCTGTGTCTCTGCCTCTCTCTCTCTCTCTCTGTGTGTGTGTCTCTCATAAATAAATAAGATCTTTAAAAAAAAAAAAATCTCCAAATAGGCAAATTCATAGAAAACTTAAGCAAATTAGTTTTCAGGGGCTGGCGGGAGAGGAAAATGAGTGAGTGCTAATGGATATGAGGTGGGCTTTCTTTTTGGGCTTTGTAGGAATGATGAAAATGTAGAATTAGATACTGGTGATCTATGCAGAATTCTGTTGACATACTAAAAATCACCGAATTACACACTTATTAGAATACTATATTGTATCGTGTCCCAACAAAGCTGTAATTAAGAAAAAACGAACTAGAGAGTAATGATTAATAAAAAATGTGATTTCGGGATCCCTGGGTGGCGCAGCGGTTTGGCGCCTGCCTTTGGCCCAGGGCGCGATCCTGGAGACCCAGGATCGAATCCCACATCAGGCTCCCGGCGCATGGAGCCTGCTTCTCCCTCTGCCTGTGTCTCTGCCTCTCTCTTTCTCTCTGTATGACTATCATAAATAAATAAAATTTAAAAAAAAAAAAAAAAAAAAAAAAAAAAAAAAAAAAAAAAAAAAAAAATAAAAAATGTGATTTCATATTTATTTAAAAAGCAAATATGAATATATTGTAGTATGCATAGAAAAACCTTTTGGAAGGATATATAATAAAATGATAATAGTGTTTCTCTCTGGGTGGTAGAATTATAAATGTTTTTACTTTTTCATATTCATTTCTGTATTTTAATATTTTTTTATAATATGTATTGGCTTGTATAATAAAGTAAAACAAATAGAAAAGAAGGAAGTGAATAAATTTTGTGATTAGGTGCTTATGACCTTTCAGAAGCATGGTCCTCTAGAAGGGTGAGTATGCATCTTATGAAGGAGGTGCTGAAAGAGGGGATTGGTGATAATAGGAGGCACCCTGTGTAGATCATCTATTCAAGTATGACAGTGAATTTGAGAAAGGGGAGTAGACAGCTTGAGACGTCAGGATGTGTGTGAGAGAGACTGAATATAGTAAATATTTTGCATTTATAAGTGTTTTTTTATTTACATTTTTTTTTGTGCTTCACTGTGTTCCAAGTAGAGAAGTCAGGGCAGTCCTGTTTTGTAGATGAGTAAACTGATACACAGGAGGGTAAGTGGCTTGCCCGAGGTCATATGGGTAGTCAATACTGAAACTCAGGCCTTTCATTCCAAAGCCAGTGCTTTTCCTGCTATGTCAGGCTGCATTCTAGGAATTATAGATTTACTAAAGGGTGCAAGAGTAGGGTTTGAGGTGTTGCAAGAATGGAAGGAGAATGGATGAAGACAAGAATGGCAGCTCCAGTTGGAAAGGAGGATGGACAGTCTTTCTGTGATAGCAGAGAAGTGTGTGGGGATGGCCATTTGAAAATATGAGAAGAAAAGGTGATTTTATGCTAGTGCTTTTGAATATGATTCTTAGGTTTGTTATGAGAGCAAGGAGATGAAACAGACCTCAGATTAGTAATTTTGTTGGTTAATAGCCATGTGGTTATTTATTTAATAATAGTAATAATAATGCTTGTATGGCCCTTGCAGAAATGTGTTCTGTTTTCTTTTGTGCAGATCTACTCTTACATATAGCCGAATTGGAGGACGTGTCAAGACACTTACATTCTGCCAGGGGTCCCACTACTTAGCCATTGCATCCGACAACGGTGCCGTTCAGCTTCTTGCAATTGAAGCTTCTAAGCTTCCCAAGTCTCCTAAGATTCAGCCTCTGCAAAGCAGGTATCTGTCATGTTTTTAAACTGCATTTAGTGCACTAGGGTAATTTAATCTTACTTTGTCAGTGTAGTTTGGATGAACTGAGGGCCTTTTGGATTATTCTTCTTCTTTTAGCACATGAAATAAATAAAACTGTGTTTTCACCTCAAATCTGTCCCATGCAGTTAGTTTCAGAAAACTATGTCTGCGTATCTTCTTTGTGTTGAAAGGTCAGAAGAGTGGCTTTGAACTTGTGGCTTGTCCCAGTCTGGAATCTGTTCCAATAACCTAATTATCAGTTAAGTCTTCTGTCTCAACTATGAAAAGTACAACCCTAGCTGGCTGATTTTGAGAATGCGAATGTTCTTCATTAAAGAAAACTCCAAACGTTGTCAGCATTTTGTCACTTGGCATTAAAATGTCTGAAGTTGTTGGGAACATGGAGTGCTGCTTTTCGTCAAATGATTTGCTTATCATTGTAAAACAAAATACTGGCTGATTTTATTTAAGAATTTCCTTCATTTCTTAGAAATTGTGGTTGCTCACAGATTAAACACAGGGGTAAGATATTTAAAGATAAAGCAGAACAGGTTTTCAATTGACCAGTATGTGCTACACACCGAGGATTCCAAATACAAATAAGATGGATACATTAGGCTCTAAGACACTACAGTCTATTGGAAGAAACAGACCAGTTAACAGAGGATTTTTATTGCAGTGTAATACTGTGCCCATGTTACAGGGACAGGGGGAACCAGCTTGCAGGGGATGGGGGAGAAGACATGGAGGATGGGAGACCAGATGTGAGTTAGGCAGCCAGAGCAGGGGGTTGAGAAAGACATAAGACATGGCAGGCAGAGGGGGTGGATCCCACAGGAAGAAGGCAGAATGAGCAGATTTTAATAGTTAAGTGGATTATGAGGCTCGGCTGTTGGTGTGGTTAACGAAGGAAAGGATGTATGTTGGATCATCCAGGATTTTATTGTTTATATAATTTTATTTATAGTTTTGTTTTGCCTTTACAATTAAACATATGCATTATGTTGAACACATTCACTGAACAGATTTAGGCAGCTTTTGTTAAGGACATATATATTGTTTTCAACAAAAAAATACCTGCCAGTTTTTAAAAAAATTGTTTGAGCAGAGGATGACTGTACAGCAGTATACCTATCGAGTTCCATGGAGCTTAACCAACAGCTGTTGGCAGAGTGTGTTGTGTGACGACTGTGCTGGCAGGATACATAGAGAGGCATGCACATTCCTCCCATAGGTACCTCACAGCTGACAGCACTTTCTACTATGAATGTTACTGTCTACCCAGAGCAAACATTGACTACATAGATTGGGAGAGATTTTGCCAGAACGTTTAGTAGATTTCACTTTGCCTGATAGCAGTTGCTCAAAAAAAACCTTGCCATGAGTCTTTTTTTTTTTTTTTTTTAGTTTGCTTCATTCAATCAGATTGACTGTTGTTGTGGCTCTTGACTAAATTTATAGCAACTTTTTACATTTTATTTGGCATTTGGACTTTCCATCATCTCTCTAGGGGAAATACAGTCAGTATTAGAATGTTCGTAAATATAGTTGTTTAACACCTGGCAGAGTTCAGCAAACTATAGCCTACAGTATGGCTCATAAGCTAAGAATGATTTTTGCATTTTTAAAGGATTGTAAAAAATGAATATGCAGTAGAGATATGTGACTTGCAAAGCCTAAAATATTTACTCTCTGGCTCATTACAGAAAATGTTTGCTGAAGCCTGATCTAAGAGATAAAATTAAAATAGTGTTGCTGCGAAAGCATGATATATACTGATTAAGGAGACTAGTCAATATGTTTATGAATTCTTTGTGGTTTAAAAATGCCTCAGGTTGAAAAAAAACGGCATGCCCATGTAATGGAATAGTACATAAAAAGGAACAAAAAGAAATCAGTGTTATTTAATTACAAGCAATGAATCCTAAATCTTTTTTGCTAATGAAAGAAGTCAAACCTAAAAGGCTATTAATTGTATGTTCCTAACTATGTGACATTCTGGAAAACAAAATTATTGGGAGGAATTGAGATCAGTGGTAGCACAGGTTGGGGATGGGGTAGGAGTTGATTACAAAGGGGCTGTATAAGATTATTTTGGGGTACTTGTCCTGTGGTAGAAGATACATGGCTTATACATTTGTCATAATGCATAGTGTACCACAAAGAGTGAATTTTACTGTATGTAGGTTAAAAAAAAAATCAACCCAGATATAGGAGGAAAAATAGATGTAATCTGTGACAAATCAATTTACTTATTATACAGATGAATCATATAGTCACATTGAAGAGTGTGGGCAATAAGGGAACCAGCCTAATGCCTTTGGAAAACAGGTTTAATTGGATACTGCAAGGCTAATGACAGAAGGACCTGAACTGAAGCACTGTGTCTAGTTGGTGGTTTTTCACGGAAATATGGTTTATCAATTCCAAAACTACTTTAATTGTATACTAAGGTTGAATGATAGGTAAATATGTAGGTAATGAGAGCCAGGCTTCTCACTGTTGAAGAAAGAAGTTACAAATAAGAAAAGGGGATGGCTCTTAATCACAGGGAACAAACTGAGGGCTGCTAAAAGGGAGGGGAGATGGAGGGATGGAGTAACTGCATGATAACATTGAGGGCATGTGATGTAATGAGCATTGGGTATTATATAAGACTGATAAATTGGGATCCCTGGGTGGCTCAGCGGTTCTGCACCTGCCTTCGGCCCAGGGCGTGATCCTGGGGTCCTAGGATCGAGTCCCACGTTGGGGTCCAGGCATGGAGCCTGCTTCTCCCTCTGCCTATGTCTCTGCCTCTCTCTCTCTCTCTCTCTCTCTCTCTATCATGAATAAATAAATAAAATCTTTAAAAAACCAAAAACCAAAACAAAAAGACTGATAAATCACTGACCTCTACCTCTTAAACCAGTAATACATTATATGTTAATTAAGTGAATTTAAATAAAATTTTAAAAAATCAAAAAAATAAACCCCAAAAAAGACATTTGGACATTGAACAAACAGCAAGAATACCAAGTGAGGTTGGAGGCTGAAGTTGGAGTGATACACTGCAAGCCAGGGAATGCCAGGGATTACTGTAATCACTAGAGGCTAAGAGAGGCATGGAAGAGACTCTCTCAGTGCCTCTAGGAGGAACCAACTCTGCCAACACTTTGACTTTGGATTTCAGTCTTCCAGAACCATGAGAGAATAAATTTGTTTTGTTTTGCTTTAAAGATTTTATTTATTCATGAGAGAGACAGAGAGAGAGGCAGAGTCACAGGCTAAGGGAGAAGCAGGCCTCCCACAAGGAGCCTGAATGCCGGATTCAATACCAGATCCCAAGATCATGCCCTGAGCCAGAGGCAGATGCTTAACCGTTGAGCCACCAGGTGTCCCAAATTTCTTTTGTTTTAAGTGAAAAAAGAAGAGGAGAGGGATGGCTAGAATGAACGCTGGTGCTGGATAGTTATCAGTATGGACTCATGATATATGTGTGTATATATGTTTGTATATATGTGTGTGTGTATATATGTGTGTGTGTTTGTATACATGTGTATATATATGTGTATACGTGTGTGTGTTTGTATACATATGCACCCATACACATGAAAAGACACAGAAGTGGAGATATGAGTACAGGTACTAGGTGTAGTATACATATTTCCTAGCTCTGGCCATTGAGAGGGACCAGAGCAGGGATGCGCCTCATAGCAATGAACACTTAGCACACAGACCTTGGTTTTTAAATACCATTCTTCTGGGGTACCTGGGTGGCTCAGTTGATGGGCATCTGACTTGATTTCAGCTCAGCTCAAGATCTCAGGATCATGGGATTGAGCCCTGTGTCAGTCTCTGTGCTCAATGGAGAGTCTACTCGATATTCTTCCTCTCTCCCCCTCAATACTCTCTCTTTCTAAAATCAATAAATCTTTAAATACCAATCTTCCATAAAAGGAACCAGGCTTCTTGGAGAACTGGTTTTTTCCTCAGCTGGGTAGTAAAAATATGAGTCTTGAGTATTTTGTGACGCCAGAAATTTAGGAAGTGGTTCAAAAAGGTGTGTTGAAAGGGCATTGGAACCAACCTGAGAGAGCTTCCTGTGGCCAGTGTTGGAACAACTTGAGCAATACACACAATAGTATTGGGTTACAACTCAGAGAACAAAATAAATATCCATGAGTCCATAGTGATATAAATAAATAAGTAAATGAATAAATTAATGGGGGAAGAAGTGACCATTCTTTTCATAGAAAAAGTCTAATAAGTATAGAAGGAATGAGGGAAATTGTCACCATTAGAACACCACAGGTGTATGGTCTATCAAAGGATCCTAAAATGTGCTGACAAAACTTGAAGAGAAACAGGATTTTTACATTGTCTCGAAAGTAAAGATTGAGTAGTTATAAATGGAAAAATAAAATAAGGGGATCCCTGGGTGGCGCAGTGGTTTGGCGCCTGCCTTTGGCCCAGGGCGCGAACCTGGAGACCCGGGATCGAATCCCACATCAGGCTCCTGGTGCATGGAGCCTGCTTCTCCCTCTGCCTGTGTCTCTGCCTCTCTCTCTCTCTCTGTGTGACTATCATAAATAATAAATAATAAAAAAAAGAAAAATAAAATAATAATTTTACAGTGGAGAATTCTGGCAGACACCACCTTAGCCAAATGATTAAGGTCAGCAGCACCACTAATACGTTCTAATTAGTATCAGGCGCTTCCTCATAAATGCACTGAGAAAGATGTTATTTCGTGGTCTCCTTTCTAATAAGGCATAAACAAACAGTCAGTGAGAACACACGAGGCAAACCCAAATGGAGGGACATTCTATAAAATAACCAGTAATCTTGAAAAATGTCACAATCATGAAAGACAAAGACTAGGGTCATCAGATAGACATGACTACTCAGTGACATGTGGTATTTTGTTTTGGATCCTAGAACGGTAAAAGGACATGAGTAGAAAACTAATAAAATGAATATGTTCTGTATTTTACTAGTATTGTACTAAGATTAATTTCTTAGTTTTGATAAATTTTCTGTGGTTATATAGGGTGTTAACACAAGGGGAAGTTGGATGAAGGATATACAAGAATTTTCTGTAGTATTTTTGCCACTCTTGTATAAGTCTAAAGTTATTTTTAAAAATGCCTCAGGTGTCTTTGGCTTAATGGGTCAGAGTTGTTCGTTAGCTATGGTTAGAATATAAATTCATCTTAAATGGAGGCTGGTGCTATGTTTTCAGTGACTGGAAAAGTCTTTGCCTTTTGCTTTGTGTATTTCATTAGAATTCTAGATCAGAAGGATGATGGCTGTGTTGTGGATATGCATCACTTCAACTCCGGGGCACAGTCTGTTCTGGCCTATGCCACTGTGAATGGCTCTCTAGTTGGTTGGGACCTCAGGTCTTCAAGCAATGCATGGACACTAAAGCACGATCTGAAGTCAGGCCTCATCACTTCTTTTGCTGTGGACATCCATCAGTGCTGGCTCTGCATTGGTGAGCTGACTTTCAAGTCATTGACTGGGTTGTAAATGCCACTAATACCTGAAATTGCCTTCTTGTGAAAGTTTTTTCCTTTTTCTTCATTGGTAATTTTTTCCCATCTCTCTCTTTTTTTTTAGAGTGAGCATGAGGTGGGGTGGGGGTAGGGGGAGGGAGAGAGAGCAAATCCCATGCAGGCTCCATGCTCAGCTCGGAGCCCAACAGGGAGCTCAGTTTCACAACCCTGAGATCATGACAGCTGAAACCACGAGTCAGATGCTTAACTGACTGAGCCACCCAGGCACCCTCCCCAATCTCCTTTTTTTTTTTTTAATGATTATTATAATCACTTGCAATTTATTTTATTAAAAAACCAATTTGAAAGAGTGATATCAGTATCCCAATGCATAAAAGCTTTCTCTTTCTCTTTGTTCTTAATTGAACCTCTTTATAATCATTATAGTGATCAGATTTGCTGGCATTCTGTTATCCTGCCAGGGAAGCAGCAGGTCTGGCTTATAGATGAGAGCATTTGAATTTGGGCAGACTTGGTTTCAAATTCCAGTAACCCCAGGCAAGCTGCATAACTCCTCTGGCTTAGTATCCTCATCTTCAAATGGGCCTAATCCTTTCAAGGGCTGCTTTCAGGATTTAATGAGGTAAAAGCATCTATCACAGGGCCTGGTACTGGGAAAGAGCTAAACAGGAGTTTCTTGCCTTACTATTCCTCCTTGCCTCCCTTCCTCAAAGGCTGAAGGTGTACCGTGTAATCTTGCTGGCCTCTTTCCTTTGTTTGTTTCACATTTTGCCTCCACAGGGCTTTGAACCTGCCCTTTGAGAATGTATCACATCTCATTTTTTCCCACTTGGTATACATTCTGAAGAATTATAATCTGTTGTGCTTGAATTTTGGTTTCTAGATTCCCTTACATTTATGACATTGTTAAGTATCTGCTCTTTAATGGAATACATTGTGTTTGTCTTGTGTGTGAATAAACTGCACAGGAATAGGAAGATGTGATGCCATGCCTCCAAGAGTAGATATAAACTCTAAGCAAATTGGTAGGTGGCAGTGATGGCTCTCAGGTACCCTGATCAGCTTTGAGGAGGGCAGCCAAATTATCTATGGTTGTTTGAGCCATTGTCCTGGAGTGGGATGGGGAAAGAGAGGGACCCTATTGGCCTTTTGCTCCCAGTATCTCTATTGGAATTGGAGAACAATCCAAGAATACATTCTGTGCCTCTATCAGGACCAGCTATTCAGTGTCAGGGTTGGCATTATTCTTTGGGGATTGGGGGTGGGGGGGGGGTGCTTCTCTGTGGTGTTTGTCATAGGCAGATATGCAGGCATTCACTCCAGTTTTTGCTATGATTAGATACCCATACTTGTTTCCAGAATGTTTGAAACATCTTTGGTGATTTAAGGCATTCTGTATAAGAAATAGTGAAAGGGATTATAAGGGAAAGGAGGGAAACTGGGGAAAAATTAAGGAGACAAACCATGAGGGACTCCTAACTCTGGGACACAAGGGGTTGCAGAAGGGGAGGTGGGTGGGCGATGGGGTAAGTGGGTGACAGGCACTACCGAGGGCACTTGATGGGACGAGCACTGGGTGTTATATGTAGGCAAATTGAATTTAAATAAAAAAAATTTAAAAAAGGCATTCTGAACATCTTGACCTATCAAATTCAGTTTGTATCTTCTCTAGACCTTTTGTTTTTTATGAGTGCCTTTGGCAGTTAATACCAGTGTTAACTAATGAATTATTCATTTTTAATTTACATGTATTGTCTAATTAGACAATTATGTAGTAGCATTGTGATGAGCACTTTTTATCTTTATTTAACAAGCAGAAGTGCTGTGTGACAGGGAGACAGCTTCATGAGAACAAAGAATGAATAAAATACATTTATACAAAGCTAATGCTATTTATTATTTGTATAAATGCAGCTTTATGTACTTTAATCAGTATATGGTAGTTTTTTTTACTTTTTTTTCCTTTAAGGTACAAGCAGCGGTACTATGGCTTGTTGGGACATGAGGTTCCAGTTGCCAATTTCCAGTCACTGTCATCCTTCCAGGGCTCGAATCAGACGCCTCTCAATGCACCCTCATTATCAGTCCTGGGTGATTGCAGGTAAAATAGAGGGCTGGCTTTCAGGTATTGGGAGATTTTTTTTTTAAGAAAATTCATAATACCCTGCTGTCAAGACTCATATTCTTAAAGTTTTTATTTTACATATAAACCAAATGCTTGATTGTGTTTTGGTGATGGAAGTTCTCCCCACCGCTCACTGTCATTTCATATTTATCTTTAAAAATGTTCTCATTAATCGCCACCATTACCTTCCATTTATTTTCTTTCTTCCATATTTTTGTTAAAGCTGCCACCATCTTAAAAATCTAAGTTAGAAACCTCAACTTATCCTTGTTAGTTGCCATTTCTTATTGTTGTGTTTGTTTTTTGCAAGCTTTCCCTCCTATCCCTTCCCTCGTATGGATATTTTTGTACAGATTCTTGGCAGGTCTTTGAAATTTACTTTCCTCATCTGTAAAATGTGGTTAAAAATACTTCCCTAGCAGAGTTGTAAGAATTTGAGATAAAACATGTAAAGCACATATTCTGGCATACATGTAGTTAGTGCTTGATAAATAGTAGCTCTTGTTATTCTTATGTCCTTTCATTGGTCATCTTGTATCTAGGCTCTCTGGTTTCTTCTCATACACATAGACCAGCTCATATGCTGCTGCTGTCAAAGTCTCTGCATTGCCAGATTTGATGGCTTGCTTCTCATTTGACTCATAATTTGGTCAGTTGATAGTTTCCTCTTTCTGAACTACTTTCCTTACTTGACTTCAAGGACATCATTTTCTTGGTTCTCCTATTCAGTGATTTGCTACTGATTTCCCCTCTCTTGACTTTTAAATTGTGGCCTGCTCAACTGGCTTTGCTGTATGATTTTGTCTAGTCCCATGCTTTAAATACCACATTAATTCAGTTTTATAGCTATTTAAAATCCTCCCCTAAGATGTCTAATAGGCACCTTTAATTTGACATGTCCAAACTGAATACTTGGTTTCCTACTTCAAGACAGAACCATTCTTCCCACAGTATTGTCCCAGTAAATGACAGCTCTTTTATGGTAGGTGCTCAGGAGGAAGTCTAGTGTTGTTCTTGATTCTTTTCTCATCTTCCTTGTAGTCCATCAGCCAATCCTGTATTATCTCTCCTAAAATATATTCAGAATCTGATCACTTTTTACTATTTCCATCACTGTCTCCCTTATCCAAACCACCATAAACTCTTGTCCCTATTAATGCAGTATCCTTGTAACTCTCTGCTTTAATTCTTACTGTTCTTTCTGCTGCTCAGTATCTTCCCATTCCAGGTTACAGCCAAACTCCTCACAATCACCCAGAGGCTTAGTGGGAATCTGCCCCTGCCACCTCTGACTTTGTCAAGGTTCCAACAGGAAACTGATGGCAAACTGAAGTAGGATCATTTGAGGAGGATTTATTTTCAAAGGAACTATTGATGGAAGTGTGAATGTAGAGGCATCATGAAAGCCAATGAAATAGGACTGATACCAGAGGGCAGGAGGGGAGGGAATGGTTAACTGGAGTTTGCAAAGAAGTTGAATAGAGAAGGCCACCTTGAGAGGAGCAGTGATTTTGACATGAGGGACACAAGCAGCCTGAGATGAGACATTTTTATCTATCCCTTTGGTCTCCTACTGTGGCTTCCATACGCCTGTTTTAGTTTCCTATGACCATTAGGAAACTGTGACCATTTTATTTTTAGGTGTAATAAAGCCACAAAGTTGGTAGCTTAAAACAACACACATTCTATTCTTTAACAGTTCTGGAGGCCAGGAGTTTGAAATGAGTTTTGTGGAGCCAAATTCAAGGTGGCAGCAGGGCCTAGGGGAGAATCCGTCCTCTTGCCTTTTCCTGCATCTGCTTTCCTTGGCTCTGGCCTCTTTTCCTTCTCTTCAAAGCCACCACCTAGCATCTTGTTTTATTGCCTATTGTCTTCTACTGTCAAATGCCTCCCTCTTACAAGGACACAGTGATTGCATTTAGGGCTCACCTGGATAATCCAGGAAAATTCCATCTTGAGGCCCTTAATCATAACATTCACAATCACCAGAGATTAGGACCTATTTTGGGGGGGGGGC
This sequence comes from Vulpes lagopus, assembly GCF_018345385.1. Lineage (NCBI taxonomy): Eukaryota > Metazoa > Chordata > Mammalia > Carnivora > Canidae > Vulpes > Vulpes lagopus. The sequence continues at coordinate 28,566,509 of NC_054842.1, read as the reverse complement.
TTTTAATTTACCACAGGCCAAACCCATGTAGAAGTCAGAGGGCACAGCAGCCTATTGACGTGGCCCCCGGGGATCAGCCTTGGAGTGGCCAGCGGATTGAGACCGACCAGTCCTCCTGTGCTGCTTCCTGCCTCTGCCCCATGCGCAGTTTGCCCCATGGGCTTTCTCCTTGAACTAAGCACATTCCTAATTCAGGGACTTTGCATTTTTTTGGTTTGTTGTCCCCATCAGAATGTAAGTTCTATGAAACGGAATTTTTTTTGCATTGTTTGCCTCATTTTCCTCAGCATCTAGGACAGTGATGAACTCATAGTAAACATTATTGGTTCATGAAAGAATGAAGTATTGTCACTCCCCCTGCTGAAAAATAGAGGATAATGTCTTTCTCTCTCAGGCTTATAGTTTCCTTTTGCCATAATCTTCCCCTGCCTTCCTCTGCTGCTCCTCCCTATCACAGATGTGCTTTACTCACACCAATTACTCATTTTCTCAGACACCCAGAAATTGGAATGAGCAAAGAAGACAAAACATTCTTTCTGCCTAAAATAACTTACCTGTATCTGCCCAGCTGTACATGTTCTTTCAGTCCCAGTGAAAACATCTCCACAATGTGACCTTGATTCTTACCCACCGGATGGGATCTTTTCCTTGAGTTCAGGTGGAGCTCTGAAGTTCTTTTTGCTCTCATTGTCTTATCTTTATATATTTCTCTATTTCTAGGCTGTAGGTTTCTTTAGCCTAGAATCTGTTTATGATTCACCTTTCTATCCCACAGTTTTCTCCATTGCTGTACACCAGTAAGTATTTACTGGTAGTTGATTAAAAACATCTTTCTTTTGCCCTACAGTCTGGTGACAGGGCCACAGCATTATTTAAAAGCAGAGTGAGCATTTTTTTTTTTTTTCAGGATTGGAGAAATGGAAATAGGTCCAGACTGACTTGGATTATCTACCAAGATGTGGAAGCTCTGAGAGTAAAGTTCTGGTCTGAGTAATCGTTCTGGCCTGTGTTTCCCTTAGCTGTGCAGGGCAACAATGAAGTATCCATGTGGGACATGGAGACTGGCGACAGAAGATTCACTCTCTGGGCTAGCAGTGCACCACCACTCTCTGAGTTACAGGTTTGCTTCTGGTTTTTATTATAAAGGCCAGTCTAATTTCCCACATCCTGAGCACTTTGAACCATTTTACCAAACCTGGTATCTGTTGGGCTTTTGGGTTATATTTTAAATTAATATTAGGTGGCCATTGCCGTATAGATGCTTTCCAGTTCCTTAGGCTTACTAGTATCTGGGCATTTTGGTTGCTAGCTCCATAAGGTTTGTGGTGTTTCTGTGGAGCTCCAGTAAAAATCTGGGTTAATTGGAACGTGACCCTCTTACCTGCACTTTTGTCATGTAGCCATCCCTAGTGCTTCATTGGGGCAAAAGGTAGGAAAGATGTTTGTATCTCCTTTAGTTGGAGCCCTCCCAAATAGAACATTTTAAGAGGCTGAAGAGATCTTGCCTCTTCATTCAGAATGATACAAGGCAAATGCATTTTAAGGTCCTAAGAAAGACGGGTAGGAAGTATCCATAAATGGTCTCTCATTTCTTCAGTTAATCAGGTGTCTGGAAAGCTACCACCAGTTGACTTGTTTCTAGAAATGGTACCACTTATGGAATACGCTGGTATCTTTAATTTGATTCTTATTTTTAAAGCCTTCTCCTCACAGTGTCCATGGTATCTACTGTAGTCCTGCAGATGGAAATCCCATCCTTCTAACAGCTGGCTCAGACATGAAAATAAGGTACAATATCTAATAAAGAATAGTTACTATGTAACACTTAAAAAGGAGAAAGGTAATAAGGATAATAAGTGGATGGATCCTATGGTTAATGAGAGGATGTTATCAGTGTTGTAATGTTTAAAATCCTCTGCATGTAGCAGGAATAGCTGTTGATTCTTCACTTTGTCCCTAATTTTATGCTCTTTTGCATTTGGAAAAGAGATTTTTCTTAAAGTTATGCATTGACGAATGTAAGTTAATGATCATTAGTTCCTCCCCTTCTTCAGAGATGATCAACATTTGTTTCCTCTTCCCTAGGTTTTGGGACTTGGCTTACCCTGAGAGGTCCTATATTGTTGCAGGAAGTACTAGTTCTTCATCTGTATCCTACTATAGGAAAATAATTGAAGGCACTGAAGTTGTCCAGGTACAAGTAGTCTTGTTTTCTCTCAGCTTCTCTAGGCACAAAAATGACTTTGGCCACGAGTGGCAGTATTTAAGAAATACATTGATTTTCTCTTGGCTTTTTTGTGTTTTTTTAAAATTTATTAAGGTATAATAAACATATAAAAGACACACACATTAAGTACATAGCTCGAAGCAAGCACTTTATATTCTTGCTCAGTCCTCATAATTTATTATTTTCCTTCTATAAATAAGAAAGTTAAGCACCAGGAAGTAACTTGTCTAAGATCATCCAGGCAGTAAAATTCAGACCTGGCTGTTGGAACTCCAAAGCTTATATTCTGGAGTTGGGCAAAAACTTCAAACAAGATAATTGAATCTGAAAGTGCCTGGGTCCTAGAAGGTGCTCAGTAAATGAATGAAAGCTTCCTTTATGACAGATAAGTGTTTACATCCATATTCTGGTCATTGTGCTTCCCTTTTTTCTTTTGATGGTGACAAAAGGTAATATGTACAGATTATTGGCCTGTTTATAAGTTTTCCGTATTTCTAAGAGGCTACTCCTGGAAAAGAGAGTATCATTTTACTCAGTGTATCTGTGAAGGGATGACCACCTCACAGGAAGTTTTAGCTTTAACAGTAATTACCTGTCCCAGAAGCAACAGTACTGTTAAGAGGTACAATATGGTACAGGCTTTTAACTTCCGGTTTTCTCCATGACTTTTAACTATGAAACAGGAGATCCAGAATAAGCAGAAAGTAGGACCGAGTGATGACACCCCACGGAAGGGCCCAGAATCTCTGCCTGTGGGACACCATGATATCATCACAGATGTGGCCACGTTCCAGACAACACAGGGCTTCATTGTAACTGCATCTAGAGATGGAATTGTTAAGGTGTGGAAATGAGAACCTAGAGGTCTGTATAATTTGTAATAAATTTATAAGTATACTGTAACTTGAGAGCAAAGGTATTTTTAGAGGACAGAAGTGAGATTCCTTTTCAAAATTATGTCTCTATATTACCATTTCATGATTAAACAGATCCCATCCAAGATGGTTACAGAAGTTGCACTCAACTAGTATGTATACCCATGCATTTATCTCTGCAGGAATCAGCCAGCAGTATCTGGAACTTTTTATTTTGTATGTTACAGAGGCAAGGAGTTCAAAATGCTAAGACTTCTATGATCCAAGTTTACTTTGTATTGATAAAGATGGTTGTAAGCTATTATAATGTAAACACATTTTTGCTATTCAAACCAGCCAATAAACTGTATTCAAACATCTTAAGGGGTTTTTGTTTTTGTTGATGTTTTTAACAGTAAACTTTAGCAGAAGAATAAACTCTTTAGCAGCATCTGTTCTGAAGAAATGGACTCAGTGTCACAAAGAATCAGTGGCAGAACTAGGCCTTATGCTCACATTTCTGGAGTCTCTGTATTTTGTTCTGCTTTATCATATCTTTTTATCCTGTTTTAGAGTCTGCCAGTACTGATCTGTGTGTCGAAAAACGTCTCTCCTTGGCCATCATTACCATCTTTTATAGGCTCTAGTATAAATTCTGAATCTTGGGCTATCAGCTTGCTTTTAAATGCATAAAAAAGGAAAGGACTAAGTTGTTTAAAAGTATACATTTTTGGTGTGTTTTTAAGCCCACAATCGGCCTTTCCCATAAAAATAAACCCTTCAAGTTTATCAATTATTTGTACATGAACCTGATTGCCTCTCCACATTTAATTTTTACCCATTTGCTGAAAGGTTTATAGTGTTTAAAATACTTCATTTTTAAATTAGTTACATGAATCTGTAAACCAAAAAGGTAAGTAGATAAATACTCCAAAAATTTAATTTTCTGTAATTATATGCTTCAGTTATGGGACATGACAGTTTGCAGTGCATAGGTCTGGCTTCATGATTCAGTGCACTTAATTTTGAGTTTACCTGTCTAAACTCATCAAAAAACCCTGTCATTCACAAAGGCCTGAGCTAGGAGCCTGGACCTTGACAAGGCTAGATAGCTAGTGGAACGGTAGGATTTGCAACTTTGACATTGTCATGTTACACTGCCTCTCCTTCCGTTTATGTCTCTTAAGACCAAATATACAGAGTTTCTAGCTACTAAGTCAGATTTCGTGTCTGCAGAGGTTGGAGGTTACTTGTGTGAGATAAACTGTTAGGCTGAGAGAGGACTTCAAGCCTTGAGCCATTAGCGAAGCCACATGACTAACAAACATTCTGAGGGGGAAATGGAGTGGGCTGATGGAGATGGAATCCTTTTTTCCCCTTATCTTCCTGCCACCCATTCCTCTTCCCACTTAAACTCCCCCCATTAAAAAAGAGGCTAATTTGGTTGAATTGTTACTATTACAATCTAAGGCCACGTTGAGTTGCATCTTGTTTTTCAACTTTTTTTTTTTAACATGTTTTACTCCTAGCTTAGTGCAGAAATAATAGGCCTGTCCTTTATAGTCAATTAATTTACATATTTAAACCAGGATGCACCACTATTTGTGTGATTTGTGGTTTAAATAGGGGTCTATTTAATTTACACCAAAATTTTTGCTGCTTTTCCCTTCTAGGAGAAAGAAGTAAATCATGAGAAATGCTAATATTAGGGATTTTTAAAAAGGAACTTAGTATTTACAGACCCTTCATCTGTTAAGGATTATAAAGATGACCTGAAATGTTAAAATAATCTCAATTACCAAGGGCAAAAATTTTTGGTATACTTTATCAATGCAGAAAAATAGACAAATACATTTTTTTAAGTATTTCTAACAGTAAACAGGAAGAGTTTTTGCTTAATCCAAAGTTAACCAGAAAAAGCCCTTTTATTAAAACTCTTAAATTTTGTTCATCAATTTCCTCTACTTGAAACATAATTTTTTCCTGAACCCCTAAGCACAACTTACGGTATGAAGATGATGATATGTTTTATTCTTTTCTATTTCCTGAGTATGAATATGACATTTTTAACTCCATGCCCCTCTGAAGGAATTGGGAGTTATCTCTATGGAGTTACCGGAGTAAGGATGGTAGAAGTGGTTTTAAAACAGTGTAGATGGCCTTTGTTTCATGAAGAGAGAAAAGATGGCCTTAGGTGCCAGTAGCCATCGGCCCATGCATCCAAGCAGGGCTGTTGTTACCAACTCGAGCCAGCTCTGACAAGTCAAGGTAAGGTCCAAATATTGTGTCTAAATTAATTAATTTGATGTTTAGTTGTTGAAAATATTAGTCTAATAAGATAAAGAATTTTGTGATCTGGATGTGGGTAAGGAGGGAGCAAGCTGTCAGAATTCTACTGGAGGCGAGGCATTCGGAAGACCTTTCCTGCTTTAACTTACTCTGATCTCTCTGCATCTCTGTACATCTTTGCAATCCCAAATGGATTTGTAGATTCAAACATTAACAATTTTACCTTTTCCAAACGCAATATGCATTTAAGACTCTAAGACTGTATTTAGATCTTGGTCTGTCCTGTTTGGTACTATTCACTGTTGACTAAGTAGCTTCTTGATGGGTAAAAGTAACTCAGCTTCACCCATTACCAGTTGTCTTTATTCTCCTTGTCTAAAGAATATATGGATTGGTAAAAAATAATATATATATATATAAATGGTAAAGAATAAAGTCCATCAAAATGGCCAGTTAGGAGGCTCTATATAATGAGGGAACTTCTAGCTCAAAAGCAATTATTTGTTTTGGGGGGAATTAACAATTCTCAGTATGTTAAGGAGGAGTTGGGCAGAGAAAATCATTCTCTGCTTCTTACCTGTCCAAGCAAACAACTGCAGAAAGCAGGAGGAAACCTTCCAACACAAGCCTATCAGAAACTGGCTGTCCACACAGAGACAATGATGTATATAAGTAGTATCACGGAAAGCCAAATTTTCAAAATTATGACATATAAGCATCAATTTCTAAATTAAATGTTGAGATCTTTCAAAACATTAACCTTTTGTTAAACAGATGGACATTAAACAGTACTAAATAGAGCACGAAAGCTGTTTACAGACTTGAAATCAAAAGAATTAGCATTGGCTCATGTATATACTATTTAAAATTTACCTTCAGATACTTCCATTAGAGATATTAGATTATATTTCCACTTTTCAAAACACTTCTTTCATTCTTCCATGTTTTAATGATAACAGTTCTTGAATGTGTCAGAGTGCTGGAGATATCAGAAGTGCTCAAAGAAATAGACAAGATCAATTTTAATATCAATGAGTGCAAGGGGTCAAAACTGATAATCTATAATCTATAATCTGTGCTTTGTCCAGCCCTCCAAAGTGGCCCAACTGGATATGGATGGATATCCAGATAAAAGTTGCCCATAGTTATAGCAGTGATTAGTTACTTAAATCCAGATACCATGCTTCCTAAGGCTAAATTCTTCAAGCACTTGCTTTATCATGTTGTTTTGGAGCAGTTTTTATCACCTTTTTTCCATTTTTAAAGGTATGGAATGTGTTTCTGGTAAGATTTCGAATAATATCTCTGCTGCCTCTTGCTACTCTTGAAAGATATTTTTTATCTTGAAAGAACTTTGCCTTCTGTAATGCATCTTCTTTGAGGGCAGTTTTATGTGGTCCAGGAACAATGCTGTACAACAAAAGAAGAGAAACATCACAGAAGATAAATGCCATTTTCACTTTAATAGACTATATTAATTCTTTCTTCCTAAATGTCCACATTTCTTGTTGCATCCTTCCTTCAGGGTAATTTTATTAAGACTTTTAAACTGGAGATTTATACTGGGCAGATAAATCTGAAGCTGAGACTGAGACATCTTGTCAAAGTATGCAAAATCATTTCCACAGAGAAGTTCCTTCTTCATGAAGCATGTTCCACTCCCAACTTCATATGGTTGGCTTCTTCTCATTATTCAGATCGGAGGTCAAAGAGTACCTCATTAGACTGCTATATCTATAATTTTCCCAGTCTCCAGTCTCCTGGTTGCTCAGCACAATATGCTCATTTTTTAAATAACCTATCACTGTCTGAATTTTTATTTACTTATAAACTTCTTTGTGATCTGTTTTCCTCTATTCTGCCCTCCCTGACAGAAAATTTCACAAGACCATATCTGGTAATTGTAGCAATCCCAGGAACCATAGGAGAGCATAGTAGATACTCAATAGACATTTATCTAATGAAAACCTGAATGTATGCCACTCCTTTCTTCCCTCCCACTCATCCATTCTTCCTTCCTTCCACCTGTTCATATATCCATCCGTCCAAATGTTGACTGTCTATGGAAGGCACTGTGTTACAGCCAGTGGGGGACATAGAAATAACACCCAGTCTGCAGGCACATAAAGAGCTTGGGGGTCATGAATAACTCCACAGTAAAGGATAGCTAGGGTCAGATTCTGAAAGGCCATCATTGGTCAGATTGACAGGCCAAGGAATTGTAGAAGCCAAGTACTGACTGGAAGTTCTGACTGCTCAAACTGCTGGTGGAAATGTCCTATAATCTTCACCAGTCAGTATGGCAGTCACTAGCCACATATATCTTTTGAGCATTTGCAATATAGTTAGTGTGAGGAACTGAGTTTATAACTTCATTTGATTGAAAGCTAGTGGTTACTGTGTTAGCACAGGAAGGGGGGAGCCATTTCAGATAACCTTATTTTAGAGGGAGGTGGTAGAAAAAGCTTTAGGTCCATAAGCATTCTTATATTCCATTCAAATATGGTATTTCGGAACATTCGAAATCCCCTAGACTAACTGTGACACTCTGTTGGTTAGATGAGGAAACTGCATGTAAAGGTGAATGTCAGGGACAGAACAGACTATAACCCAACTCTCTGACTGGGTGATGGGCACTGAGGGGGAACATTTGGCGGGATGAGCACTGGGTGTTATCCTAATGTTGGCAAGTTGAACAATTAAAAAAAAAAAAACCCAACTCTCTGATACCAAGATCTTGGTGTTACTTTCATTGAACTTTTTTTTCTTTATTTAGGACACCACGGAAAACCATCAAGATATATATCGATATCTGTAGATATAGACATATCTATCATCTATCTATCTGAGAGACAGTATGCAAGAGAGCAAGCATGAGCAGCATGGGAAAGGCAAAGGGAGAGGAAGAGTCTGACTCCCCATGGAGCAGGGAGCCTGATGTGGGCTTATGACCTGAGCCGAAGGCAGACTTTCAACTGAGGCACCCAGGCACTGCAACCATCAAGATATTTAGTTGGAAGTATCTAGATATGAGTGCAGAATCACAGGAAAGCAGATGGCCTGGGGTTGGTTGGACAGATAAAGTATGAAGAGGTTGGCACACAAGCTTTTTGTAAATATTTTTAGAATGAATGTGTGAGAACCTGGTGGCATAAGAAGAGAAAATTTATCAATACTGATAACCTCAAAAATTTGCTGAATTGTGGTCAAGAGAAGAGTCAAGAGAACTCAAACATTGACTTTAGGAAAATAGTGCTAGTATTCACTACGATTCATTTCTTCATATTTGGATTTTTCTTCTTTCACCAGCTTTAAATGGTCTCTCATGAAAACAAAAATACTTAGAAAATAAGTGAAAGAGAAAGAATTTAAAATTATTTCACTTCTCTCACGAACATGTCATGCATGAATGCATGCATATGTGCACACACACTCCACGTATTCCTCTTGCCTTGTAATGAGAGATAGAGGCAAAGGAGACCTCAAACCAAGAAAAAAACATGCCGTTATATACTATATATCTGGGCTTCTGAAACTCAAATCCTAAAGTGTATCTCCATTCACTTCCATCAGTGCTGTCAGGAATATGCCAAGTTGGTCAACAAACCTCCTAGCTACCAAAAAAGCTAAATTTCAGCATAAATACCATTTACACTCCCATTTTTACTCTTCTGTTTTCTTATTTCCAGAACTAAATATTAGGAGCTCAAATTCTCCAAAGTCGTAGTTGTCTATAGGCACAGAACATGACTCTACCAATCATAGAGAATGTATTCTTTTTTTGAGTCTGGACCACACTGTTTTCATGTCTTGGGTTTATTTGATCTATACTAGTCTCTTCACCCCTCTCCCAACTTCCCTCTTTCCATTGAATCCTTTTTATGGTAAGTTTAGTTATCTTTGTTTTCTTCGTCCCTCTTTGTTGAGAAAAAGCTGTTAAATAGCTAAGTGCTTCTATAGCATGACATTGCTATCCTCTACCTCCCTTGGAATATTTTACTCTCAAAAGGGTTAAACATAATAAATACTGTATCTCTGAACTTTTTTTCACTATACACAGGAGCTTGTATTTGATAAACATTTGGTAAGAATCATTTAATTACCCTGTTTGGGAAGAATTTAGAATATCTGTTTTTCATTTTATTCCATACTATTGATATACTTCGTTACTGATTGGTAACTCCAACAATAGGTAGTCAAGATAAAGAAACAGGAATGAAATATAGCTGATCATTTCACATCTTGTGCCCAGCTCCAGTAAAGCTTGTGGAAAGATATGGCAGCTAGACAAAATGAGGTGGGTGGAACTGTAGATTTCAGTTTCTGTGATCACAGATTCCTCCATCTATGTAGATGATCAGGAGTCAGCTATGCTGCATTTACTAGTTGACTGAGTGTACTGGAGTAGAAAATGCAAATAAGATTGCTTCTATTTTGAGAATTCTTTTTAATACATATTATGTGGGTGTAGAAAACATACTTTGGAAGGTAGAATTACAACAGATATATTATTCATGGCATTGGTGACTATGTCCATTTTTTACAATTTGATTTTTCTGGCTCTGATCTGTTAACAGCTTTCAAATCTGGCCTAAGACCTTCCCTGACTGGATGAAGCAATAAGCAGGTGGCTTTCTGTCTTTTATTGTCTCTGAGCCGATCAAAGTGCTTACAAAGAGGCTGCCCTACATTCTCACCCTTATTGGCCATCTGTCTCCTTTGTTGCTTTTGTTCAGTTCCTTTCTTTTCCATCTGGTAAGAACCACCTTCTACCTGTATTTCTCAAAACCTCACAGAATGATCTAATTATTATGCAAGTCATTCTGAGACCTGGCAAGTCATCTTTATGACCAGGCATCTTACCTAGCAGGCAGTCTCAGCAACCTCAATTATGTGCTCAATTCTGCCTCACTTCTCTTGAAAGGCTCAGGCAGGGAGTTTCAGAAACAGCTGTGTGGCTTGTTACCTTTTATTATGGTCTTTGGTAACTTAGAGAAGGCCTGGGGTGTCCTAGGTTAAGGCATCATCAGGGAGTTTACCAACAGTGCTATGGATTTCATATCCCAGTTCCTGATGTCTGAGCCACTTCCCATCATTTCCCCATTTCAAATGCATAGGAGAAGCAGAGCCTCAAGTATATTTAGGGCAATGTGAAGAAGGGGAAGAAACATCCTCCCCCCAAAATACTGTGAATCCCCTCCACTCATACTGATCTTTAAGCAAAACGCATGGTAGGAATGGTTTCCAAAAATGCCTTCTCATTTGTATAGACTGGCCTTTGGCACTTATGGCCAGCTACATAATATGTGGAGCCCAGTGCAAATGCAAATGGTAAGCTCCTTTCCATGTTGCCGGACACCTGCAGCAGGGGGAGCCCTGCTCCTTGTGGACTGACCGCCCAAGCCTGTTTTAGGCCTGAGTTCAGGAAGCATTTGCTGCTGGACAGTTCCCTGCTTCCCCACGAGTTAAGGAGATTTGAGGCAGAGGCTTCGCAGAGCTTCTGGAGCTAGCTGGGGGATCTGGATTGAGAGTGCCTCTCTCTGGCCCTGATCGCCACATAGACATGCAGACACTGCACACTAAAAGTGGGCACACACTATCCAAGGCATTTGCCTAACTGTGATTCCTGTGGGGCTCGTACACATTTGATTTCACTCAGATGTGAGGTGAGCGCACATGTGTGTGTGGTAGTACAGCATGATTTTCTACTGAACCAATCTCTTAACTGCAATTATTTCTAATTCTAAAACATGTGATGTTCATGCATGCAAAAAAATATATGTATATTAAATTTTAAAAACGCTTGCCTTTGTTGATACTCTTTAAAAGATCTTAATTAAAAAATATTAAGTTCTACTCTTATTCCTTTCTTAGGGTACATATATTTTTTCTTTTTCTGTAACACCTTAAGAGCAATGTTTAGCTCATCAGCTTTTAGAGTTTTAAAATTTTCCCTAACACAAGAATTAAGACTTATAAAGTTTCCTAAATTATGACTTCTGACATATCCCACAAGTTTTGACATATAACATCTTATACAGTTGTATTTAAAAATTTTCATTATAATTTTTTTTATTTAGAAATGTGATTTTAAAGATGCATGGACTTTAAAAATAACATCTTTATTAATTTCTAACATAACTGAATTCTGATCATACAATATGGATTTTATGACACTAGTTCTTAGAGTTTTGTTGACAACTGCTTGCTGGATAAGTTAAAAATTGCACAATGAACATCTACTGAACTCTCCATCTTGATTCAACTAGTTGTTAATGTTACATGTGTTCTTCAGAAGAATGTCTCATTTTTCTATGCAGGATTCTAAATGAGCCTATTAAATCAAGTTTGTTACTTATGATTGAATCTTTAATATCTTTACTCATTTTTGTCTGCTTGACTGATCAGTATTCAAACTGATGTACTAAAATTTCCAACTCTAATGATAGTTAAATGGCAATTTCTCCTTGTAGTTTTTTGATTTCCACTTTGTATTTTATTACTGTCTTAGAAATTTAGAAGTGTTATATCTTTTTCCTGAACTGAACACTATGCGTCATGTAGTAGCTTTTTATTCCTACAAAATGGTTTTGTTAAAAAGAATATTTTACTTGATATTAATATGCTATATTCTAGCTTCATTTTTTCTGGTTACTAGTAGGTTTGTATATATCATCTACATAGAGCAGTATATATTAAATTTCCAGATAAAAAATTTTACCTGTTGTCTTTTTTCCATAATTTTCCTTTCAACTTTTCCATGTCCTTATTTTGTGCCTGTGTCTAATTGAAAGCAAGTTATAGCTGGATTTTGTTTCTTAAGTTCATCCATCTCTGTGACTGGCATGTTTAATCTGTGTTTATCATGACTCCTGATATATTTAAATGGATTTGATTCTGCTGTTTTACTTTTTGCCTTCTGCTGGTCCTTCTCCCCCTCCTTTCTTTCTTGCCTTTTTATTTTAAAAATATATTTGTGTTGTTGTTTTATTCCATTTTCCCTCACTATATTTTTGGTAGTTAGCCACTTTCCATTTTTCTTTTTCACAGGTGCCATCACAATTTCGAATGCATTTTTAAGAGAGTCTAAAGTCTTTCAGTAGCCTAACTGCCAGCCCAGACAATTCAAGTTCCTAGGGCCCTTAACTCCACTTACTTCCCCATGACCTTTATTACTATTATCTAGTTTTTCAATACCACTCTTTTTTACCCTTAAGGCTCCAATTCATTTTTTTTAAATAACAAAAGATGATTTTGTTGTCCGATACATTTTCTCAAGTTTAAATAATATTTGTTAATATGTAGTCTGTTTTTTTCTGTTAAACCAAGTGCCAATATTTTATTTTCATATCTTTATTAACAAGTAGGTTTTTTTTGTAACTGTACAAATTAGATATTACTTAAAAATCTAATATTTGATTTGCTAAGTGTTGTCATATATTGATCATTTATTAGTGTTGCATCTCAGCTCTTCCTTCTGTGGTCATTTTTATTTTCCTTGAAGCACATAGTTTAGAAGTATCTGTAGCAAAAGTCTTTGTGGTGAACTGTTGTTTTTTGTTTATGCTAATTATCTTTGTTTTACCACTTTTTAAAGACAGTTTTTCTAAGTAGATAAAATGTTCTTCCATTACTTTAAAAGTTCTTAACAGTTTTGTGTCTTCCACTATTGCTACTGATAATCCAGCTAATTGTAGTTTCTTTGTAGATAATCTCTATGAGGTTGCTTTTTTTTTCCTTTGGCTTGGTGTCTGTATTCCCCTAAGCCATGTCTGTTGCTTTCTTTTTATTTATCCTACCCATTATATCTTTTCATCATCTTTTAATTCATATCTTTCATAAGTTCTTGAAAATGATCATCTCTTGATGTATTTAAATATTACCTCATTAATTATTTCTATTTTATCTGATTTCAAGAATTCCAGTTTGATATAGATCTTTCCATTCTATCCTGTCTCTAAACTTATATTTATCTTCTCTGTATGCCCAGTGATTTCTTCAGCTTTATTTTCTAGTTCATTATGTATCTCTTTAGATGTGTCTGTTATTCTGTTTAATTCATCCACTGAGTTTTAGAAGTTTTTTTTAATTCACAGAATATTGTAAAGAACAGAACCATGAATAAATACCTGTATACTTTTCACCTATTTGGTTTTCCAAATGTTACCATTTTGTTACTCTATGTATACACACACATATATGCATAGACATATCCATATATGCATAGACACTCATATATGTGCACACACAAAAAACCCATCCTATTTCCCTTTAGGAAAACCACCTGAAAACAGACTGCAGACATTATACATGTTACCTTTAAATACTTCAACATACCTATCTCAAGAACAAAAACATTCTCTCATATGAACATGATATTATTATTACACATAAGGAAATCCACATGAATCAATAATACCATCTGATGTATTATTCATACTCAATTTCCCCTGCTGTCCACCAGATGTTATTTATATGAGATTTTCTTTTGGCATGGGATCCAGTCAAGGTTCACACCATTATGTTTGATGGTTATGATTCCTTATCTCTTCCATTTTAGAATATTACAACTCCTTGCTGCTCATGACATTGAAACCTCTGACTAGGTCTGCTGTTCTGAAGAAATCCACATTCTGGAATTGGCTAATGGCTATGAGACTTGGGTCAAACATTACCTGCAAGAATCTCAGATAGGTGTTATATCACCCCCTGTATCACCTATGAAGCACATAATGTCAAATCTTGGACACAGTGGGAACTACCAGATCTTGGCATGTACATGCAGATTTCCTTTCTTCATAATTAATAAGTTAGTAATATGTGAATGGCTCTGGGACCCTGTACCCAAACGGCCTGTCACCCAGTCATTTTAGCATTCTTTGATTCTTGTCTGACTCTGTTATTACACTAGAAATTGCAAATTGGTGATTTTTAAAAAGATTTATTTATTCATGAGCAAGAGAGAACATGCATGAACAGGAGGGTCAGAGGAAGAAGGAAAGAGATTCCTAAGCAGACTCTGTGCTGAACACAGAGCCCAACATGGGGCTTGATCTCACAACTCTGAGATCATGACCTAAGCTGAAACCAAGAGCTGGACATTTAACCAATTACATCACCAAGGCACCCCACAAATTGGTGATTTTTTAAATTCTACCATTTTCTTTTATATTTATTAGCCTTCATACTTCTATAAAAAAGAGCTTTTACTACCCTCATCCTTATCTGATCTCTATATAGACTTGTGGATTTTGAAAATTTATTCTGTTATATTCCATTACCATTTTTCTTTCTGATGTCAAACTGTACAAAATTGGGCCAGTGGGAATCTTTTCAAGATAGCTTCTTTGTCTTTTTGACACGACACTGCTAGTTTTTGACTACTTTCTTGCATTATAAATATTTGAGAGTCATATTGTACTTTGCCTGCTACAGTCTAGAATGAGCTATTTCTCCAAGAAACCCTGGTTCCTTTGAGTGGGGAATGATATTTAGAAACAACTATCTGATCATTAAGTATGCTCTTTGCCACTGAAGTGTCCCATTGGTTGTTTTATTTCTACATTTCGATTTTCCACTTTTAAAAAATTCTGGTGGTTTTTCAGATCAACCTAGTCATTCTTGATTATCTCTTATTCCCTCAAATTATATTTTAATAGCATATAGCAATAGATTTTGTCCAAATAGGATGAAGAGGAAGAGAAAGAAAAGGAGGAGGAAACAATTACAGAGAATAAGAAGAAAGGGGGCCACACTATTTACCTTCTCCACTGCCGTGGAGGCTGCTTCACATCTGTAGAGGTGAGTCTATTGCACTTCATTTTGAAGCTTATTGGTGGATATTTGTTGATTGCACCTAGGAAGAGAAAAGTCTGTGATGAGTCTCTAATTTATGGCTATTAACAATACAACAATCTGTTCTGTATGCAAAGTAACACTTTTTTTGATATTCATCAAAGGAAGATACCAACTAAGGTAACCATATGAGATGAAAGCAGGTTCAGGGGAGTCTCTAAAACTGAGTTTAGAAAATACATCTCTGCTGAATTTATATGCGGAACATTCAACTTACTTTTTATTAAGATGCCTTGAGCTGCTAAAGTTGGTCAACATTAGAGGAGATACTATGAACCAGGCCCAAAAGTCTGATCTTTAATTGACATGAACTATTTAAACTGGTTACTTTTTATTTTCTCCTTTGTAATATCAAAATGCAAAGGGAAAGGAATATTCCCTTTATGGTTTCTGTATCATTAACAACAGTAACAATAGTGCCATCTTGGGTTTAATTCATTAGTGGCTCACTTCATTTGGAAGTATATAAATTTTTTAAAATAACAAACCATGCCTCTTCCCACACAATTTAAACATTTAAAAGCCATTATTGATGAGAAACTTTAAAAAATGTATTATTTATTTCCTTGAAGCCTTAAACTGAACAGACTTGGTAAATGCAATTAAATCTCTTCCTTGGTGATCAAGGGTCATTGTAAGTAGCAAGTTTGTCCTGGGTTGTGATAGAGCACCCTCTCTAAAATTCCTGTTCTACTAGACTGTAGTTTTAGACTGAATGACCCAAGACTGTGATGTTGTACACTGTATTTTTAATTTTTTTATCTGCATCAGATTGTTTGTTGATTTTGTTTCTCTTAGAAAATGTATTGTTTCTGATGTGGACTGATCTTAATGGCCACCTCTGTCACAGCATGGTGTTAAATAAGAGTCAGAGAGGGACCTGAACTAGGATATCCAGGAGGGCAGTGACAATGTCTGTTTTGATCATTCCTTAATACCCCCACACCCTGGGGCACCTGGGTGGCTCAGTTGGTTAAGCATCTGACTCCCCATTCTGCTCAGGTCATGATTTCAGGGTCTTGAGATTGAGCCCTGGGTTGGACCCCATGTTCAGTGCAGAGTCTGCTTGAGATTTCTTTCCATCCCCCCTTAGATCCCCCAACCCCACTAAGCTTGTGCTAAAATAAATAAAATCTTAAAAGATACCCCCACACCTGAACTGTGAGTGGCTCGGAGTAGATGCCTGATACATATGTGTTGATGTTGAATGATTATGAGTCTGTGGGCTTGCTCTATGATTATGTCAAACCTTTTTCAACTTCTGCTTTTACAGCTGTATTCTAAAGATAGGAGATTTCTAAATACTCAGGTTCTAGAAAAATAGTGTATAATTGTTTTCTGAAAGCACCTTATATATCTCTCATCTACCCCACGTAATTCTAAAAATGTTTCTTCCTTTCCCTGGGTTGGTAGTGGGTGTCATTATCTAATCCTATACTTTGACTAATTACTATGAAATGCTATGAAGAGTTTTGGGGGAGTAAGGAAGGAAATTCCATCTTAAATATTCTTTCAGTATTTTTTACCTCATAAGGAATGTTTCTTGACAAGTTTCTCAGTCTTTCAGTGTGTTCTTTTGTTTTACCCTTACAAG
Source organism: Vulpes lagopus (assembly GCF_018345385.1). Lineage (NCBI taxonomy): Eukaryota > Metazoa > Chordata > Mammalia > Carnivora > Canidae > Vulpes > Vulpes lagopus. Next base: position 28,549,690 of record NC_054842.1, on the reverse strand, counting down.
TGCCTTGTAGTTACTTTTTTTTCCAGAACGCTTCCTGACATCTTTTTTCTAGATCCTCTTTCTGATTTCTTATTCCAAAACATATCCACCCAAATTTTGTTCAAGGAGCTTGTTGCTCCAGTGTTTCTCAAACTATAATGTGAATATGAATCACCTGGAAATTTGATCAAAATGAAGATTCTGGCTCAGAATTTCTGGAGTAGAGCCTGAAATTCTGAATTTTTTCATGTGCTCCCAGGTGATGCTGATGATGTAGGTACTATCAAACAATTTCTCCTTAGACCTCACCTATAGTGACTAGTCTGTCTTTGCACCCTTAACTGGTCTCACTGTGTAATGTCAGGGACAAATTTGAGACGCATTCAGACTCTCCCATAAGCTACATTGGGTGTTCTTTAGCCTATGTATTCACTTTTCTTTATCTGAACTCTAAGGGTTCGTTCACCATGCAAATGTTCAGAAATCTGGCTACTTTTCAACCTCCAGAGTAATAGTAGGATATGGCTTCTTTTTACCCATTCCATTGCATACAAAGTGAATTGCATACTTCAAGGCAAAATTATTCTAAGAAATACACCCTATGTTTCTTTTTTATGAGCACCAGTTACATTAATTGCTGGAATCATAAAAAGTCATTAACAAGGCTGAGAAAATTTTGCAAGGATGTATCTTTCATCCTGACAGGTAAAATGGTATCTCCTAATATCTCAAACTCTGATTTTGGAACTTATAAAAAAGCAAAGCCAAGAATTGTTAAATTTTTCTTTGGCTTTCTCTTTTGGTATGTTAACTGATGAAGCTTTCCATCGAAGGGCAGTGTGTTAATGTAACGTGGCAAGGATTTCTGCTTTATAACAGACTATATTGCTCTATGCAGACAGATGTGTGAGCAGCTGCTTGTTATGATTGCTTCTCCATAGGAACTAGAGGCATAAAAAAGATGAGCCAGAAAATTAAATGTTAGGAATCAGAGGTTTCCTCTCTTCACCATCCATCATTACAAATTTTCCTTTCTGACCCTGCGGTACCCTTGAAGACAACGGTTTCCAAGAATCCGTGTCAGTTCATCAACTCTTCTTTTGGAAATATCAAATATACTCTTAATGTGTAAGAAAGAACAGATTTTATGACTTACGCCTGATTGAGTTTACAAAGGATTTCACAAAATTCACACTATATCTGTGGTCAGGTTTATGAATTCGGCCAAGCTGGACCAAGTGGTGATCCAAAGGGTAGCTGGCTAGATCTTCTAGTTCCTTGTCATTCCAAGCAGGGCCAAGGGAAAACACAAATAGGGCATAACCTTGACATTTGGCTCTTAAGGATTCTTTCTTTAAGGTTTCTCTGTCCAAGTGATTGGTTTCCCCAGCAGATATGACAAATATGACTTTGTTTCTTCTCATGTTGGGTGTATTTAAAAAGATATTGTCCAGGGTCCACTGTAAGGCATGACCAATAAAAGCATCTCCATTTAGTTGTTGAACTGATTGTTCCATGTGCCTCTTCATGAGGCGTTTACTATTGTAGGTGGTAAGGTTGAACTCAGTTTTAACAGGACTCTTCTGAGTGTTGGGTAGGAAATTGGGGGGAGCATGGCTTAATAGGGCCACCCGGTCTCCAGTGACAGAGGTCTCAGGCTCTGGGCTAATCTCAAAGTGATCTAAGAGTGCTCCCAAAAAGTGTCTCATGTCTTCAAATTCAGCACTTTGCACATGCCGAGAGCTGTCCAGAAGGAAAGCAGCATCCATGTAAGACTGTGCAGGGGGTGGTTTGGCTTCATCGCAAAAAGCGTCTGGCTTGCATACATCTGCCAACAAAAGTCACACAGAGTTACTAAAACAGGCTGGACAGAAAAGATAGCATCTCAAATATTTTAACATTTGGAAACTGCATAATCTTTGATCTTAGAATAGTCACTAAAAGGCTTTGATATCAAAAACAGATGATTTCCTAGTCCATGGTTTGTAACTATATTTAAAATGTACAGATTTTATACGTAGTTGGTGTCTTGAATTCCATTCACCAAGGCATTTGACTTTTAAAAATTAGGTTGCTTTCAACAGAACCTTAATCTGGGCTGTATTTTAAGTTTATAAAGATTGAAGTAGACAGTTTATTTCATATACGAGTATACTTTATCATGACATAAAAAAGCTAATGATCTCTCTAGATAGACAAAATACAGGTTAAACCAATGGTCCTTATCATTAAGGTTCACGTTGTTCTACTATGAAAAGTAATATGCTTAAAAAGAGTGGAAAAAAAGCAAGATTCTTCTACCTCAATTTAAATAAAGGTTTGTAACTCCATGTCCATCTGGGTGTGGACACTAAGGACAAAACTACGCTTGTGTTTGTATCTCCAGGGTGCTTGAAAGCTCAATACGTGTTTGTTAAGTACATTAATATAAATGTTGCATATTAATAGGCTTTCATACAATATGGGGTCATTTTAATAAATATGCATATCTTATTTAGCAAAAGAATTTGTAGTAATAAAACAGAGACTGAATTCCATTGAATCTGACCACAATGAACATTCAGAGGAATAAAAAAAAAAATGGAAATGGAAGGATTTTAAAAGTCACCCAATCTAATTTAACAGAAGGGACTGATGGTAAGAGAGTAAAAGCATTCTGTCAAATCATATGCTAGTGTTTCTAGAAGTTTCCATATATGAAGTCAGGGTTTATTGTGAGCGATAAGGCCATGTGGTGTGGCAGTGGGGAGGCCCTGTGGCCTAAGAGCTGGGATGCCTGGGTTCTGGCCCAAGTCACCACTGGGCCTCAATCTTGCACAGTTAGGTAGGTGGGTCAGATTTGCCCAGAGGACCCTTCCAAGGCTAACTTCTGCAATCTTGATGTTTTCAGTAATAATTGATGGTTAAGTCTGATAATACCTCTTTAAAAACTAAAGAGATGAAAGAGAAATGGAATAACAAGCATGTGGACAGCTGGTACTTGGAATGGGCAGGAATAAAAGCAGTCAGATGAAAGGTTAAAAACCAGAATGCAGATCCTTGGTGTAGCAAACTTCCTAACTTCAGTCTTGCTCATGGACTCCATAAAGATGTGGCTTTGCACAAGTTATGTTTCCCTTACTGAAATTCAGTAAAACTTTATGACCGCGTTTAATGGTTGCATGACAGAACAGTCACCTATGTGCAAGGCAGTTTCTAAAACCAGAGACAGCAGGCTGCCCATTTGCTCAATTTTGTGGGGTTTTTTAATTGCAGGAGACGACAGCCAAAATATCTTCCCTTATATGCCTTGGAGACAAAACAAGGATTTCAGCCAAGAAATGGGGCCAAAATCTATCCCCAGTCACACATGTACAACTTCTCACTGTGCAACATACCGGCACACAAGTGTAATTGACTTTGCACATGCAAAGGCTGGGCTGGGTAGCCTCCCTCACAGCACAGTCAGCTGTGGAGGGCTAGTGCCTAACCAACCCTGTGCTGGGGGGATGGGGAGAAGGGGAAGAAAGGAGAGACACTAATGAGTAGAGGCAAGCAGAGGCAAGACAAAGAATAGAGGGGCATCCGAAGCAATCTCACTTCTCACTCGGAGTTACCACCTCCCTGTGAGATCACTTATATGGCAAGCATTAGCATCCCATTGACACACATGGAGGAGAAGAATCAAGCATTTTCTTCAAAGCCAAGTACCAAGTCCAGGGAGAATAATGGCATTTCTGTTACTCATAAATGGCTGCGTTGTGAGGCCAGCCTTCTTGGATCTCCTGTGGATGTGCAGTCCAGGCAAATCATCTCACCTCTCCAAGCCTCATTTTCGTCATCTATAAAGTGGAGCTAGTAACAGTTCAAATGTCTGAGGGTGATTAGAAGGATGGGATGAGAAAATGAGAAGAGTGCTTGGAACAGAATAAGCACAATAGCTTCAATATTACCTATCATTAGCACTACCACCAATGTCACATAAAGCAGTTAGAGCAGTCCATGGCACATAATGAAGGCCTGATAACTGTTAGAAATCAATCATACCCACTGGTGACTGCAGTGGCTTCCAGTGTTTTCATAATTATTGGAACACTCAAATTACTAGCATACTCACCCACAGCTGCTTCTCTAGCTAGGCCTATACATTGTGTATAAAACACAAGAGACAAACAAATGTGGCAGATCTTTTTGATGTCTCTCTGCAATGAGAAATGATGGAATTCTACTAATTTCCACTTGTACTATAAAGCGTTTCTTGGGAGTCATGAATGTTTGAGATTTAGAAGACACATAAATATACTTTACAACATGAAAAACTTGGCAATGAGACAGGCTAAGTTTTTCTAATAATCATTACTGTTTCCTGGAAGTTGCACAAGCGTAGAGGCCTGGAATGCAATCCTCCTGCTACGATACCTGGGAGGAGCCCTGCTTGCTGGAGCTCCATCTGTGGACCATGCAGTATGAGGAAGTGAGCCCAGAGCCCCCAGGGAAATCTTCTCAAGGCCACTCTTACTCCTGCTGCCAAGGTCCAGCCACTCCTGCCAACGGTGACTCAGTGTGTTTAACAGCCCTGATCAAATTATGTTCTCTCTGTGGGTCTTACCATAGCAGAAAGTACACCGCTGTAGTCTCTCTAATGCTGGCGCGTAGTCAGTCCCGGATGGAACCATTATTACTTGGAATGTGCCAGTGTCATCAATCTGCAAGCAGCAGAAGCAAGAGAAAGAACAGCTTAGTGGGTGGGGCTGCAAGAACCTCTCGGGATTGTTCAGAGCACTGAGATCTTTTGAGTGCAACACTTCTCCTTCTAAAGAAGGTCATAGGGAAGCATAGCGCGTGGCAGGGTGGCTAAGAGCCATGCTTGGGTTTAAGCCATGGTGTTCCCTCTAGTTGTAGGTCAAGTTGCTTTGCCTTTTTTTCCTCATCTACAAAATAGGATAATCACACTACTACCTAACAGGGATTCAGTGGGTATTAAAGGGGTTCATAATTGAAACACACTTCCTGGAACAGGATGGGTGCTATGAAAAGCACTTTCCTATTTACTATCTCAACAACCCAGTGAATTTGTTCTTTTGTGCATCATCCTGTTTTACAGATGAGGAAGTTGAAGCTCAAAGGAAGGCAAGAGGACTAATCAAAAAACAGACATGGAAACCATGAAGGAAAAGGGCCGGAGGAAACCCTCCCTACCCCCCACCCCACACACACACCTCAAGTCCCAGAGAAGCAAGTGAAATCACAAAATGTACTTTACAACCAATTCTGAGTTCCCATTATAAACCAGGCATGGAAGCTGGCTTTGCAGACCCATATCCACATCCAGGTGGTTCTCCTCTGAACAACTCTTAACCCCTTCCAGTTCAGTCCCATTGTTAATAACCTCTCTAGGAAGTTTGAGACTAGAGAGCAGGGAGAAAATAAGGAGGCCTTAAATAATGAAGAATAATTAGCTTGTCATTTAACAGATTCACAGATCCATTCATAGCTGAGGGAAATTTATAGGCATACTCTTATCAAATACCTAAGAGATGGGACATTTCCCTACTTTTTCTCAGGGAAGTATCCTTCCCATACTTTATTCAGGAAGGTAGTACTTTAACAGCCATATTTAAGTCAGAGGTGGGGAGGGAGGACTCCATCTTTCTGCAGAGCAGATTGCTCCAGGGTTGGACATCTGAGCCAATTGTATCCATTCTCTCAGGAATTTAGGACGGGGGTCCTGAGGGCAGTGAGTTCCTCTAATTCTAATGGCATGCACTAATAGAGCTGTTGGCTGGCCATGTTCTGTTTGAGGAGCAATAGGAGGGAAATGGGAAAGAGGAAAGGTGGTGGGAGCTTTCCCTGAGGCTTATCTTTCTTTCTGCCCATCTTTTATTCTGTGTAGAAGAGATGGAGAAATCTGTGCTCACTGGAATTCCTCCCCAGAAGACCACTGTAATTGCCTTCATGAGCTGGATGGGTTAGATGGGGAGACTCAGAGGAAATATGTGAAAACTGAAACTTTAGGCATGATTTCTAGGCACATGTATGTAGAGAAAAGAATGGTTAGTACCTGGTTAAGGCTGAGAAGAAACACAGTAGGAAAGGTGAATATTGTTGTGGTATGAGAGAAGAGGGAAAAAAAAAAAAAAAACCATGCTGTGATGTGAGGGCAGTGGAGCCAGGACAGGGTTGGTGGTGACAAATGGGGACATTCTGCAGTGGAATACAGTGCCCTTCTTGTAACTCACTACCTTCAGTAAAATTTGTATTGCTGATTCCTTGTGCAAATGGATTCTTTGAAGAAAGGCTGAATCGTGTGTCCAGGTGAGCATAGAGTAAAAACAAACTGCTTACCTGGACTCGGAGCCAGAGGACACCTGGGTTATATCTGCATCTTTATGAGAAATTCTCCTGGGGTATGTGCATGTGTATACTTAAGCTAGCTTAAATTGTCTTGGTGACCTGTATAAAACAGTCTTGACTCTTGAATACAACAGTACAAACAATTAGTCTGTATTAATAATGGCTTTCAGTAGTTATCTGGGCAACGTGTCAAGTGAATCATGCCCTCACTTCATCTGGATTGTGATGAGTGACCAGGAAGCCAAATCCAGAGAGCATGGATCAGACCATCTGGTAGGTGCAAAGTGCTTTCTTATTACCAACTATCAGGATCTAGGGGTTGTGTATGTGTTGGGGGGAATCACAAAATGTTTGAGCTAGAAGAAATCTCAGGAACCACATAGTCCAATCCTAGCATTTACAGATAAGGAAAGTGAGCCCAGAAGGGGTGGAAGGTGGAAGGCTCCAGTTTAAATTTTGCATTCTCCAAATAAGACCTACCTCCTGTCCTCTGCATTAGTTGCTTTTATGATCACAGTTCTGTGTCAGGGAGTCCTGACTTAGTTTAGAGCAGTGTTCTGAATATGTCATCCACGGATTGCTACCATTTGTTAACTAGTTTGTATTCTGCGTGTCTATATTGTGACAACTTCCATATTTCTGGCGGTGGAGCTAGTTGATAATTTAGGTTTCACATTTCATCATGTATCAACACATTGGTTTCAATCTAAAGCATCATCTTTATTGATTCTGATGTGTTGCTTTACTATGAGAGTTCACAGAGGTGTCTGTGCTCTTCGTGTCCTCCCACCCCTCTCACCACCAAAGTAATTTCCTAATCAGAATTTTACAGTTGTGGTTTTAGAGACCACCACACCACACATCTTTGGAGCAACTATAGTTAGCATATTACAGAAAATTCCTTAAGCGAAGTGTGGATTGAGGATTTAAAATAAAAGGTTACTATGGTTCACTTTTCTTAGGTCTCATTTTTTATTGCTATGAAGTCCAGAGATGGATCAGGAGGCCTTCAGCAAATGGTTCTGGAGGATACCCTCTTCTTTCATTTCTAAATATCATGGGGCTCTATGAATTGGTGCATTCAAGAAATGATGCAATTAATACTATGTGTAATCATCTTTCTTTAGATAATTCTCTATTAACAAAGGAAATCTTCTGTTAAAATATTTTATTTATTTATTCATAGAGACATAGAGAGGCAGAGACATAGGCCAAGGGAAAAGCAGGCTGCCCATGGGGAGCCTGATGCAGGACTTGATCATGGGACCCTGGGATCATGCCCTAAGCTGAAGGCAGACACTCAACCACTGAATCACCCAGGGTCCCAACAACAATTCTTTTTAAAAATAAAAAGGTTGGGTGGTTAAAGTGCCAAAGTTTCCCATTAAGCCACCATCTTTTTTTTTTTTTTTTTAAGATTATTTGTTTATTAATGAGACACAGAGAGAGAGAGTCAGAGACACAGGCAAAAGGAGAAGTAGGCTTCCTGCGGGGAGCCCGATGTGAAACTCAATCCCAGGACCCCAGGATCACGACCTGAGCCAAAGGCAGATGCTCAACCACTGAGCCACCCAGGCGCCCCCCCATTAAGCCTTCTACCTCACCCATTTTAGCTCTTTCTCCAATCACAAGTATAATCTATAATGTCAATATTATACTTAATGTTTCTCTCATCTGTAGTGGCAAACAGCAGAATAAAAGGAAAAAAAGGCTAGCTAAAAAAGAGACCTCTTATAGGTCTATTAGAAAGGGATACCCATTCTAAGTTAAAATTCTTTATGGGCAGCAAGTAAAATTACACTAGAAGTAAGAGGCAATCATCAAACACTTAAGGGGGGAAACTTGGTGGCAAAACAAAGCTGAGATTGAGGTTTCTCCAGTCAAAAATGGCCTTCTGTTTCAGAAGATATGAATAGCTTCATCATTCAGCTTGATACCCTCATGAGAAATTTCCATGAGGGAGGTCATAGGCCATGTGCTAAGGGAAATCAGAGCCAGTTGTCAGAACATCTGCTTCCAAGTCCTGCTGCATGAGCCTGCATGGGTCCCAAATTTCACACTGGACTGCTGAACTCTCAGACAAATCAAGATTTAGAAAAGCCACAATAATTATGAAACAAATTAGGGTTTTAAAATATGGCCCCAAATAAAAATTCATTGTCACTAAATTTTTTGGTTCTCTTCTTGAAATAATCATCAACAGTTCAAGTGTAGGGAAGCACAACTGAACAGAATGGATAGAAGAAAGAAAAAGAGGGCAAAAGGAGAAGTGGTAACATAATTTCCCTTCTGTAATGCCAAGTATCAGTACCAGGTTCTTGCCAACTTGTATACATGCATCTATTTTGATGCCTTTCTAGACAACTCTGCTTAATTCCATCTACTGGCAGCTCCACGGGGGTGAGTCTTTTGGCTTTCCACTTTACTCTTGTGTCTCCACAGCCAAGGAGATCATCCAGTGTACACAAGGTGCTCGCTAAGCATTTGCTGCGTAAATGAACCTTGGCAACTGATTCTAACTTTTTTCTGCATCTCTAATTCTATTCAAGAGGTGTTTGGAGCCAATGCTGCTCAGATTTTGGAGGGTCATTATCAAAAAACTGAATCTTCATTGGTGCTGTTTTGAGATAAAGTCTTTCAAGAAAGAAGCAAAGTGTCTCTAGCTGATTTGACTAGGAATACTGAGTGAGGCTATTAACACTCAAAAGATTTTAAACCTGGCATCCCTGGTGGCCCAGTGGTTTAGCGCTGCCTTCAGCCTGGGGTGTGGTCCTGGGGACTCGGGATCGGGTCCCGCATCGGGCTCCCTGCATGGAGCCTGCTTCTCCCTCTGCCTGTGTCTCTGCCTCTCTCTCTGTCATGAATAAATAAATAAATTCTTAAAAAAAAAAAAGATTTTAAACCAACAAAATAGGTTTTTTCAAGTTATAGGGTATGCACATATCTTTGAGCGGGTGGTGAAATTGTGTTTACTAAGAGCCCCAATTGTCCCCTGGCTTTATTTAGTCATGAAACAAGAGACAATATCCTAATGGAAATAATTGATAGTAGTTGTGATATAAACTTAAATAAACAGAAGGAATTATGAGTCTGTTTATAACCATATCTACTCACAAAGTTTTTCAACTGCTGTGTTTCATAGCAGCTTCATTTGCATGACATGGCCCAGCCTTTTCTAACTGATGTATATTTTTCTTTCTAAGCCTGGTCTATCAGCTTATTTGCATGTTCAATGACACTAATAGCACTGTCAGCTCCTTTACAACCTAGATGTCATTTTTATTAAATAGATTTTAGTTCAGCATCAAGCAGGTAAATAATAGTAATAGCAATTACAGCCAAAGCTATCTTTCTTGAGTATTTACTATGTACTAGGGCACCTAGGAATGGTGTCCATCATTTCATTTACACAACAACTCCAGGAAGCAAGTACTACTTTCCATACTTTGTAGATGAGGACTCTATTTCAACTCTGTTCTGCTTATTTGACACCTACAGATTGAAAGTAAAAAGAAACATTTATCATGCAAATCAATGTAAAAAGAAATCTGAGGTAACATTACTTGTATCAGACAATTTGACTAAGAAAAATGGTTACAAGAGACAAAAGACATTATATAATAATAAGGCAAACAAATCAACAAGACGACATAACAATTATAAATATTTATCCAACCAACATGGGAGCACCTAAATACTTAAAGTAGTTACTAACAAATACAAAGGAAATGTTCAATAATACAATAATAGTAAGAGACTTTAATAACCCACTTACATCAATGGATAAATCATCCAAACAGAAATATCAACAAGGAAAGAGTGCCTTTGAATGACACATGGGACCAGGTAGATTTAACAGATATATTCAGAACATTCCATCCTAAAACAGCAGAATACACATTCTTCTGAACAAATTCTGAACAGATCATGTATTACGCCACAAATCAAGTCTCAACAAATTCAAAAATTTTGAAGTCAAACCAGGCATTTTTTTTTTCTGATCACAATGCTATAAAACTAGAAGTTGATCACAAGAAAAAATCCAGGAAAAGCACAAATACATGGAAGTTAAATAACAAGCTAACTAAACAATGAATGGGTCAACCAAGAAATCAAAGAGGAGATGAAAAATACATGGAGAGAAATGAAAATGGAAACAACAATCCAAACTCTTTGGGATGCAGCAAAAGCAGTTCTAGGAGGGAAGTTTATAGCCATACAGGCCTACCTCAAGAAGCAAGAAAAAAATCTCAAAGCAGGGAAGTTTATAGCCATACAGGCCTACCTCAAGAAGCAAGAAAAAAATCTCAAAGCCTAATGCTACATCAAAAAGAGTTATAAAAGGAAAAACAAAACCCAAGCTAATAGAAGGAAGGAAATAATAAAGATTAGAGCAGAAATAAATGAAAGAGAGACTAAAAAAAAAAAAAAAAGCAATAGAACAGGTCAGTGGCACTAGGAGCTGGTTCTTTGAAAATATCAACAAAATTGATAAACCAGATTCATCAAAAACAGGACTAAACACAATCAGAAATGAAAGAGGAGAAATAACTGACACTAAAGAAATACAAAGGATTGTAAGAGAGTATTATGAAAAATTATACGCCAACAAATCGGACAGCCTAGAAGAAATGGATAAATTCCTAGAAACATATAACCTCCCCAGTCTGAAGCAGGAAGAAATAGAAAGTTTGAACAGACTGATTACTAGTAATGAAATTGAATCAGTAATTTAAAAAACTCTCAACAAACAAAACTCTAGGATCAGATGGCTTTATGGGTGAATTCTACCAAACATTTAAGGAACTAATATCTATTCTTCTCAAACTATTCCAAAAAATAGAGGAGGAAAAAATTCCAAATTCATTCTGAGGCCAACATTACCCTGATACCAAAACCCAGATAGAGACATTATACAAAGAAGTACAGGCTGATATCTCTGATGAACATAGATGCAAGAATCCTCAAGAAAATAATAGCAAACTGAATCTGACAATACATGAAAAAAAAAATAATTCACCACAATCAAGTGGAATGGAAGAGTGGCTCAATATTTTCAAATCATTGTGGTACATGAAATCAATATGAGAAAGGGTAAGAACCATATGATCATTTCAATAGATACAGAAAAAGCATTTGACAAAGTACATTGATTCATGATAAAAACCCTTAAAGTAGCTTTAGAGAGAATGTATCAACATAATAAAGGCCATATTTTAAAAACCCACAGCTAATATCATACTCAATGCTGAAAAATTGAGAGTGTTCCCCCTAAGGTCAGGAACAACAGAAGGATGTCCACTCTCCCCACTTTTATTCAACATAGTACTAGAAGTCCTAGCCACAACAATCAGACAAGAGAAAGTTATAAAAGTGTCTAAATTGGTAAAGAAGTAAAACTGTCACTATCTGCAGGTGACATGATACTATATATAGAAAACCCTAAGGACTCCACCAAAAAACTACTAGAACTGATTAGTGAATTCAGTAAGGCCACAAATACAAAATCAATGTATTTTGAAATATGCTGCATTTCACTTTTTTAAAAAAAGATTTTATTTATTTATTCATGAGAGACACAGAGAAAGGCAGAGACATAGGCAGAGGGAGAAGCAGGGTCCCTGCAGGGAGCCTGATGTGGAACTCAATCCTAGGAACCCAGGATCATGACCTGAGCGAAAGGCAGACCCTCAACCACTGAGCCATCCAGGTGTCCTGAAATACATTGCATTTCTATACACCAATGATGAAGCAAGAGAGAAAAATCAAGAAAGCAATCCCATTTTTAATTGCACTAAAAAGAATAAAATATCTAGGAATAAATTTAACCTAGGAGATGAAAGACTTCTACTCTGAAAACCGTAAGGCATTAATGAAAGAAATTGAATATGGCATAAATGGAAAGATATTCTATGCTCGTGGACTGGAAGAATATCGTTAAAATGTACATAACCATCCAAAGCAATCTACAGATTCAATGCAATCCCCATCAAAATACCAAATGTATTTTTCACAGAACTATAACAAATAATTTTAAGATTTGTATGGAACCACAAAAGATCCCAAAGAGTCAAAACAATCTTGAAAAAGAAAAAGTATCACAATTCCAGATTTCAAGTTATACTGAAAATCCATGATAGTCAAAAATCCTAGAAGAAAGCACAGGCAGTAATTTCTGACATCACCATAGCACTTTTTCTAGTTATGTCTCCTGAGGCAAGGGAAACAAAAGCAAAAACAAACTATTTGGACTCTATTAAAATAAGAAGAAACAAATGAATAAAGTTAAAAAGAAACAAGCAAAAAAAAAAAAAAAAAAAAGACTCCTAACTATAGAGAACAAACTGGTGGTTACCAGATGGGAGGTGGTGGTAGGGGGAATGGCTGAAATAGGTGAAGGGGAATTAAGAATATCACAAGGTGCCTGGGTGGCTCAGTAGGTTGTGTCCAACTTGATTTCTGCCCAGGTCATGGTCTTAGGATCATGAGATCGAGCCCAGCCTCGGGGCTCCATACTCTGCATGGAGTCTGCTCCAGGTTCCCTCACTCCCTATTTTTCTGCTCCTCCCTGCACTCTAACTCTCTTTATCTCAAGATAAATAAAATCTTAAAAAAAAATAAACATACCATGATGAGCACTGAGTAATGTATAGAATCGTTGAATCACTCTAATGTACACCTGAAACTCATATAACACTGTATGTCAACTATATTGGAATTAAAATTTAGTAAAAAAAAAAAAAAAAGTTCCCATCATGAAAATTTTTTATATTTATGTATGGTGATAATGTTAACTAGGTTTCCTGTGGTGATATTTTCACAATATTTATAAATACTGAATCATTATGCTGCAACCTACAGCTAATACAGTGTTATATGTCAGTTTACCTCAAAAAATGTCCTCAAAAAACCTCAAACTACCTCAAAGAACCTCAAAAAACATGAGCGACTCCTAACTCTGGGAAACAAACCAAGGGTAGTGGAATGGGAAGTGGGCAGGGGGATGGAGTAACTGGATGACAGGCACTGAGGAGGGCCCTTGATGGGATCAGTACTAGGTGTTATACTATATGTTAGCAAATTGAACTTCAAGAAAATTTAAAAAATAATAAAAAAAAATTATCATGGCAAAAAAAAAATCCTATTGATCCCAAGTGGTTTATTTCGGAATGTCACGCAGTAAGATTTTAATTCCTAAACTAAGAAGCTATCATAACTAGGATGGCTTTTCCTATTATATAATTTGGATAGTCATATGATTGCTGAAGTCATAAAATCAGTCCATTGGTCTTCATTGTAGAGCCACTAGCCACACAGGGGACATCCGTGAAGTATGGCCTCCCTGATGTAGCAGCTGTACACCCAGAAGCAACTAGAGAAGCACTAGAATAGCAAACCTGGGTTCAAGTTCTGACATTGCCACTTCTTGGCCATGTGACCCCGGGATACAGGTTTAACCTCTCCAGGCTGTTTCCTCATTAATAAATCAGGACTGATCATTATCCCTGTCCCTTCCATCCTACCTGTGGGCATCAAGCAGCGTAATGCATGCAACGGGCTTAGCGTCTTTCTGGTCTATAGAAATAAGTGGTACAGTGGGATACTTTCTTACAGAGGCTTCTGAATACTTTCCCCCCCAGCCCCCCCAAAAGGTAGGTGAAAGGCTGAGCCGTCTTACTGCAAATGCACGCTTGATGGAGGGCACGTTGCTGAACGCGATGACCACCGGAACGATGTCAAGGGCGCTGAATTCCATGGCTGCCGTGGCAATGGTCTGGGCATCTGCAGACTGACCGCTGCTGAAGAAGGTGGCGATTCTTCTGGTGTGAGAGCCTGGAAGCGTTCGCTTGAAGACATTCCTGGAGATAAACCTCATCACTCTGCCGATCTCCCTGCTGTCCGAGGACCTCTCGTAAGGGATAGCTTCAATCTCCCGGAGGAGCTGCTGCTTCTTGTAGGCGTCTGAGAAGCGGACGAGGTGCCGGGCGTGAGAGGTGTAGGTGAGGATGGCGATGCGGGCGCCCACCGGGCAGCTGTTCTCCCGGACCCGGACGCCTCTCACCAGGGAAGACATCAGCTCCTTCATGCGCTCGAATTCCTGCTTGGTGACATCCCGAGACTGGTCCAAGGCAAACACCAATTCGGTGGGATGCACGGGGCATTCTGGTTTTCCTGAAAGGCAAGAACGTGCTCCTGAGGTAGCATGCTTAACTTAGAAAAGAAAAGAAAAAAAAAAGATACATAGAGGGCAAAGTAATTTTAATTAAATATGCAAATATTTAAACATCGAATAAGCATTAAATGCTAAAACAAGCAGTTGAAATGTTAAATGTTTAAATCTTGAACAGAAATGCTATTTTAAAAAATTGATTTTGCTCTTTTAAGTAAAGCACAAGAGAGAGCCTATCATTCAATTGGAGTTTTTGTGCAATTTGTAAGTGAATGACCAAATTCAAATAATCCAAAGCTCATGGATATGCCCTTTTACCGACAGAAATTGGATCACTGGTATTATGCTTATTGCTGGAACTTTACACAGCTAAACTAAGACATAAATCTTTCTTTTTGCTTACTAAGGAAATGTAACGGGTTGAAAAAGGAATAGGTCCCAGAGCTCTGTTAATGATCTCAGAGACATTAGAAGAGAATGAATGTGCATTATATAGAACAGACCATCAGATGTGAAGTATAGGCACTGCAGAGACAGGTTAGAGACCTGGCCCAGCTATGCACTAGCCCTGTGACCTTGTCCCAGCAACTTATCTCTGGGCCTCATTTTGCTCATCTGTTAAAAATGCCAGTCCTAGGATCAGCCACTACATAGCCCGGTGTTGAGGATTAAATGAATCAACACAGGCAAAGCACTCAGGACCATAGTGCCTGGCACATAACAGGTGCTGAGTTAACGTTAGTCATTCCTATTACAATTATGATCACAGACTTTCATCGTGAGGACTGTATCACTTAAAAGAATGAGGAAAGCTTTCACGAACGTATTTTTATTTAACAGTTGAAAAGGCAAGTTTAACCAACAAATATACCTATTACATAGAGAAACTGAATGGTTAAACTTGAACGTTAAATGTTAATTTCAGATTTATTTATTGATCCCAATTCATTCATTCTAATCCCGGTACCCTGAATTTATCACAGTTGGCACTTTATATTTGTCTGATTATATGGTTAATGTTTTCCTTTCCATGAAGTATAGAGACAAGGACTGTGTCTCTCCTGATCTGTCTGATTTTTAGTTCTCGTCATTTATCAGCATTCTAATAAATGTTGGCTGAATGAAGAAGAACCAAACAACGGACAACTCTTTTGCAGCAGGAAGAGGAAGAGCAAAACTTTTTATAATGGGGGAGATGCTGCGTGGCATTGAGAAGTAAGTTGGTAAAAGGAAATCTCAATGATGCGCTTCTCTCGGAGGGGCGCCTCCTCTCATTCAGATGCCAGCAAGTTGGATTCAGAGATAATAAAAGCAGATTGAGGCCTTCCAGCTCTTTATAAGAACTCAAACTCAGACTTGTTGGGGCTGGCCTGGGCTGGCCAAGGGAGGAGTCCTCTGCTGTGACCAGATGAGCTTCGCCCCCACTTTGGCATTAGATGTTTACCTCCTTTTGGTCCTGGACTCTGTGACCTTATAGGCAAAAGGACCAGTAAGAAGAAACTTTAACCCCAAACCAAACTGTGCATCTCAGTGGAGGCAGGACATAATTTATTAGCCTCTGAGTGTGACTTAGAAGGCTGAGCAGATATTAAAAAAATTGAGGTTATGTCAACTATACGATAAGAAGTGAGGGGAAGTGTGACTGAACATGAAAGTGGTTCTGCGAGCTTTTTGTTTGGGCTGTGATTTGCATATGGGAACAACACAACAATAATACAGCTTCAGGTGCAATTTAGAGATAAAGGGGAAAAAAGATTCACAGCACCAGCTGAAATTCAAGTTTTCAGGAAAAAATACCTCCAAGGTAATTCAACTCACAAAATACACGTTCTGAAATCCAGCAAGCTGCCAAAAAGCAAAAGATTCTAAAGACTGCTGGGCTGGATTGTGGTGGTACCTAGGAGGCTCTCCTCAAGGCCCAGATGACCACACAGAGGCCTAATAAGGCTGTACACTGATGGCTGATGCTTGGCACGGGGCAGGTGATGACAGGGACAGAGAATGACAAACCAAACTGACATGTACCTAAGGCACAGCAATGGCAGCCCTCTGGTCCACCACCGCATCTATCTGGAATACCACAATACCCTCCTAACTAGTCCTCCAGATTTTAAACTTAACCTTCCCCTACAATTTACTTTCCATAGCAGCCTAAATAAACATTAAAAAATCATTCATCAGCTCATGATCCTCTTTCAATACTTTTTATAGATTCTTTAATACACTGCATTCCAATTTGAATATAATCCCACCTCTCTATTTGAATCTACCAAGTCCAACTTGACCTGGCGTCTACTTACTTCATTTTTTCACATGCCAGTCTCCCCCTCCCTTCCTATGTCTCAGGCATTGGACTTCCATCAATTCCTAGAAAATACCTAGGTCTGTCTCGTATCATGGCCTTTGCACTTGTGTTCTTTCTCCTGGCTCTTGTAAAGCTGGCTTCTTTTTCCAAACTCCAACATCACTGCCTCAAAGAGGAACCCTCCATCCTAAAGCATCTCTCCCCTCCTCTAACATTCTGTGACAGAGCATCCTGTTCTTTATCTCTTTCACAGCAACTATAGGATTCCATATTTATTTCACGTGTTTATCATCTGGATCCTTGGCTAGAATGGAAGACAAGAATTATGTCCATCTTATTCAGCCCTGTGTCCCCAGTGCCTCGCATGTAATGGGTTTTCAATAAATATTTATTGAGTGAGTGAAGATGCAACCAGAGGGCATGGATTGATGGGTCTATACAAAAGGTATAGGGTGCAAAGGTATAAGAGGGTAATTGTCTGTTACATCTTAATTCTTCACCACTAGACTACAGATAGAGAAAATGAAGGGAAGAAGACATATTACAAAAAAATCTAATGGCAAAATAAATGTAATGTCAGTCATTAAAATATTAATAAAAAAATTGAACCACTTAGTTGAGAAAGAGCTGTGAGACTCCACTAAAGCTGAGTGATTTATTGGAAGCAGGTCTGTGCTACCAGTATGAGGCAGCAAAGACAGCTCAGATAAAATTTATATCTTTTGGCAGACAACACATTGTTTTAACTTGTCTTTCCAGATGTATGACATTTGGGAGCTTGATTATAATTTGCTGTAAATAAAGATTACTCACCATGTCCGCCAGCTGGGGAAGAAGAACAAAGGAGATTGGGTTATTATTTGGTAGAACAGAGTTCTGTACTGTGTAAGGAAATCATGGCAGTAGAAGCTCTGACCTGTGTGCTTTTTGTAGATGACTCAAACATCAAAGCAACAGAAAGGGTTTGGAGAAAATGCAGACAGATCCCAGCATCTTGGCAAAAACAAGATGGGATGGGAGAAGTGGGACAATATATAGCCATAAATCAGCAGCCTGTAGCCAGCTGTCAGAGGGAAAGAACCTATGCCCTGGGAAGGAATGTTACACTGCAGAGAGGTGCACTGAATTTGGAAAGGTTAATAGGTCCTAAACTCTCTTTATTCTGATTTTTCTCCATGTAGAGATCTATAGATATTGATTTTATATATATGCACACATATAAGTCTGTACAGATTTATATTTATGTGCGTGTATAAACATGAGAGGTGGATTTACTCTGAAACAGATGAAGCATAAGTAAGCTTTAGTTCTGCACTGTCCAATATGGAAGCCACTAGCCACCTGTGGCCATTTAAATTTTAATTAAAATTAAATGAAATAAATTCAGCTTCTCAGTAGTACTAACCACATTTTGAGTAGTAAAGTCACAGGTGGCTCGTGGCTACTACATATATGAGCAGTGTAGTAGAATACCTCCATCACTGCAGAAAGCTCTACTGCTTTCGACTTTTAACGTTTTCACTTGCTTTGTGCAAAACCCTGAGAAGGGACCTAGCCATGTGTTCACATGATCATGTGCTTTTACAGTATGCAAAAGTTGTTGGTTGTGATTTCCTTTCTTGTTCTAAATAACACTTTCTTTTCAAATAATTTTGTACCTACTTTTGGATTTGTAGTTTTGTACTAAGTCTCTCAAATTGAAAAGATTGGGCCTCAACACACTTGGATCTACCTTTGAGTCATTATAGTTCACATGGCTCTAATCTCAAAAAGCAAACTTTGTTAATTCAGCCCAAAGAAACTAGTTTTAATGACAATGTATATATTTTGATTCTCATCGTGGTGGTCCAATATGGTACAAAAAGATGAAGTTGAGAGGACTCAAAACTTTAAAAAGTCTGTGTGTCTTTGAGACAAAGTCTCTCTACAGAAAAGAGTTCTAGATTGTCTATTTTTTCCCAAAAAATACCTTGAAGGAATTTTTCATTCATGGTGTTTATTTGGGAATTCATTACACACTTGTAGATGGACACTAAACAGTCGATTGTTTCCTCATCTTGTACATGGAATTCCTTTAATAGTGCTAACATGCATTTTGATAGAAGAGTCTGCTATAGGAGTCTTAAAGCAAATTCAGAAGAATATTTATTTGCCAAATCAAAATGCCTTTTTGCTTTGAAAATTTGGAGAGAGAAACAATATACAGGCAAAATGAGTAAGTTTACAAAGCAAATCAATCATTCCAATGAAAAGTAATCAAGCATATGTTTCCAGAAAACAAGTAATAAACAATAAACCAAAGTGCTCCCACCTATTAGGACACCCTATTGTCACAGCTAGCTTTCACACCAGGTGAATTCAATCCTGTGTTATTGTCAGGTGTTAATCTTCTTTAAAAGTTCAATGGGTCTCTCCATTGATTGATTTCACTATCAGAAGAGTTCTGACTTCATACCTAAATTTTCCCTAGGTTAAAAGGACTAGATTGCTTGGAACGGGTTCCAATAGACCTGAGGGCAGCCAGAGAAGAAGTTAAGAGTCACCAGTCTGCATTGACTCAAAATACATGCAGTGACATCTCTAATGTTAAAAGATTGGCGAGTAAATTGTCTCAATTCTGAATGCAGAATTCACTGCTCTTCTTCTATGAATGCTTTGACAACTTGGGTGATCAATTTAAGCAGGGTACTTACGGCTGTGATCCCGTACATACTGAATGAGCTCACACATCTGCAGTTCAAAAAATAAAACAAGAATTAACTGACCGACTGCCAGGTCTTCAAGTCTAAAAATAACTAAATTTAATGGAGTACAGAGCATTCTGTTGGAGTCAGGAGATACATACAGAAAATGAAGCCAATCCTCTGGCCCCTTTCACACCCTAGGAAACAAAAGAAATGTGGTCTTATTGCTCTGCACACACACATATCAATAGCCAGGATGTGCATTAGCCTGAGAAAGTGAAGCTTTCTAAAGATTTTATTCTTAAGTTAGAGGGGAAAAAAGAATACATGTTGGGAGGATCCTCATTACTGAGTTAAGAGTAATATTCTATGGGAAATAAATTGTAAGCAGCAAGCTTGATGAACACAAACCTCCAATGGCCACCTTCCTTCAGTGCCATCCAGAATCTAAGGATGGAGCTGAACACTTAACACTGGCATGGAGAGCTTTGGGGCAGGCTTATGGCTTAGATATAGATGAGGCTGAACCATGTATGATAGCTGCCCATCCCTAAGGGAGGTTCAGAATTCCTTGACCCTGTGCTTTGCTTTGGCCACTGAATAGCAGCTGAACTAAACCTTCATCTGTTTCCATCACCAGTTGGATGACAAAACAACTAGACTCAAACCAAACATCTGGAAAGATAATCCCAACAGTCTTCCAAAAGTTAATGGAAAAAAATCTATATATCTATATATATCTATCTTGTAGATTGGAAATAGAAAGAACAAAGTGGAATTGTTCTAATTTCACATGTTCAGTTATATCTTTGGAACAGAAAGTCTGGCTATTTTCAAAGAGAGAAACCCAGGGAAAAGTGCAATGAAGCCCCACCCAAATTCCTGGGGAAAATAAGTTCCATGTGAATACAACTTTGATCATTTATTTCTTTATTAATTCTCATTCCCTTCATTCACTAACCATTTATTGAATAGAAAGAGGACAAGAACCGGGCAAATAAAATTCACTGATAATTGGGAAATCACATTTTAGTTTAATATTTTTAATTTCCTCCCTCAAATTCTCCTCACCTCATGAGAAATGGCAACTAATATTTAATCACCATTTCCCCCTATCTCTAAGCACATAAATGTGGAAAAATATTGGAAATAGTCACCAAGTGCAAAGACAGAAAGCATGCACATTTGGACAATGAAGACTCCATGCACTTTTTATTTAGATAAGGATCTGGTGTGATTTCGGACTTTTCAACTTACCTTGCGTCCAGGAGGTCCTGGCTCCCCAGGGGATCCCATCTCTCCCGGAAGCCCAGTGGATATCTCAAAGCAGAATTTATTTATTTTAAAATTATATTTACATATTTATGTATAGTGTTTGTAGATGTGTTTTATTTTTTAAGTGATTTATTTATTTAACAGGGAGAGGAAGAGACAACAAGCACAAGCAGTGGGAACAGGAGAGGGAGAAGCAGACTCCTCGCTGAGCAGGGAGCCCAATGCAGAGCTTAATTCCAGGACCCTGGGATCATGATCTGTGCCAAAGGCAGATGCTTAACTGACTGAGCCACAAAGGCACCTCTAGTGTTTGTGGGTGTGTTTTAAGTTTTTCTTTTATTTAAAAAAAAATTATTCATGAGAGACACACAGAGAGAGGCAGAGACATAGGCGACACACAGAGAGAGGCAGAGACATAGGCAGAGGGAGAAGCAAGCTCCCTGTGGGGAGGCCTGATGCAGGACTTGATCTCAAGACCCTGGGATCATGACCTGAACCAAAGGCAGACACTCATCCACTGAGCCACCCAGGCGTCCTTGTGGGTGGTTTCAAATGTCAAAGAAATACACTTTTATTTTATAACATTGAGAGACTTCCAAAAAGCACACAAAAAGAAAAAAATCTACGACAATTCTGTTGCTTCCAAATAATCCTTGGTGCATTTTCTTCTAGTCTTTTACTTTTAAATTCTTTTGGCATTTTTATATATTTATATATGCATGTATTCTTTTAAAATGTAATTTTATATTTTTTCCTGTTAATCTTTTAAACTAAATAGATCTAGGGCAGCCCTGGTGGCGCAGCGGTTTAGCGCCGCCTGCAGCCTAGGGCGTGATCCTGGAGACCCGGGATCGAGTCCCACATCGAGCTCTCTGCATGGTAACTGTTTCTCCCTCTGCCTGTGTCTCTGCCTCTCTCTCTAGCTGTGTTTCTATGAATAAATAAATTTTAAAAAGTAAACTAAATAGATCTAGAAATTTTCATGTTATTAAATTGGGGAGGGGGGCAAAATCACTTTTTATGCATTATGCCTACATAATATTCCATTACACAGATGTACCATAATTTCTTTCATCAGTCCCTTATTGTTGGCATTTAGATTTGCTGTTGTTGTAATAAACAACCCCACTATAAAATTTTACGTGCAATTCTGATTATTTCCTTAGGGAAGACTGCTAAAACTGGAATTGCTGGATCAAAGGAGAAATTTTTATCTAAATGAGATGGTAGATGACAACAAACAAATGAACAAAAAACCCAGAAAAACAAAAATTTAAATATAAGATCCCTGAAACAAGGACACCTAGAAAGTTGGCTGGAGATATTTGTAGTGAAATAAGGAATAACAGCAGTAATAAAAACAATTGTTGTTGACTACTTACTATATGCCAGGAATTTTTCCATGTGTATTTAACAATATAATTTATCATAAAGAAGGCTAGGATTTAATTTAAAGATTAGGAATATTCCTTAGTTCATTCAAAATGCCATGGGATTTATAACTTTTATAGGAATGAAAAAATGTAGTTGTCCAAAATCAATTTAATTTGTACAAACATTGCCTTTGAGACAGGGAATAACTGTTGATATCCTTTGGGTGTTCAGCAGTGTGCTGGATTCAGTGAAAAAAAAATCATTGATCATATTTTCTTTAGAAGATATGAATTAACCTCTTAGGGGAAAAAATGGCAGACTGAACATATGAAGCAAAATTCTGCTCCTTCTCAATGTCTCATTAAAATCATAGTAAGTAAATTTCTTTAAAAGGCCAAAAAAATGGGGAGAATGAAAGACAATAGCCACAAACCTTCAGAGGCTAGAAAGCAGATGTATACTTGTTAAATGACTTAGTAGATCTGAAAAAAGCTGTATCCTAAGCCAGTAGGGGGAAAGTCAAGAATTCATTCCCAGAAGGCTCAAGAATTGGCAGCACCAGACACCTCCAAAAGTGGAGGTGGAGGGGAGGGGCTAAATAAGGAGGACTGGTTGAAAATCATTTTAGGAATCCTCCAGTCTCCTCTCCATTCTTTGCAGTTGGGTGAATATCCCTTTTTCCACTCCCAACAACAGGTAGAGGTACAACTGAGGGATCTGTACCAGGGAACTCCAGGCAGATCTGAGGGCCAATGGTACCCTCCTGAAAACAGGGTGATTCAATGAAGGTATGTGAAATAGACATGATACCCCTCAGGTTTTCTTTTCCATATGGTTTCATGAAAACTACAGCCAGACCTTCATACTCAGGCAGGAACCTGAAACAATCTTCCCAGGGGAATCTGACCAAAAACAGAAGACCTAAAGATACCAGTATTAGAAGTCTGCTAAGTAAAGAACTAATTCAGCCAGATTGCTCTTCAGTAAAACTTGTAGTTGACCAGTTCTATCAATGTCAGTTAGCCTTTTTTGTCTTTAATTCTTAAATAGGAAGTGATGGCTCATTCTCCAGACATGCTGGAAATAGAAATCAATACAGAAGAAAAAAAGCCATACAAAAAAGACTATGTTGGGCAAAGAAGACTGTAGAAATATTTATTTAGATCCTCAGAAAAGTAAGAGAAGATGTTTCAGCCATGAAACAAGACAGGATAGTATAAAGAAATATTTGGAGAACAGGAACAAGCTCTTTAAAATTAAATCATGAGAGGAGCATTGTGAAATAAAGAAATTTCCCATAAAGTAGATCTAAAAGACAATATTAGAAATAGAGAAGAACCAATAGAAACTTTAGTTCTTTCAGAAAGAAAACCTGGAAGTTTTCCGTGCCTTAACTTCAAATTCAGAAATATTTACATAGAGGAAAAGCAGCTTGGCAGGTGAAATAATAAGTTACAGTGATAAATTGTGGGAGAACAAGAAATTAAAGTAACCAAAGGCTAAAAGAAAAAGTTCACATACTTCCCATTGGTTCATTGTTTTATAAAAATGATTAATGTGGCATTGGGGGGACAAGAACCCAACAAACAGCTGAACTTGTTAGCAGGCTTCCAATGTTCAAGAGTAAACTACTTCCTTAACAAGCCAAGGGAAAGGATCCAGAGATATTTCAATGCAGATGACATGTGGATTAATTTGCAAGTCTTTTCCAATTATCTTTCTAATTATATCAGTCATTTTTTTTGAAATCATAATGTTAAAGGAAGTCATCCAAAAACATGCATGAGGAAAAGAATTATAGCTGAAATTACAGTTCTCTTAGGAAAAACAGGATGGAGGGAAAGAGCAGTCTATTTTATATCCCTAAAACCCACATAAATAATATCTACACAGACAAGAGGTGTCTAAGACGATGTCATAGTTAGACCCTGAACTCACCTACTCCCAAGGATACACAGAATCTACACCTACCTAGAGAGCAATTCCTCCTGAAAAGAGCTGAGGGCTGACTGAACAGCTTCACAACAAAGGATAAAGGGACCACAAAGAGAATGGCAGGAGAGATGGAGACACAGTAACCATGGAAACCCTACCCTTAATGCTATAAACTGCAGTGCTATGGACATTCTCCAGGATAGATTACATTAGGCTGCAAAACAAGTATCAGTAAATTTAAGAAGACTGAAATTATGTCAAGCATCCTTCCCAACCACAGTGGGATGCAACTAGAAATCAACCACAAGAAAACTGGAAAACCCCACAAATACATGGACGCTAAACAACAGGCTATTAAACCATCAATGGGCCAATGAAGAAATCAAAGAGGAAATCAAAAATACCTGCAGACAAATGAAAATGGAAACACAATGGTTCAAAATCTGTGGGATGTAGTAAAATTAGTGCTAAGTGGGAATTTTATAGGAATACAGGCCTACCTCAATAAAAGAGAAAAATCTCAAATAAATAATCTTACACCTAAAGGAATAGGGAAAAAAAAAAACGAATCAAGCCCAAAGTTAAAGGAAATAATAAAGAGCAGAACAAAAATAAATGAAATAGAGCTAAAAAACTATAAAAAACATTAATGAAACTAAGAGTTGGTTCTTTCAAAAGCTAAACAATATTGATAAACCGTTAGTCAGACCCATCAAGGGAAAAAAAAAAGAGAGAGAGAAGATTCAAATTAGGAATGAGAGAAGGTACAATCGACACTACAGAGGTACAAAAGGATCATAAGAGATTATTCTGAAAAAATTATATGCCAACAAATTAGGCAACCTGGAAGAAATGGATAAATTCCTAGAAACATTATTTCCAGGACTGAATCAAAAAAATCTGAACAGATCAATTACCAGCAATGAAATTGAATTGGTAATCAAAAAACCCTTCACAAACAAAAATCCAGGACCGAATGGCTTCACACTGAATTCTACAAAATGTTTAAAGAACATATCTAACCTTCTCAAACTACTCCAAAAAACAGAAGAGGAAGGAAAACTTCCAAATTCATTCTATGAGGGCAGCATTACCTGGTACCAAAATTGGAGGAAAAAAAACAACATACTATAAACAAAGAAAATTACAGGCCAATATACCTGATGAATATAGATGCAAAAATTCTCAACAAAATATTAGTAATTCTAATTCAACAATACATTGTAAACAATACATTCTCTCTTTGTTTACATTGTATTGTAAACAATACATTGTAAAGGTCATCCATCATAATCAATTGGGATTTATTCCAGGGCCAAGACTGGTTCAATACCCACAAAGCATTTCCTATAACATCAGGAGCAAGACAAAGATGTCCACTCTCACCATCTTTATTCAACATAGGACTGGAATCTGAGCTGCAGTAATCTGGCAAGAAATAAAAGACATCCAAATGATAAGAAGTAAAAGTGTCACTATTAGCAGATGACCTGATATTATATATAGAAAACCCTAAGGACTCCACCAGAAAACTATTAGAATAAAGGAATTCAGTAAAGTCGCAGGATACAAAGTTAGTATAAGAAATCTCTTGCATTTCTATACACTAATAACAAGGTAGCAGAAAGAGAAATTAAGAAAATAATCCCATTTACAATTGCATCAAAAAGAATAAAATACCCAGGAATAAATTTAACTAAGGAGATGAAAGACCTATACTATGAAAACTATACAACTGATGAATGAAATTGAAGATGACAGAAGCAAGTGGAAAGATATTCTATGCTCATAGGCTGGAAGAAGTAATATTGTTAAAATGTCCATACTACTCAAAGCAATCTACAGATTTCAGTGTAATCCCTATCAAAATACCAGTGGTATTTTTCACAGAACTAGAACAAGTAATCCTAAAATTTGTATGGAACCATAAAAGACCCCGAGTAACCAAAGAAATTTTGAGAAAGAAAAACAGAGTTAGAGGTATCACAATGTCAAATTTCAAGATATACTACAAAGCTATAGTAATACTACAAAGCATAGTACTGGCACAAAAATAGACACATAGCTCAATGGAACAGAATGGAAAACCCAGAAATAAATCTATACTTATATGGTCAATTAATCTATGACAAAAGAGGCAAGTATATACAATGGGGCAAAGGCAGTCTCTTCAACAAATGATGCTGGGAAAACTGGACAGCTACGTGCAAAGTATGAAACTGGACCAATGTCTTACACCATACACAAACGAAATGGATTAAGGACCTAAAGGCAAGACTTGAAATCATAAAACTCCTAAAAGAAAACATAGGCACTACTCTGGATCTGTCTCCTCAGGCAAGGGAAACAAAAGCAAAAATTAATAATTGGGAGTATTATGAAACTAAAAAGCTTTTGTGCAATGTAAGAAACCAGTAACAAAATGAAAAGGTAACCTACTGAATAAAAGAAGATATTTGCAAATGGTATGTCCAATAAAGGGTTAATACCCCAAATATATAAAGATATATGAGGAACTCGGGGCACTTGGGTGGCATAGTGGTTGAGTGTGTCTGCCTTTGCAAAGCGCAGGTTGTGACTCCCTGGTCCTGGGATTGAGTCCCGCATCAGGCTCCCCACAGAGAGCCTGCTTCTTCCTCTCCCTGTGTCTCTGCCTCTCTCTCTCTCTGTCTCTTTCATGAATAAATAAAATCTTTAAAAAAAAAAAGATACATGAAGAACTCATACAACTTAACACACACACACACACACACACACACACACACACACACACACAAAGAAAAAAAAATGGGCAGAGGACTTCAACAGACATTTCTCCAAAGCCATACAGATGACCATCAGCCACATGAAAAGATGCTCAACATCACTAATCATCAGGGAACTGCAAATCAAAACCAAAGTGAGATATCACTTCACCAGTCAGAATGGCTGGTATCAAAAGATAAGAAATAACAAGTGTTGTCAAAGATACGGAGAAAAGGGAACCTGGGTGCACTGTTGGTAAAATTTATATTGTTGCACAGTATGGAGGTTCCTCAAAAAATTAAAAATAGAAACACAATATGCCCAGTAATTCCACTTCTGGGTGTTGAAAGAAAGAAAGAAAACAAAAACAGTGATTTGAAGATATCTGCACCCCTATGTTTATTGCAGTATTATTTACAATAGTCAAGGTATGGAAACAATAGATGAATGGATAAAGAAGATGTGGGAGACAGACACACACACACACACACACACACACACACACACACACTCTGGAGTGTTATTCAACCATAAAAATTAAGATCTTTCCATTTGTGACAACATGGATGGATGCAGAAGATACTATGCTAAGTGGAAAAGACCAGAGAAAGACAAATACCATTTGATTTAAATTATATATCAAATTAAAAAAAAATAATACAAATGAATAAACAAAGAAAAAAAACATCAAAATAGCAGAAACAGAATTAGACTAAAAAATACAGAGGATAAACTGGTTGTTGCCAGAGGGGTGGTGGGTGGTGGAATAGATGAAATGGGTGAAAGAGATTAAGAGGTACAAACTTCCAGCTATAAAATAAGTAAGTCACAGATATGAAAAATACAATACACGCAGGAATATAATCAATAATATTGTAATAACATATGGTGACAGATGATGACTACACATCATGGTAAGCATTTTATAATCTATATAATTTGCTGAATCACTATGTTGTACACCGGAAACTAATATAATATTGTGTATCAACTATATTTCAATAAAATTTTTAAAAATCCTGGAAAGAGAGTCACAGAGGTAGAAATGGTCAAGTGTAACGCAAAAAAGAATGAACATAGAAGAGCAAAGAAACTGCTACAGGATCCCTTAGAAGAGTGGGGAACAATGAGCTAGGAAAGAAACAATTCTCTGTACATAAAGTTCTTGTTATACTTAATAAAAAATTGGATCAGAATAAAATGAACTACAATGACAAAACTGGAAAACCACCTCAAGGACCACGTTAGATCACTTTGTTTTTCTTTTCCTGCTAATTAACATGGTGTTAAGAGGAGTTTACCCAATCAGTGTGCTATGCTGAAGAAAAGAAACAAATTCATTGAGAGACAATTATCACAAGAATGTCTCTTTTACAAAGTAGCCCTGTCACTTATGCACAGCGTATATATATATAAAGAGTCAACAAGTGCAAAAATCTATTCTTAACCCACTGGAACCCAAATATGCTGATGCCTATGGGCTATACCACACACTTGTGCTCATTCCGAGTGATCCAAAGCTTTAGGAAATTTCCAAGTCCTTCTATGGAATAATAAGGACACATTCAGTCACATAATAAATGGAAACTTTCTCATAAAAATTAAACACATATTCTCTTAAGCTAAATGGGGAGAAGACCTCTTAAGGTATGCTTCATTAAAAGTAGCTCAACAAGCTTAATTGTGAAGAACAAGATGCCAGTGGACATTAGGCTGAACTAAATCTACCAGGGAGATGGGATGAAACCATATTTTGCCAGTGCAAAACTATTTTTGACCACAAGGATGCCTAAAACAAAATCTTATCTCCAGGGTTAAGAATTAGTATGTTGGCAGCCAGAACAGATAAACTTATTCATTAAAAGCAACCACTTATTTGCCTTCTTGCTGGTGTTGAAGGATGAATCCTATACCCATCTCCCTTCCCCAGGTCTCCCTTAACACCACACACACACACACACACACACACACACACACACACACACATTGTGCAGGTCTTGGGGGAGCAAGTGACAACTCAAATGACTGTAAAAGCATGAAAAGAACTTCCCAAAGTAGCTGAGGGGATAAGGCACTGGGGCTCTAAGAAGCTTACCCTCTTGCCTCTAGCTCCCTTGGGTCCAGTTTCTCCTGGACCACCAAGGTCCCCCATCTCACCCTGAATAAGTTCAGAAAAATAAAATGGTAATTAAAATCAAAGAGCTGTATCTCAATGTGTGTTTAAATTTATTCTGACATAAAGACATTTTTCATATATTTTATTCTTCAACAGTCTTCTTTCAAGCGTCTCCCCTCCCTTACCTTCTCCACTCCCTTCCCTCATTCTTCTAGCTCTCTACACAGCACACTGCAGCCTCCTTGTTTGACTTCTGTATCCCTCTCTTCAGCCATAAACACAGCCTCCTTGGAGACATGAACAGTGCCCTTTATTTTGTCCCCTGATCCTATCACAGGACCTGGCATCTACTAAGCTCAGTACACGTTTCTAGCAAAAATGAAAGCCTTAAGGTAGAAGGCATCATTGCTAACTTATTATTGGAAGGTGATTACCTATATATAGGTATAATCACATTGGAAAAACTGAACCAGGTGAATTCAGGTTTTGGTTTTCCTTACATTTTATGTTCCTTTGAGCAAAGGAGAAAATACACGTGATAGAGGGGAAGGAGTCCGTGTGAGAAGAAAAATAAGGGTGATTTCTTCCTTTGCTTATGAATTTAAAAACTAGAAATGAAAATTCTAAAAAAGGCTGCTTCTTTCTGTCCTCCTTTTCCCTCATAAAGGTTTCTTTCTTTTTCAGATCATGACGTGAACCAAAATCAAGAGTCAGCCACCTAACTGACTGAGCCAACCCAGGTACCCCTAAAGGTATCTTTTTATTCATTTATAATTATTTCTTCTATTGTCCTGTGATACATTTCATAGCCTCAGGAACATTTCTGATCAATCTCTACTTAATATGAAAATACACAGTACCTTAGGTCCACTTTCTCCAGGAAATCCATCTTGCCCCTATAATTGACAGTATGGAAAATTAATATGTGTACATATCACCGAGGTAGGTTTGTGCTGCTGCTTTAATTGATTTTAGTATCTCTGAATCAAGAAAGGGCCAAAAAAACTGAAAATGAAACTGTACAGCATTATCTGAGAAACTAGCTCCAATTTCTAAATTAAGCTACTTATACCAAAATACCATGACAACCTAGATAAGTGGACAAATGTGCATATCTGAGGAATTATAAATCAGCTCTCCTTCTACTGAAGGCGTTTAACAGGATAGCTGGCTATATGGCCAAATGTTTCTGGAACAGTCTTCTTAATACATATTTCAGGGGAGAAATTTGAGAAGCCCAGAGCCTAAACTCGATCATTGGTTTTCTGGTCCTCTGTTTACCTTACTTTGTTCATGGACTATAATTGAAGACATCTGATAATCTTCATTTGATGAAAAAAATTTATTAAAAATAAAGTTTATTTTCTGATTATAAGTAGTGTCTCCTCAAACATATAAAATGCAAAAGAATAGAAAGAAGAAAAATCATCCAAATCTCACTACCCAGAACCATTGTAAATGTTTTATTATATTTTCTTTAAGCTTTTCAAAATGCTTTTATAGAAAAACTGGGATAAATCTTGTTTTTGGGTTTTTTATATTTTCCGTTTTTTTTTTTTTTTTTTTTTACTGGATGCTGTCACAGAATTTTACATGATTATAAACTTCATATACATTCATTTTTAAAAAATGGCTAATATTCCAGTGCTATAAGCTACTTAATATTTCCCTTTTTCAGATACTGAGATTGTTTTCAATTAATTTTCTATTTTAAAGGGAAATTTCACTGGAAATGTCTCATTCATTAGTGATTTTTTTTTTTCAAAGAAATTTTAGCTTTTGGGGTTTATCCTTCCAGACAGCCTCTTGCATCATTCCTAGCAGGATTTCACTTGGAATTAAATTGATCCTTTTTAGTGTTTTAGACTTTCCAACAAGAATTTGGATATCTTTATTTAGTGAAGTTCTATATTTCAGTGATTTATTTTTATTTTTTTATTTCAGTGATTTTTGATCATAGGTCTCAAACATTTTGCAGAAAGATATTCTTAACTCTTATGTTTTTGTGGATATTGTTATGGTTTCTAAGTGGTAATTGTTAGTATATAGGAAGTATATAGGTTTTGTAAATTTATCTATCTTACTTTCAGACACTTAAATATTTAAAATATAAATTAATAATTTTGATACAAAGTTAAAAGTTTTTTTTCCTGAATTGTTGCTTGGCCCAGTGAATTTAGAAAGACACCAAAAACTTCTCCCTAATGGTGAAACATATTAACATGTTCCAAGTTGAGAACAAACTTTGGAATGCCTCCTTCGGTAAACCCCAGCACAGAGCTGCTAAGATTAGACAAACTGTTTGGGCTGGAACAAGTCAGGCCCTGGCCCTACATCTTTGCAAAGGAACAGAAAATTAATTTTCAAGTTTCAGTTGTTGTCTGCACCTTAAGGAATCAAATTGTGTTTTCTTCTACCACAGTCTCCAAGGGATATCAAAAAATGAATTATCAAAATCTATCTCTAAATGACCAAGGTGGTCCTATTCACTGCTTTATTTTCTCTTAAATGTGGGAGGGGGAAAAAAAAAAGACCAACAAAACAAAAACAAGCAACAACAAAAATAAGTGGAAATGTCCAGCCTCTAGTGAATGTGTCTTACCTTTGCTCCTTTCCTTCCAATGCTACCATAACCTGGGTTGCCATCATCACCCTGTAAACAAAGGCATTAATTACAAATATCTCAGACTAAAAAAAAAAAAAAAAAAAAAAAAAAAATATCTCAGACTACAAACTGGAGGCAGGCTTACTCACATAGGGACAAGACACCTGGTTTTTTGGTTTAATTAGGTGAAAGCAGGAAGCAGGAGTCTCCCTCTGGGCCTGACCACTAACATTGGTGATAATGGCACTAAAGACAACTCCCCCTGACAGATATAGACAGTGCATTGTTCCTCAGGCTCACCTGTATCATCTGTAAACTGGGACTAAAAATTATATATAATCACGGTGTTATTATGAGGACTGAGTGGGAAAATTTCAGGTGCACAATAATCTCAATAAAAGGAGATAGTAGTGTTAGGTCTTCTGTTTAACACCTGTATTTTAACACCTTAGCTGTAATTCACTTTCAGCTTGCTAGATGAAAATAACACCTCCTAAATGCCTGGGCAGTGGCTATTGTCAGGCCCTTGCAGAAGGTCTTTGTGAGAAGTCCTGAGTGCTAGGGGAGTGTGGGCTGGGTTTCTGATGGACAGATTCTGATGGGAGGAAAGAATGGAAGAAGAATTACGGGGATGTTAAAGACAAGCTTTGTCCAGTTTATCATTTGGCTTCAAAAGCAACCCAGCTAGGTTGTTTGGTACCTGGGAAGTTGCTACCTTAGGAAAGCTGTCCAAGGAACTAATCCAAGTTGACGATAATATCTCAATTTCTAGAAAGCTATCAATTTCTAGACTGGATGGTATCTTTAATGCACTCTTCAGAGAACCACATGGGATATCTATTGAACTAAAAGATTCCAAGGTCAAAAGTCAGATCAAAAGTAGTGATCAACACAAACCGGTAAGCCTCGAGGACCCGGGAGGCCAATAGCTCCTTTTTCTCCCAAATCTCCAGGTTCTCCCTGTCAAACAGAACAATGAAATATGTCCTTATTAGTTTGTTGTGTTGTTGTTTTTTGTAGAGGAAATTGGAAGCGATGGTACTGAGACAATAGTTGCTTATCCAACTGCATGCATGTGGATCACACACAGTGACGATGGATCTGTGGACTGGGACTTGTATAAGTGATGCAAGGAACTGCTGTTGTTGGCCAGTGAAGTCTCCTCCATTGATGAATGAAGCCCCAGCAAGTCTGATGCATTGTTTACTGCAAGCGCCCATCTTGGCAGCTCAGTGCCATGAACCACGCCCTTGGAAATGTCTTACCATGAGTCAAAGAGGAAGCTCTATACTGTTTAAAAAAAATAACAAGACTGTTTTCCAAGATGATCCATCAAATCATCTGGCTCTTCCAAGACAACAGACTTACTAATCTAGTTTTAAGCACTAATCAAAACAACCAAGGTAGCATGACATCCCTGGCAATAGTTTCTGACTTCTGACTAATTCCACATCTACAGTGGGTTATAAATCAATCTCTGTATTACACTGAGTAAAGCCCAGCTACTTGGGAAAGTTAAAATTAACACAGCTTTACAAAAGAAGGTTAGCTCTTTAAAAAAAAACCTTAAAATTTAAAATTTTAGATTTATAGAAATGTTAAAGAGGTACAGAGTTCCTATATACTCCACATCTAGCTTCCCCTATTGTTAACATTATATTAGTTACATTAGTAGGGCACATTTATCACAATGAATATTGATTCATTATTATTAACTAAAGCCCATACTTTATTCATATTTCTTTTTAAAGATTTTACCTAATGCCCCTTTTCTGTTTTAGGATCCTATTGAGGATATGGTATCATGTCTCCTGAAGTTCCTTTAGGCTATGACAGAGTTTATCAGATTTTCCTTGTTTTTGATGACCTTGACAGTTTTGAGGAGTACTACTTAGGTATTCTGTAAGAAGTCCCTCAGCTGGGGTTTTTCCTCATGATTAAGTTGGGTTTTATGGGTTTTGAGGGTAAAGACCATAGAGGTAAAGTGCCATTCTCACCACAACATATCAAGAGAACATACTGTCAATGTGGCTATCACTACTGATGTTAACCATTACCATTTGGCTGATGGTCAAGTTTCCCCACTGTCTAGTTATTCCCCCCCTTCTCTTCCTATAATGTACTCTTTGAAAGAAGGAGTGTGCAAGTGTGCGCAGCCCACACTTAAGAAGTGGGAGTGGTTAACTCATTTTTAAGGATAGAAAGGCAACCCAGTTAAGTGTGAAAAGTCCAAGTGGACAAATGTCCACCAGTACTGAACTCTGAGACTAAAATAGAATAGGGTTTCATGAATGGTAAGTGGAAGATCGCATTCCCTGATATCTTTCTTTCAGGGTAGTGGCTCTCAAAGTATGCTCCGTAGGCCACCTGCCTCAAGGTTATCTCAGGTCCACATGCAAAGGAAATTCCTGGACCCCACTGGTATGGTCTCTGGTAATGGAGCCCAAGAATATGCCTTTTTTATTTTTTAAAGATTTTATGTATTCATTCATGAGAGAT
Source organism: Vulpes lagopus (assembly GCF_018345385.1). Lineage (NCBI taxonomy): Eukaryota > Metazoa > Chordata > Mammalia > Carnivora > Canidae > Vulpes > Vulpes lagopus. The sequence continues at coordinate 28,515,670 of NC_054842.1, read as the reverse complement.
GGGGGTGGGGGGGAGGGCAGAGACACAGGCAGAGGGAGAAGCAGGCTCCATGCAGGGAGCCCGACGTGGGACTGGATCCCAGGACTCCAGGACCACACCCCGGGCGGAAGGCAGGCACTAAACCACTGAGACACCCAAGGATCCCCCAAGAATATGCCTTTTTAAATAAGCTTCTCAGCTGATTCTTATACATAGTGAAACTTGAGAACATCTGCTTTAATATAGGGAATCAAAAGAAGCTTTAAGGCTTGTCCGGGGTCACTTTGTTATTGGTACAGCCAGGTGTTAAGCCCAGTATTAATCATGAGTCGCTTGCCTCCCTGGGATTTGAGCTTATTGGAATAAGGTAGGAGTAAGTCTTTGGGGGGGTCATTTCAGTTAACAATGAGTTAAGAGGATTCAATTTCTCTTGGGACTTCCCAAGGGATTTGGGCTTGCTTTGAGGGTGTATACTTCCAAATTTTTGTCCCTTACCCTTTAAAAGTCCCTGGCCCTATGAGCCCTTCCTTCCTAACTCTCTTTTGATCCCTCTGTCATATGGAGTGCTTTCATTTTATAAGTAGACTTTATGTATCCATGGCATCTGCACACAGACAGAAATCCTTCCTCGCTGTAAGATAAATTTGGTTCTCACCAGTGATACCACATCCCCTATAGCCTTTTCTCCAGGGCAAGTAGGCAGCATTGTTTCTGTTCCAACTTTCCTTTCCAGATTATGACTGCTGTAGCAGACCTTTCCCGCTGGAGTTGATTATCCCTGTTATCCATGTATATCATTCACCCTCCAGTCAATGGTCCTTGCAACTCAACTGCTGGCCTCCATTATTTTAGCCCTTTTTAGCAGATCTTCATTACAAAGCTATCCCCTCTTCTCATTCTCATCCTCTGTATCAAGAAACTTCTCAGTTAATTATCTACTCTGACATCTTCAACCTTCTTCTGTTTTTGTCTTCTCTGCTAAGACACATACTACAGTCCTATCATTGAGAACAAATACCCAGCTCCAATCTATCCTAGACTGGTAGTTAATGTCCTTCCCCTGCCCCCAAGCCTAGCTTCTTCAAAGAGTAGTTTATAGCCCTGAATCCATTTCTTCCTCATTAACACATTGCTCAGTCCTTCGCAGGCTGTCTCCCTTTCTTTCTTCTTCTCTCAAATGTTACATTTTTGAAAATATTATTTGGAGCATCTGAGCCATGAGAGGCCATAGCTTCTTCACTCCCCCTTCCCTATCTACTCTGCACCAGCTCTACATCTGATCTCTCCTTCGTCTACTCTTCTTCTCAGCAGCCAGTATGCATTTCCTTCTTTCCCCTCCTTTCTAATAATTCACTATCTCCTCTTACCCTTCTTACAAATGGACATCACCAGGAGTCTTTTTAAAACTCCAAATACCTCTGAAACCACATCTCTTACCAGCCCTAAAACCTTTCTTCTATTCCCCAAACCAAGTGGTTCCTTCACTCCTATACCACTCTTTCTGATGGCTTTCCTACTTTTAGGATGGTACTACAATAATGCTAGAAGCCTATGAGTCATCTAGGCTCTCGACCTTAGATTCCTACTGGAGGAGTTCTCCAGAATCATAATGTGCCCCTCTGTCTTCACTCTATTAAGGCATCCAATCGCTGCTTCTCTTAGAGACTGCTAGAACATATCCACTAGTCTCCAAGCTTCCAACCCCTCAGTCTTCAAAATATTTCTACACCAAGTGGCTTATTCAAAATCCTTCCAAGTCTGCATGTCTTCATACATTCCATTAAAACACTTGTAAATAGAACTGTACTGGCTGCTTAATAAAGGGAGTGACCACAGACTTTTTTTTTATGTGCCTGTGAGAGAGGATCATTTTTCCCCCCAAATACCCACTCCCAGGATTTTCCAATCCTGTGCTTTCCTTCACATGATTTCTTTTCCCTGAAATCCTCCATGCCTCTTCTCTGCTTGCCAAAGTTTTTCTTATCTTCTAGGGTCTGCTCCAAGTCTACATCCTCTATGATGGCTCTTTCTCCAGCCCAGAAATACTTTTTTTTTTGTTTCAGAAATACTTCTAATACTATATTTAAACCTCCATTCTCAGACCCATATCCTGGTCTACTTTATGCCATAGATCATGGTCTTAAAAATGTTCTAAATTCTGTGGGGATTGATTCCTTGTCATATTTATTATACAACCCAGAAATTCTTTCATTAAACAAATATTTATTAAGCAATTATGTGCCAGAAACTGTTCAAAGTACTGGGGATGCATCAGTGAGGTAACAGTCAAAGATCTCCACTCTCCTGAAGCCAACTTTCTAGTCCCACAGAATGCCAGTAGAGTGACTTTTTCTTAAAAGGTGTTTGGCAAAAGTCTGTATGTGTGGAGGAAACAAGAAAATAATAGAGGAGAGAGGGAAGAAGAGAGGGACAAATGAAGGTCTGCTCCAGAACAGTCTTCCTTCCCTGAGGTCCCCCCAGCTAAGATTGGGTGTAGTCCCTCATGAAATTAGGCTGAGCTGAAATCTTTGACCTCATCATGGTCCACACCCACATCTTTAGATGTTGCTGGCTCTCTAAGAATCAACCCAGGGTGTAGGGGCAAAAAGATGTTCTCCTTTGTGTTGAAAGGGCTCTGGCTAATACAACCAGACACACTTACTTTGAGGAGAAAACCTTAACTTTGGTGGGCTTAAAGAATGTGACCTACTTTAGTTCCTTGGC